>NC_056450.1:29628746-29938746 GCF_018296145.1 Oncorhynchus tshawytscha | reverse complement strand
TCTCTCTCTCTCTCTCTCTGACTTCCCTCTGTTATTCTCTCTCCTCTCTCTCTGACATCCCTCTGTTATTCTCTCTCTCTCTCTCTCTCTCTCTCTCTCTGACATCCCTCTGTTATTCTCTCTCTCTCCCCCTCCCCTCTCTCTCTCTCTCTGACTTCCCTCTGTTATTCTCTCTGACTTCCCCTGTTATTCTCTCTCTCTCTGACATCCCTCTGTCATTCTCTCTCTCTCCCTCACTCTCTCTCTCTCTCTCTCTCTCGCTCTCATCCCTCTGTTATTCTCTCTCTCTCTCTCTCTCTCTGACTTCCCTCTGTTATTCTCTCTCTCTTTCTCTTTCTCTCTCTCTCTTTCTCTCTCTCTCTCTGACTTCCTTCTGTTATTCTCTCTGACTTCCCTCTGTTATTCTCTCTCTCTCTTTCTCTCTCTCTGACATCCCTCTGTTATTCTCTCTCTCTCTTTCTCTCTCTCTGACATCCCTCTGTTATTCTCTCTCTCTCTCTGACTTCCCTCTGTTATTCTCTCTGACTTCCCTCTGTTATTCTCTCTCTCTCTCTCTCTCTCTCTCTCTTTCTCTGACTTCCCTCTGTTATTCTCTCTCTCTCTGACTTCCCTCTGTTATTCTCTCTGACTTCCCTCTGTTATTCTCTCTCTCTCTCTCTCTCTCTCTCTCTCTTTCTCTGACTTCCCTCTGTTATTCTCTCTCTTTCTCTCTCTGACATCCCTCTGTTATTCTCTCTCTCTCTCTCTCTCTCTCTGACTTCCCTCTGTTATTCTCTCTCCTCTCTCTCTGACATCCCTCTGTTATTTTCTCTCTCTCTCTCTCTCTGACATCCCTCTGTTATTCTCTCTCTCTCCCCCTCCTCTCTCTCTCTCTCTCTCTGACATCCCTCTGTTATTCTCTCTCTCTCCCCTCCCTCTCTCTCTCTCTCTCTCTCTCTGACTTCCCTCTGTTATTCTCTCTGACTTCCCCTGTTATTCTCTCTCTCTCTCTGACATCCCTCTGTCATTCTCTCTCTCTCTCTCTCTCTCTCTGACTTCCCTCACTCTCTCTCTCTCTCTCTCTCTCTCTCTTGCTCTCATCCCTCTGTTATTCTCTCTCTCTCTCTCTCTCTCTTTCTCTGTCTTCCCTCTGTTATTCTCTCTCTCTCTCTGACTTCCCTCTGTTATTCTCTCTCTTTCTCTCTCTGACATCCCTCTATTATTCTCTCTCTCTCTTTTCTCTCTTTCTTTCTCTCTCTCTCTCTGACTTCCTTCTGTTATTCTCTCTGACTTCCCTCTGTTATTCTCTCTCTCTCTCTCTGACATCCCTCTGTTATTTCTCTTTCTCTCTCTCTGACATCCCTCTGTTATTCTCTCTCTCCTGACTTCCCTCTGTTATTCTCTCTGACTTCCCTCTGTTATTCTCTCTCTTTCTCTCTCTCTGACATCCCTCTGTTATTCTCTCTCTCTCTCTGACTTCCCTCTGTTATTCTCTCTCTCTCTCTCTCTCTCTGACATCCCTCTGTTATTCTCTCTCTCCCCCCTCTCTCTCTCTCTCTCTCTCTCTGACTTCCCTCTGTTATTCTCTCTGACTTCCCTCTGTTATTCTCTCTCTTTCTCTCTCTGACATCCCTCTGTTATTCTCTCTCTCTCCCTCTCTCTCTCTCTCTCGCTCTCATCCCTCTGTTATTCTCTCTCTCTCTCTCTCTCTGACTTCCCTCTGTTATTCTCTCTCTCCAGCGGAGAAGAAAGGCAGTGACCTTCCCCAGACCCTGTATGTGTGTCCGCTGTATAAGACCAGCGAGAGGAAGGGCACCCTGTCCACCACAGGCCACTCAACCAACTTTGTCATCACCATGATGCTGCCCACCAGCAAGCGCCCCCAGCACTGGATCAAGAGAGGCGTGGCCATGCTCTGCCAGTTGGATGACTGAGGACACTGAGGCGTAGGGAAGGACACGCTATTTAACTTTGTCATTACACCTTGACTTCGCTCCCTGGTGGATTCTCTATTCACTTTAATCATATAAAAAATACTTTGATGTAACTTGTGTGGCTGTTGGTTTTGTTTGGGTCTTTTGAGTGGGAATACATACATACAACACCTGATTAGGACCATAGCAGACCTACAGTATGTGATACCTGCCTATGGCCACTGGGAGGTGCGTGTATGTGGGCGTGCGTGCGTGCGTGCCTGCGTGTGTTTGTGTCAATCAGTTGAGCTGTGGGTAGAGTTGCAGTGTGCTCAGTGGGTCAGAGCCAGGTGCAGGGTGGGAAGGTCCCGTGATCAGATATAAATAGCTGGGGAGATATACATAGACATGCTTTGGAAGCTTAGTGTGATTGACCCACTGAAGATTGTAGGGCCATCGGAGAAACAGCCTATTGACTGAAGGTAAACAGAAAACAAAAGACATAATCCTCTGGGAGGTTTAAGGATGGAATGGTGTGGTGCCTGAATGCCATTGTTCATCTGAAATGGTGTGATATGGTGCCATGTAATTGTTGAACTTGGAGTGGCCATTGCATGCTCAATTTACAGTAAGTGGCTTGATAACTGTTGAATAATAGCTTTTTTAATCCTGAATGTTTTATCCACAGTTCCCTATAAAGGCTGATGTAGTTTTGAATGTGCAATACCCAACACTACAGCCACACATATAATGCACCAACCCATGCCTGTTTAGCCTTTATTGTACTATACTGTCATCATCAAAGTCACCCCACTGCAGAGAACTGGGGCAGCTATTTCAAGCAGAACACAACCATTAAGCATGTAAATATACTGTAATGTATCAATGTATTCTCTTGTTTTCTATGTATGTGAAATGATAGTCAGCACAAACTCACAAAAATGACAGTGTGCAACATGGCTGCAATGCTCTCCAGTTTTACTGTTGTCTATGAAATGTCTGCCGAGGTCCTGTTGGTATTTGAGGTTGCTGGCTGGTCATGTGTATGGTCCCTGCCCTGGTAGGTAACATGTTGCCCCTTTAAAATACCAGTAGTTGAACAGAGAATGAAGGTTCTTAACATAATGTCTCCCCAGCTCAAGTTAGTAGTTTCCTGGTGAGTTGACCCTTCCTGGAGTGACAGATGAACTCCGAGACAGAGGCAGGATATGTTTTTGACCAACCAGAAGAGGACGTGGTCACACAGTATATGATTGAACAGAGCCTTCTGAAATACAACAAGCACAAAGGCTCACTCCCTAAGTAAGACCTCTCAAATGGCAAAATACCTGCTGCTTTATTCTGTGTATACCACATGGGTTAGCTGTGGAATATCCAAGTGATTCCGTGTTTATACATATATTTCACCCAGTGATTCTGCAGGCCCTGAAGGTGATCCTGATGAGGTCTTTACAGTGATAAAGGAAGGTGAGCATGGCTTTTTCCTTATCTTAACTCCTTAATGACTTCTGCTATGTGCGATCATCTCTTTTCCGGTCTCATAGATTGTTTGGCTCTATATGGTGTGTGTGGAGTTGAGTCAGAGGTGGAATAAGATGGAGGGATATGACAGCACTGCCATAGAGGTTACAGCCGGTCTATTAACTTTGGCGCTGTTCTAGTGCAGGATACTAGAGGGCCCAGCGATGAATAGCAGTTCTGGTCTTCGGATGCATCTCAATAAATATAATTCCTTTACTTGCCTCATCTCATTTCAGAAAGTGAAAATGTCTTTCACCTGTCCAGTTCTCACACATCAGTTCAAACGAATGAAAAGGACATGAGAGGTAGCCATGTCAGACTATTGAGATTTACCCCGTACCTGTCTTCCTGTTCTGTTAGGTAATGAGGAGGCCCTAATAAGGCTAGCTGAGCAACCAGGAGCCATGTCCAGAGTAGATGACAGAGGATGGATCCCGTTACATGAGGCCGCAGTGCAGGAGAAGAAAAGTATACTGGAGATCGTCTTCTCAGGTACTGGTTTTGAGACATATCTCAAGGGACTTTCCTGGTCAAATCTAGGTAGTAATATACAGGTCCATGTGTCCAGCTTCCCCCCAGGGCGCAGAGCAGTGCCGGACTCTGAAAGGAGAGACACCTCTCTTCCTGGCTGTAGTGTGCGGCCTGAGGGAAAATGCTACGTTCCTGCTTCAGAACGGATGCTGTCCAGACCTCCAGAACGATGACGAGGAATCTCCACTTGTGGCAGGTATTCAAAATATATCTTAGATGTTCGTAGATTTCGATTTTTGTTTATGGAGCACAACTTTAACCTTCTGCCATTCTTCCTGCTCTGTCACCTATTTCCTACAGCTATAGTAAATGACCAATATGATTGTGCCTCGCTCCTGCTTCGCTGCAATGCCAAGGTGGACCAAACAGGAGATCTGGAGCGGACTGCTCTCCATGAGGCATCCCTCCTGGGTCTGGACAATTTTGTTAACCTGCTACTGCATTCCGGAGCCGACCCAAACGCAAGGGATGTTGACAAGCTGACCCCACTGGCATTGGCTGCAGAGACAGGGCACCTTAACGTAGTGGACGTCCTGCTACAGAAAGGTGTGTGTGTGTGTGTGTGTCTGGACCATATGGATTGATTCACTTTCTGTCTCTCCTCTCTCTATCCTTTTCTCTCGCTCTCTCTGTCACTCTGTCAGGAGCCAGCGTGCAGTCTCAGACAGAGGGCTCTGTACTGTTTGAGGCGGTTGCATCAGGTAATCCTGACATCGTCTCTCTGCTGCTGGACTATGGGGCAGAGCCCGACATGCCCAACCACAGTGGGCACCTACCCATCCACCGTGCTGCATACCATGGGCATCTGTTGTGAGTGGAGAAAGATCTTTACTTTATATACCCCTTTTATATTTATTTATTTTTCTGCTGTTAGGAGGTACAGATATTGAAAGGTCTTCTCCTCTCTCTCCTCAGGGTGTTGGAACGGTTGATCTCAGCAACAAAGATGGAGGCAGTGAAGAAGAGTGGTATGAGTCCCCTCCACTCTGCTGCTGCTGGGGGACACACCCAGTGCCTGGAGGTCCTTCTCAATGCAGGCTACGACCCCAACTTCATGCTGCACCCACGCGTGCGCAATAAATACGATGACGAACGCAGGTCGGCTCTCTACTTTGCTGTATCGAACAACGATGTCCAGTCCACCCGTCTGCTGCTGGAGGCTGAGGCCATGGTCAACCAGGACCCTGTCAACTGTCTACAGGTGGCTCTGCGGCTGGGCAACTATGAGCTTATAAACACTCTGCTGAGGTAGGAATCAAACTCAAGTCGAATCAAACTTGATTAAATAAAGTGCATTTCAAAATCTCAATATACTTTACAGTAAAATATGTTATGTGAGTGAGAGGAATTAGCCTGTAGTATGTATTTTTGATTAGTGTGTACTGTTAATGTAGGCCTAATTAATTTTGTTGTTCTTATCAATCAGGTACGGTGCTAACGCCAGCTACTATTCTCGTGTCAACACAACACACTTCCCATCAGCACTGCAGTATGCGCTGAAAGATGAGGTCATGCTGAGGATGCTTCTCAACCATGGATACGATGTACAGCGCTGCTTTGACTGTCCCTATGGAGACAGTTCCCATGACTACGCACCCTGGACGACCTCGTTCACCAAAGACATGGTGGTTAGACAACTAGTGCTAAGGAGGAAAACAAACATTATGTGGTCATTGTAAATGTGGTTATTACAAACTCTATCTCTTGTCTCTTTTTTTTCTGTCTGTCTATCTGTAGTTCTGTGAGGTGATAACAGTCAAGTGGCTGAAACACATCTCGGCACAGGTAGTGCGCATCATGCTAGACTACACAGACCACGTCACCCTCTGTGTCAAACTCAAGGAATGCCTGAAGACACAGAAACAGTGGCCTGAGATATGCTATATCCAAGGTACTATAACGGAACTGCACAGATGCCTTTTCACAATAATTATTATGTAATTACCATTTGACCAAATTTTAAAGTAAATTTCAGGTAAATAAAGCATGACCCTAATGCCCCCTCAGAGAATGTGCGCAGCCTGAAGCACCTGTGTCGGCTGCGTATCCGGGACTGCCTGAGCCGTCTGCATCTGCGATCCCCAGCCTTCATCAGCTTCATGCCTCTCCCCACCAGGCTTAAGGACTACCTCCGATACAGAGAGTACGACATCTACAGCAGGGGCAGCCCTGATTGATCATAACATAATGGCACTCTCTAAGAAAGTTCCAGTTCCTTATCAGTTTGTCTGGACCTTGTTTACTTTTGTAAGTGTGTGCCTCTTTAGTTCCTACTCGAGGATCAACAAACAAGCAATATTCTCTCCCTTTTTTCCTACTCTGAATGCATGTCATGTCATAGGCAGCACAATGTGTGTTGCTCCTAGGTTGAGCATTTTGGGTCACTGAACCAACTGGGATAAGCTTGTTTGATTAAAATTATATTTTTGTATAATTATTGAATTTGTAAGGAATGACACACTTAGGGATTATGTGTAATGTCCTATTTTTATCTGTGATCTATAATAATTGTATTTTGTCATTAAACATTTGAACAGAAGTCTTAGAACTGGGTTCAGAAACCTTATTCTATTTTAATCTACTGACATTGAAATCCATGTCACCTGTTGCGCACACATCATATGCCATCATTGGAGAAGGCATAAAAATCTTAGGAAATAAGATTTTTTTCTTATAGCAGACTTTCATTTGTCAGATTTCATTCAAATAGACCAGCCAAAACGCAATAAGCATTTCCCAGTCATACCATCAGTATGTATATCAAATGTCCGACTGAAAGTGGATAGGTCATGGTGTTATTGGGCCTATCCTATTTATGGATATTACTTTGATTCAAACAAATGCCTTTTTATATTCAATACGTTATCATGTGTCAGTCACAGACGGTATAAAATCATAACTTTAGAGACAGAAACGGTTTAATTTGACAAAAAAATTGACAAGATTTCTGTAGTGGCCAGGCCTTAGTGGAAACCCCCCCGAGGTAGACAGACAGACAGACAGACAGACACTAGTTCAGCCAGCTGCTGTCTCAAACACTGAGGTATAATAACGGTCTCAAAGGAAGTTATTCTACTCAAGGGCCTGTAGGAGGCGCGGCTTTGCTTGAATGTAAACAGATTGACGCCAGCGCTTTGCTGTGGTGGAGAAGAAGGCATACGTCATATTCACAATGGCGGAGGCAGGGTGAGGAGTAGAGTGTGTCAGTTAAGTGGCGCAGTAACCAACTACATTGCCCGCGAAAGACGCTAACGGTGCCCGAAAAATGGCCCTGAACCCTGAAGTGGAGAGAAAAACTGACATAGAGTGTCTGAAGACCGGTGAGCTCGACTTGGAGAGCTGCGAAAGCAAGACAAATTCGTTGTCAGCCGCCATCTCGACCACATCCAACCAAAATGGCGATCAGACTGGATGTGAAGACGGTGTAATGCCCGAACAAGAAGCCTCTGAGCGGCGGAGGAGCGGCCACAGTGCCGCGAGAAGCTCCGATAATTCACCTTTACCCGGCCAGAGACAGGCTGAAGAGTTGCCAAGGAGAAATTTTCAGATCCCGAGGAAGATCAAGGAACGGAAAGGTTGTGCCCTTTCTCTAGTACGAGCTAGCTATTTCCAACAGAGGCTGCCCTGTGTTTCATAATTCAAGTGCTGCATGTTGCAGACCCGCGTTCCCTACCGTCAGAATTTAGATTAGGTATTGACATGGATTAATGTGATCCATCTTCAGAGGATAGTTATCCTTAGTTTATTGCGCACAAATAAACTATTGTCTTGGTAAAGGTAAAATCGCTTCCCGTATTCATCTCGGTCAGCATTGCAGGTAAGTTTCGGCCCAGGCGCGAGGAAGAGAAGCACGTGAAGAGATGCTGTTCATCAAGCCTCCATATTACATGGGTCTACATGGAGGCTTGTGGCGAGTGAAATTAGTTTTGATGGTGCTATTCAGCTGAGGATTTTGAAAGCTTGTGGAAAATGAACATAGTAGTAAAGTCCCTTGGGTTGTACACACCACACCCATCTATGGTCTAGGCCTAGACTGGTTACCATGGCCCTTCCATGAAGCTCCAGAAGATAGTTATCATCCTATATCCATTGATTTGATACAGATTATAGTAAACAAGTCCAGACCCCATTTGGAGTATTCTGGGGTAGAATACATGCATCTAGGTGAGACGGTGAGACCATTGGTCAGTCATCCAGGAATAGCCAGACTGGGAGAAGCTGCCAAGAACTGTTTTAGTATTAGCTAGGCTAGTTCATTCTTTAGAATGTTTGCTGTGCTGGTCTTGGCTCTTACATAAGATTTGCTTGGATTGTCATCAGAAAGAGCATCCAATCTATACCAATGGTGCCCACTATATTCACAGGTTGGTGTGTTTGGTTTTCATAATTGGGGAGATGCCGAATTATGATGCACAGCCTGCATGCAAAATACAATCCATCATACAAGTTTCTATCATGGGCATAGCTACATCAAGATTAGTTTGATAATATTGTCTCTAGATTCTGGCCTTTGCCATGACGGATATGTGTCATGCATTCTGACTAAATAGTATATCTACCCATTTTCAGACTGCATGTGCTAGTTTTTTAGATGTTCCCATTCCTTAGTGTGATGTCACTGCATTTGGAAAATAGACTGGTGGGTGAGACTTGGTTGGACATATTGCATCATCATAATTTGACACAAAGTACACAGAGAACTTTGCCCCTTTTATCTTGAAATAAACTGACCAGATACCCATCATGTAGCCTATTGAGTTCTTTAAATTAACAGTGCATACAAATTAACAATGTAATCCAGTCCCTGTTCTATGGCTGTTTTTACACAGGCAGACAATTCTGAGAATTTTTCCTTAAATTGTTATGTTGACTAGTCATGCCAAATCTTTTCACATCAGATATTTTTTTAGAGCTGATCTGACTGGTCAAAAGACCAATTAGTGAGTGGGGAATTGGGCTTCCTATGTGAACGTAGTCTAATTTGTGCCAATCACATCCCTGAATGATACTAATCCTCTGTTTCTCTCCTCCCTCTCTTGTCATCCCTGCTCCTCGGTAGGGCTGTACCAGTTTCTGGCCCCTGACTCCCGGGAATTTGAGGGCCTTGTGAAGATCCTCTCCTCCTTCTACCTGGATGCATCGTCCAGGGGGACATTCTCCTACTGCAAGGCCAGGCTCATTCATAATGAGCTGCTGGAGAAAGAGGTTGCATCACCAAGCTCAACCACATTATTATCATGCTCCCAGCTTTTAAAGATTTTTCTTTTTTTAGAGACCGCCCCCCCCCATCATATTTAACACAAACCAACCACATGGTACACCAAACTATACAGAAGCCCAGTGGGCCACAACAAATAAGATTTAAATAAATAAATAAGACAGGCCATCAGCTGATCAGTCCGCCTCAGGCTGTTGTCAACAGCATGGCCCAGAGGTCTGTTATAAGAATTCCCATTTGCAATCACTTTAGTCAAATCTCCACTTCCTAATGTTCAAAGAAAATAAATGCATACCCACTGCTGATATTCTCCCCCGACTGGCACAAAACACTAGTTGATAGTTTTGCACGACCAACAACAAATACACACTTCATACCTCACTGAAATTGACCCACCCTTTATATTGTTGTGTTTGCATTGTTTCTCATGATGCCATATTTTCTCCTGTTTGTGTGTGCCAGTTCATTGAGAAGAGGAGGGAGCTGAAGCAGGAGGGCCGTACAGACCCAGAGCTGGTGGAGTCCTACTGCTTCCTGTTCCCAGACAAGTCCAAGGTGAGCCTAAGGGCCTGCCTGCCTCACCAGGCGGTGTGGTATAGCGCCGTGATCTAGTACTGTGATCTAATGTTTCTGCTACAGTCTGGATCTTTACAATTGGATTATGCATTCGGCCTACAATTTGAGTTTGGCTGCTGGTCTCCTGGTTGTTATTTGTAAACCACAGTTTTTTATTTCTTTGTTGGTATGAAGAAGTGATGTTCTTTTTCCAGCTCCCGTGGATATGTGAGAAGGGTCTGTCTGTGGGACACTCCAGGATCACTACACTAGGAAATCCTGCTATGGGTGAGTGTGTGTGTGTACTTACTATTGAATGTCATGTATTGCAAATGTCCAGAAGGAAGGCTTTTCTCTGTAATGCACTTGTCTAACTGTTCTAGATGTTGGGGGTATGTCAGTTAGACATGGGGTTGTCCCCATACCTTATTTTTCCAATGCAAAAAGGAAAACACAAACAAGACTAAACTCGTTTGTCCTTTAAAAACCTTCTGTATGTAACATTGTGTGCTAATCGTTATTCTGGATGTCAACATGCGGCTGTTTTTGTTTCCAACATTCGGACTGTTTTCCTCGGGAAATGTAGTCCACTTAATGTTTTGTTTCCTTTCCATGATACCTCTAAGTTTCGTGTTACTGGTATTGTGACAACCCTGTTAGATGGATGGATCTGCTTTTGAACGTTAAGGTTTAATTGACTCTCTGTAATAGAGGATAATCTGTATGCCTCATTACTGTAAGAGTAGCTTTATCCACTGCCAGACAGCTTAGAATGTCTACCAGATACCATTACATAAGAAGATACCTAATACATGGCCTAGCAACAGCTGAGTATGGTGGAAATGTTTATCACAATCCCTCAAACCTCAGTCATAAACTATAAACCCACACATAGCTATTTCCATTTGTTAGTCAAAAGTTAAAGTTGTATATGCATGGTTTTTTGCCCCCTTAGTATGTTCTTGACTTGCCTTGACTTTTTGTTGTTTCAGGTGTTTATCTGTCTAAATTCTCTGATTTGCTTCAAATGAACCCGTTTGAAGCAGGCAGTTGTGGAGACATTGTCATATTTAAAGTCATGAGGGTAAATGCATCTATCACACTCATTATGGACCCAATTTAAACTATATATATATATATATATTACGAACACCTAGAATGTAGTTGCTTACTTTTCAACAGCCTAGCATTATCATTGTTGAGTGCAACACCGGTTTCTATAATGTTTGACCCAGTGAGTGTGTTTGTCCCTTCAGGGCCGGCTGAAGAGCATCTTTGAGAACATGCCTAAGAGTGTCCTGGACCCCACACCCAAGTTTGACTGTCACATCTCCAAGAACGCCACACGGGTCACCTCGTTGCTGTCCTACAGAGCCTTTGAACTCACGCAGCAGTACTTCTATGAGTTTGCTTTTGATGAGATCAAGCCTCGGCCCAGACATGTGTGTCCCTACGCCGTGGTGTCTTTCCAGTACAAAGGCAAGGAGTCTGCTGCTGCACCTATGGCTGCACACAGGTTCAACAGCGCTGTCTGTGAAGGAGGAAGCAAAGGTACACTCCTGTTTCTGCTTCTTTACCATATCTCTCTGCTTTAGTCTATTTGTACGGACATTTGTATTAAAAATAGAGGCACATTTATTTGTATAATATAGTTTGATAGCTACCTTGGAAGTTTGGCATACTGTGCCCTTTTTTGACCTGTGACTGTTGACTGGGGCCATTGTTCCTATTGCAATTGTGAAGTGTTTTGAATGCACTTTAAATAATGATTGATTTGCCTGTCAGGGAGGAGTAGCTACACTGTGTGGAGTGGGCCACTGGTGAACAAGGGACAGGAGTTGTGCCAGGTGTCTCTACGCTCCTCTACACGCCACTTCCTCCCTTTCAAACTGTGAGTACCTCTTTATTGTCCGTACCTGAAACACATGTATTTGTTATCAAATCAAGTATTATTGGTCACATGTTATTGCGGATGTAGCAAAGTGCTTGTGTTTCTAGCTCCAACAGTGTAGTAATATCTAACAATACACACACATTTAAAAGTAAAAGAATGGAATTAAGTCATATATAAATATTAGGATGAGCCATGTCGGAGTGGCATAGACTAAAATGCAGTATATACATATGAGATGAGTAAAGCAAAAATATGTAAACATTATTAAAGTGAACAGTTTTCCATTATTAAAGTGGCCGGTGATTTCAAGTCTATGTATATAGGGCAGCAGCCTCTAAGGTGCAGGGTTACGTAACAGGGTGGAAGCTGCCTAGTGATGACTATTTTGATGAGCTTGTGATCGTAACTGTTTTTCAGTCTTGGTCCCAGTGTGATGCACCTGTACTGACCTGGTCTTCTGGATGATAGCGGGGGGAACAGGCTGTGGCTTGGGTGGTTGTTGTCCTTGATGAGCTTTTTGGCTATCCTGTGACATTGGGTGCTGTAGGTGTCCTAGAGGGCAGGTAGTTTGTCCCCGGTGATGCGTTGGGCAGACCGCACCACCCTCTGGAGAGCCCTACAGTTGCGGGCGGTGCAGTTGCTGTACCGGGCGGTGATACAACCCCGACTAGATGCTCTACATTGTGCTTCTGTAAAAGTTTGAGGGTTTTAGGTGCCAAGTCAAATTTCTTCAGTCTCCTGAGGTTGAAGAGGCGCTGTTTGCACCGCCTTCACCACAGTGTCTGTGTGGGTGGACCATTTCAGTTTGTCAGGGATATGTACGCCAAGGAATTAAAACCTACCTAAAACACGTATTTGTTGTCCATGCCTAAAACATGTAGTAATTCGTAGTTAATAAGCATGTTATGAGTACTGTAATAAGTTGATTGTGTGTGTGTGTGCCCTCTGCAGAACGGAGAAGTTGGAGATGAGTATGGGGATGCAGCTGGACCAGGTGAAGAGGAAGATCCCCTCTGTTCTGTTCTCCTGGGACACCTACAGCAGAACCCGGGAAGGTCCGAACCTCTCTACTCCTCTCCTCTACTCCTGTTCTCCTCCTTCTAATCCTCTACTCTCCTTCTAATCCTCTACTCTCCTTCTAATCCTCTACTCTCCTTCTAATCCTCTACTCCTCTACACTCCTTCTAATCCTCTACTCCTCCTCTACTCTCCATCTAATCCTCTACTCTCCTTCTAATCCTCTCCTCCTCTCCTCCTCTCCAGCCGTAGATCTAGTCTGGTTAATCTATACTCTGACCAAGACAACAGTCCATAGATGCTATAGAATAACATGACAACACTTAACAGTCCCTCCAAGATTTCGCAGTGTTTGTGTGATGCTTGCTTTTACTGTCAATTCTGACATTCTAAATGGCAATTTGCAATAATTTTGTCCAATTTGTCACATGCGCTGCTGAGGAAAAAAGCTTGTTGACCTGTTCTTTGAGCCATTTTATGTGCTAAAAGTACATTGATTGCTTAAAATTGCGAACCCTCTTTTTCTAGTGAGGCGAATGGACAGTTGTATGCGGTACTGTTGCAACAATTTGAGTTTTATGCGGTGATTGGTCAGATTTGCAAGCCCTCGCATAATATTGTGCTTGCTAAATCTTGGAGGGACTGACCTACTCTGACTAACAACAATGTAAGACCTATCACCCGGAATCACTGTGTGGTTGTTTTAACTTTGGAGTGGAACTTGTTCTGACCGAGCTGTGTGTGTTTCAGTGCTGAAGTGTGGGATCTACTGCAGCCTGTTTGAGGTGGTGGATGGGAAGGGTAAAGCGACCAGCAGCACTCTCTCAGGACTCATACATAAACTGGAGAGAGAGCGGATGGTGAGTCACTCCCTGACAGTCCCTCTGCAGGATGTTTTAATGGACCGTGTTTAATGATTACACAGCAACACTAGACTGTATCGTGGATCGTTATATTACACATCCAGGCTTTCACATGGGTTGTCATTACTTTTGTCCCCCATAATGTTTGATATGTAGGTCAGCTAACTGGTCAGTTCCCTAGAAATGGGCATGTCTTGAAGACTGGTTGTCATTTGGTTTCCATATTTGTTTAAAGGTAGGGCTAATGCCAATCAGGGAATTCCCATGCCATATTTGAAATGGATTGTCCCTGTTTTACGTGTGAATTTCTGTTGTTGCACAGCTGCACTGTATGAAAAGTTTGTTTAGATGTATTGAATGTTAACGTCTCCTCCTCCTGTGTAGGTGCTGGTGAAGCCTTTAGTTGATAAAGGCTTTCTCTTCCTCTTGTCATCTACTCAGATGTTCAATCCCAACGGTACGTCCTCTCTCTCCTTATCTCAGGTGTCTCTGACTCTTTCCATTGATCGGACATGTTGTTCTTCGTGTGGGTTAATTCTGAGGGAGTTGTTTTGTGTATTCTAGAACGTCGGGGGAGGGTTGAGAAGAGCCTGCAGGCATTGTTTGTCTTTCAGGAGTCCAGGGGAGTCACCAAGTTCAGTAAGTATTCTAAAATGTCCTTCCTCAACCACAGTTACATATTGGATGTTAGGAACAGCCTTTATGAGCAGTATGTTACTTATGTCTGCCTCCCCCGTTGACCATGTCCCTGCCTCCCCTAGCGCCCAGACTGTCAGAGCAGGAGCCCCTGTCAGCTGAGCCCCTGCCCCCCCTCCTGGCCTCCATGGACCCCTTCATTCCAGCCCTGCACTATGCCTTGCTCAAGATGCGCTCAACCCCCGATAACAAGCACCTCAGCACCGTGGTGGAGCGCCAGGCCCTAGACTACCTGACCAGGAGGGACAGCGGCCGGGCCTTCCTCCTCCCAGAGTACCAACAGAACCTGGACGAGAGGGGCAATGTGCACCCCGCGCCCCGCCCCAAATCCAACATGGAGGGCCTGCTGCGTTCCTACCTACACGGCCTCTCCTCAGCCTATGTCCTTCCCATTGTCAAGGCCAGGGACATGATGGACAGGATCAACCAACCCCCGCCTGCCCCAGCTCCAACTGTCCCGGACTACAGCCCTGTGTCAGACTGGGGGGGGTCAGGAGGGTCAGACAGACCAGAGAGGGTGGAGAGGCAACCTCTAGAGAGACCAGAGAGCAGCAGGAGGAGAGGGGGGACGTCCCAGACCCATTCTAACGGGGCCGCAGCAGGGACAGGGGCCCCGCCCCAGAGGTCCAGGTTGGCCCAGAGTGAGTACGATAAGGACAAGATGAAAGAGTTGCTGAAGCTGATCCAGCTGCATAAGGCCCTGGTGAAGGAGCCAGGAGGGAAGGAGAGGGCAGAGGGGGGTGACGAGGGGGCCTGGGAGGGCCCCCACGGCCTGAAGAGGAAACTAGAGGAGGACGAATCAGGGGCCATGTCTAAATACCTACGAGGAGCCCACTTCAGCAATGGAGAGCCCAGTAGAGGTGAGACTGGTTTCTGTGTGGGAGAGGCGTGAGTCTGTGTGGGAGAGGCGTGAGTCTGTGTGGGAGAGGCGTGAGTCTGTGTGGGAGAGGCGTGAGTCTGTGTGGGAGAGGCGTGAGTCTGTGTGGGAGAGGCGTGAGTCTGTGTGGGAGAGGCGTGAGTCTGTGTGGGAGAGGCGTGAGTCTGTGTGGGAGAGGCGTGAGTCTGTGTGGGAGAGGCGTGAGTCTGTGTGGGAGAGGCGTGAGTCTGTGTGGGAGAGGCGTGAGTCTGTGTGGGAGAGGCGTGAGTCTGTGTGGGAGAGGCGTGAGTCTGTGTGGGAGAGGCGTGAGTCTGTGGGAGAGACTGGAAGAATAAGGGAAAGAAAAGTGGGAGGGAGACAGTTTGGTAGGGAGTACTATGGACTGAGCAAGTTAACTTTAATGTTTCAACATTTGTACGCCAACCACAGAGAATATTACCATATTAAAACTAGATAACTAGTTTAGATAACTAAATAATATCCTTACGGTGTGTTTTTTTAAAGCCTACCTTTATAAGCCTGATAAGCAAGGCTTCATTCCTCTTAGCCCCACTGTCTCTGTCCTCCCAGTAGCCCAGGGGGAGGAGGTAGAGAACTACAACCTGGCAGCAGTAATGGAGAGCATGGGGATCTATGACACTGACCTGAGGGACAGGGGAAACACTTCCCAGGCCTCCTCAGCCAACGAGACACAGCGCCTGCTCAAGATCCTGCTCTCCACCCTCAACAAGGCCATGGTTCAAGGTGCTGCCGTGGCCCCCACCGACCTGCCTGACCACGTGGAGCCCTCCACGGAGAACCCCCTGACTGGAGCTCCGATTGAAGGGCGAGTGGAGCAGGCCCGACAGGACTTCTTTGAGGTGAGATGTGTTTGTCGGAGGAAAAAAAAGAAGTATGGACTGGTGTTTGTGATGTGACTGACCATGTTGTTGTGTGTTTAGGAGCAGACTGTGTGCAGTCTGACCAGCCCCTTTAGCACTGACTCTCCAGGACAACAGCCACACACCTCAGACAACCCATCACTCACCTGGGAACTGGCCTCTCACACAGACAAACCTATCCCCTTCTTTGAATCTCAGAATGATGGCAACTTTGATCAGAGGGGAGGTCTGGAGGGGGGTGAGAAGGGTCTGAGAGGTGCCTCTGTGGAGCAGGAGAGGGTAACCAAGGAAGCCTCAATAGAGAGGGGAGCCAAGGGGGCTTCCTTGGAGAGAGAGATGGCTCTGAGGGGAGCTTTTCTGGAAGGGGGAGCCAGGGACACCTCCCTAGAGGGGGAAAGCAAGGTGGAGAAGCCAGCCAGGGGTGTTTCCCTGGAGAGGGTAGCCAGGCCGTCCAGCACTCTGGACACTATCGTAAGCCAGGAGCTCCACTGCCTCTCCAACTCCATCCAGGGCCTCATGGACAACCAGAAGATCTACTACAACTCCCAGCTGCCCCCACGGCTGTCTCCACGCCACACCTGGCAGCCCAACAGCTCATTCTCAGACTTTGTGGCTCCCTATGTTGTGTCTGTCCCTGTTCAGGGCCACGTCAACACCCTGTGTGAGAGAATGGGCCGACTAGTACCCAAACCTCGCCACACAGACTCTGCTAAAACACCTGGGGCTCGTTCTACCCTCCATGTTCCCTCCGCCACTACCCATCCTATTCCTTCTTTCCCTCCCCCGCCCCATTCCCTCTCCTCCATCCCTCCCCTTCCTTCCATGCATCACCTTCCACCCCCGCCTGCCCTCGTCCACTCTCCTGCCCCTGTCCTCATCACGTCCCCCACCGCCAAGCCTGTCCCCAAAACCAAAGCGCAGCCCCCTCAGGCTAAGAGCTCCTCTTCTTCCCAGAACCGGCCCAAACCGGTCCCATTCAAACAGACCCACAAGAACCCCTCTGCAGCACAGAAGCCCTCGACAGAGAGGAAGTCAGAACCATCTGCCTCAAAGAGAGAGGTCTACTCTCCCTCCCAGGCCTCAATGGACTCCTCAGACTCCACCCCAAAACGGCCTAAACAAGATGCCATCACAGCCCCCTCTCCCCTTACCCCGGCGTCAGCCGCTGGACTACTGATGGGCCAGCTGAAGCCTGAGGTGTTCAGCAGCCTGGTGGAGATCTTCAAGGACGTGCAGAGGAACACGGTCAGATTCTACATCCACTCTGGGGAGGAGGAGGAGAGTGACATCTGTGTGGAGATCAAGGTACTGTAGGCTTCAGTTATGATCAACACTCATGTCCATGTTTGCCCCACGTAAGAAGAGACTTGTTTTCACTGATTGAGCAAACACTTTACCAATACCTCTATTCAAGCTTTCTCTGACACAGGCACTGCATTATCAGCTTTAATTATCTGCACTGTGACGGGACAATCAGTGTTCCCTCATGTTGTTGATCTGAAAACATGTTAAACTGACGTTGTCCTCTGCAGGACGAGGAGAGACACTTTTTTTTACTGCAACAAGAACACTTTATGGCTGTCTGCATTCTCTGCCATAATAAATCGTAGTACATTACTGAGATAATATTGCACCACTATTCTCTCTTCCTCACCCCCTCAGCTGTCTGCTCCTTGTTAATTTGGTTTTGTGGTGTGCTGCTGACTTCTGCTCCTGTTTTTAAACTCCCTCTTTCTGTCTCATCCCTGTGACAGGAGTACTTGCTGAGCCTGGGCAACACGGAGTGTAACCCCCAGATGTTCCTGGAGAATAACAGCAGTCTGGATAAGTTGCTCATCGTCATTCAGAACGAGGACATCTCAGCCCACGTCAACAAGGTAACATTACCATCCTGGCTGGCTGCTAGGATGAGTCAATATCGCCTCGGCACCAGACAGAATGTTGTCTGCACGGGGAGAATTCTCCTCAGCCCCCAGAAAATAGTAGAATTCTAATTGAACCTGTTGAATTGATTTTAAATCCACCAAAAACAACTGATACTTTCGGTCATGTAGTATGTGGACAGCTGCTCATCAAACATCTCGTCCCAAAATCATGGGCATTAATATGGAGTTTGTCCCCCCTTTGCTGCTATAACAGCCTCTACTCTTCTGGGAAGTCTTTCAACTAGATGTTGGAAAATTACTGTGGGGACTTGCTTCCATTCAGCCACGAGCATTAGTGAGTTCGGGCACTGACGTTGGGCAATTAGGCTTGGCTCGCAGTCGGCGTTGTAATTCATCCCAAAAGTTTTCGATGGGGTTGAGGTCAGGGCTCTGTGCAGGCCAGTCAAGTTCTTCCACATTGATCTCGTCAAACCATTTCAATATGGACCTCGCTTTGTGCACGGGGGTATTGTCATGCTGAAACAAGAAAGGGCCTTCCCCAAACTGCTGATACAAAGTTGGAAATGCATAATTGTCTAGAATGTCATTGTATGCTGTAGCGTTAAGATTTCCCTTCACTGGAACTAAGCGGCCTAGCCTGAACCATGAAAAACAGCCTCAGACCATTATTCCTCCTCTACCAAACTTTACAGTTGGCACTATGCTTTCGGGCACGTAGCATTCTCAGATTAGTCCGTTGGACTGCCAGATGGTGAAGCGTGATTCGTCACTCCAGAGAATGCATTTCTACTGCTCCACAGTCCAATGACGGCGAGCTTCACACCACTCCAGCCGACGCTTGACATTGAGCTTGGTGATCTGAGGCTTGTGTGCGGCTGCTCGGCCATGGAAACCCATTTCATGAAGCTCCCAACGAACAGTTATTGTTCTGACATTGCTTCCAAAGGCAGTTTGGAACTTGGTGGTGAGTGTTGCAACCGGGGGCAGGCTTTGTTATGCACTTCAGCAGTTCGCGGCCCCGTTCTGTGAGCTTCTGTGACCTACCAAATCGTGGGTGAGCTGTTGTTACTCCGGAACGTTTCCACTTCACAATAACAGCACATATAGTTGAGCAGGGCAGAAATTTGATGGACTGACTGGTTGGAAAGGTGGCATCCTATGACGGTTCCACGTTGAAAGTCACTGAGCTCTTCAGTAAGGCCATTCTACTGCCAAAGCTGGTCTATGGAGATTACATGGCTGTGTGCTCAGTTTTATACACCTGTCAGCAACGTGTGTGGCTGAAATAGCAGATTCAACATATTTGAAGGGGTGTCCACCTACTTTTGTATGTATATAGTGTAAACAGTGTCGTTTTAATTGAATATATAGACCGAGCTGGATGACATGATCTTCATGGCAACTAGTCTAGACAGTCATCACCTCTGTCTCACACAAATGTTCATTTTGATGTAAAGGATGAATTTAAAGCTGTATGTGTCTTATTTAAAGGTTGATTCTGAACCATGTTCCCCCTGTCAGATCCCAGCTCTGGTGTCATTGAAGAAGCTGTCCACGGTGAGCTTTGCAGGAGTTGACAGTCTGGACGATGTGAAGAACCACACCTACAACGAGCTCTTTGTCTCTGGAGGATTCATAGTGTCTGATGAGTTTGTCCTCAACCCAGACTTCATAACACACGGTGAGTCTGCTGAAGCAGTCTCACCTGTCATCAGTCATTGTGATGTGTGGATCCACACGTGATTATCACGAGTTATGCCCTTTTTTCTTTCTATACAGTTGGATAAATTCCACAGTGACTGGGATTGTGTTTGTTAATGAGATCCATCTAGATTCTAATTGAAAACAGTATTTGGCCAGTTGTTTTTTTCCCCCTTACAATTCAATCATTGTTTTATGTACCATGTAGCTGTGTCATTCCATTCTGGTTAAGGAATATATATGGTTATATATTGACTACAGATGGAAAGGGAAAATAGAACTCATGACTCATTGATTTGATGGGATCAGTGTGTGTTGTGTTCCCTGTGCAGACTGGTGTTGTGTTCCCTGTGCAGACTGGTGTTGTGTTCCCTGTGCAGACTGGTGTTGTGTTCCCTGTGCAGACTGGTGTTGTGTTCCCTGTGCAGACTGGTGTTGTGTTCCCTGTGCAGACTGGTGTTGTGTTCCCTGTGCAGACTGGTGTTGTGTTCCCTGTGCAGACTGGTGTTGTGTTCCCTGTGCAGACTGGTGTTGTGTTCCCTGTGCAGACTGGTGTTGTGTTCCCTGTGCAGACTGGTGTTGTGTTCCCTGTGCAGACTGGTGTTGTGTTCCCTGTGCAGACTGGTGTTGTGTTCCCTGTGCAGACTGGTGGTGTTGTGTTCCCTGTGCAGACTGGTGGTGTTGTGTTCCCTGTGCAGACTGGTGTTGTTGTGTTCCCTGTGCAGACTGGTGGTGTTGTGTTCCCTGTGCAGACTGGTGTTGTTGTGTTCCCTGTGCAGACTGGTGTTGTTGTGTTCCCTGTGCAGGCTGGTGTTGTGTTATTCTGTTCCCTGTGCAGACTGGTGTTGTTATTCTGTTCCCTGTGCAGACCGGTTGCAGGCGTTCCTGCGGTTCCTAGAGGAGCAGAGCTCTCCAGAGAACCCCTGGCAGTGGAAGATTCACAATAAGTCCCAGAAGAAACTCAAAGAGCTGGGCAGGTCAGTAACTATCTCTACTACTACCATTCAGCATGACCCGAGACATTGACCTCTCTCAATCCATTCAGTAACTACCTCCATCCTATAGGACTGCCAAGTCAACCAATTAGGAACGTCTCTGAGAAGTCCAAAGTAGTAGTAGTGACTGTTTTACATTTGATATTTTATTATGATCTCCATTAGCTGTTGCAGAAGCTACTCTTCCTGGGGTCCACACAAAACATGAAACATAATACAGAATGACATAATACCAGAACATCAATAGACAAGAACAGTTCAAGGACAGAACTATATACATTTTATTAAAGGCACACGTAGCCTACATATTAATACATACACACAAACTATCTAGGTCAAATAGGGGAGAGGTGTTGCTTTATCTGTTTTTTGAAACCAGGTTTGCTGTTTATTTCAGCAATATGAGAAGGAAGGAAGTTCCATGCAATAAGGGCTCTATATAATACTGTACGGTTTCTTGAATTTGTTCTGGATTTGGGGACTGTGAAAAGACCCCTGGTGGGATAAGTGTGGGCCAGCTGCAGCTTAACTAGGTCTTTCCTTGCGGCACTGGACCACTCGACTGGACAATAATCAAGATTAGACGAGACTAGAGCCTGCAGAACTTTCTTTTTGGAGTGTGGTGTCAAGGCTGAAAAACAAAACACACATAATCATATTATCATGCTTTTATCCAATACTTTTTTTGTGTGCTTTTTGTCTTACCTATTCAGACTGTTTTAGTAACAGACAGCCCCACCTCCTCTCTCCTCTTATAGGTTGAACAGTGATGCCATGGCTCTCCTCAACCTGCTGACAGCCTATCAGAAGAAGCACCTGGTGGAGTTCTTGCCTTACCACGAGTGTGACGCCCAATCACGTCAGGCCCCTGATCTGGACTGCCTGGTCAAGCTCCAGGCTAACCACACCCAGCACCGCCACTTTATCTTCCTCACAGGTACCACAGCGTCTTCTCCTAACCCTTGGTGGTACAGTGTGTGTATTAACTGAACAGCCCTGTCTTGTTTGTCCCTCCAGAGAGGCGCTTTGAGATGTTCATGCAGTACTCCAGGAACGGCATAGTGATCGCCAGCATTGATGACATCATGACCAGTTTCCACAGCCTGATTGGCTCCAGAGGTCAGAAACAACTGCCCACACCGCCCCCCACTGGTGGGTGATGTCAACAACTTCACAATTACATTGCTCTTTGGCCCTGTTCAAGTACTATCATTTGTATCTCTTTCCCTTAAGTGAAGTCCAAGTGTTTTATGGTCAAATTGTCAGTATTGAATACATCAATATTTTCCCCTGTCCCTTTATCTACTCCCCTCTCCTCTTCTCCCCCCTCTCCTCTTCCTCGCTTCCCCTCTACTCCCTCTCTTCCTCGTCTCTTCATCTCTTCCTCTCTCAGTAGTGCATGATGAGTGTATAGAAGAGGAGGATATGTCGCTGGACTCTGATGACGACAGCCACAACCAGGTGATCGTAGAGCATCCTGCCCAATCCCAGGAGGGGGTAGCAGCAGCGGGCATGGGGGACTCAACCCAGCAGCCCCCCTTACCAGAGTCAGATGAGTTCCGCCCCCCTCTCCCCGACCAGCTCAACACCCCTGGCCGACACACGCCCTCCTCCATCTCCTACTCCAGCAGAACCCCCAACCTGTCCAACTTCGCTGCTCTCAAATCTGCCATTTCCCAGTTCAAAGCCTCCAACCAGATTGGTAGGGCGGACATAGGCAGCACTTCGCCAGGAGGGTTTTCTGTCAACCCCCACCAGAGCTTCCTGTGTCCGTCTACCCAGTGGGTGTCCTACTCTGGCTCCTCCGGCTACACAGCCTCCCCAGCCTACCCCGCCTCGCCCTGTAGCACCACCCAAGAACAGGACTACAGAAACCCAGCCGCAGTACCTACTACAGCCCCAGGTTCCACTCTGACCAGCCAGGCTCCCCTCACCCTAACGGATATCCCCCAGCCTCCCCCGCTTCCTCCACATCTCAAGATGGGTGGGACTCTGTCCCAGTCGTTTAGCCTGCCTGGCTCTGTTAGTGGAGCGGCCGGGGTTGGTGTTGGAGCATCTATCTCCACAGTCAGCAGCACTAGCCCTCTGCCCATCACAGCCATAGTGGCCTCTTCCTCTTCTCTCTCCACTGCACTAACATACTCCGACCCTACTGTTGCCACCACAGCCTCCTTAGGCCTGGACTACACTCAGAGCGACATGGTCCAGCTTGGCTACCCGGCAGCGGTCAGCTCCAGCGCTAACGGGACCCCCACCCAGCAGGGGGACAGGAGACTTAGTGGGCCCGGGGAGAGCCCATGGGGGTTAGGAGGAGGAACCCCTAACAGCCAGGGAGGGGCCAGGCCTGGCTCTGTCTCCCATAGCGGTCTCACCCAAGGTGGGGAGAGGGAGAGGACAGGCACTCCTGGTGGCAGTACCCCTGGAAGTCACGGGGGCAGGACTCCAGTGAACAGTGTAGAAAGCCTTGGAGCGGGTATGGCTGTTCCCTCTGTGGCCACCAGGGGGGGCTCAATAGCTAGGCCCATGCTGCCCATCCATGGGACTGGAGGCAGTCGAGGTGGAGAGGCCAGTGTCCAGCCACTCAGCGGTGGTGGCTACGGCTGTTTAGGTGCCATGCCTGGACAGATGGGTATGGGACGCGGCGGCATGGGACGCGGGGGTATGGGTCCCGGGTCGTTAGGGGGGTACAGAGGGAGAGGAGCCCCACAGAGAGGCCCCTGGCCCAGGCCGGGAGTGGGACCCGAACGGCCGGATGGAGGTGGACCCTGCGGACCCTCCTGGGGTTACCCGAAGGGGAGGGGAGGGGGACAAGATTACTACTCAGATTACACATACTCACACAACTACTCCCCCTGAACAGACAATCATGATTACAGAGGGGGGAATGGACATGCCACACTCAGAGACTGGTAGAGCTGTCTGAATGTACATATTGACTTGTCATAAACACTTTGAATTGATAATGGTCAGAAGGATCCTGTTTTTTTTACAAATAAACTTGATACAGGCAGTGCCGAGTGTCGATACTGTCGTAACCGTACGCTCTTTACATGTAAGCTGTTTCAAACCCCTGTTCCGACCACTATATTTATAATTGTCAAGAAATGTAATGGCCTTCCAAGCGTCTCGGTTTTGTTTTATTTTTTTATTCTTTTATTTTTATTTTTTCGGTTTGTGAACAAGGGGAGGAAGGCAGACTATTTTTTTAAAGAAAGAAAAAAGATCAGTGAAAGGCACCACTTTCGCTGTTGGTTTTCTTTTTTACATCCTTGGTTGTTCCCCCAAAAAGATCTATTAAAATAAACATGTTTCAAATCATGTTGCTTTTATGACTTTTAACATGATCATGATGACTAGCAATCAAAAAGCGTGCTCCACAGCTGTCAACACCTGTTATTGGGCTTTCTTTTAATACTTCTAGTATACCCCCTTCAGGTCTATCCCTCAGTTTAATGATGAATGAATAGTCCTGACAGCCTATTGGACAGATGAGGCTTAGCCTATCATGGAGGTGTCCAGCTTCTTAACTCTAAAGGGATGGATTGTTGTAGTAAAAAATGTGTACTAACATTTTGGTATGGAGTGCTAAGAACTTCCATGAATCTCTAACTGACATCTGTTGTTGGTTTAGCAAGCAACCACAAGGTTCAGAACTATGACGGTAGCCCGTCAGAGCTTTTAAAAAAAATACCATTCATTGAAAGAACAGAATTGGGTTGCCTGTGTAAACACAGCCTACTACTCCATCACAATAAATGAGACTTTGGTACAGAAGAAATGACAAATTCTGATATTTATTTACACAAATTGACCAATCACAGAGCTTTTTAAGAGCTGATGTGATTGGTCAAAAGACCAATTGGTGCAAAAAAGATCAGAATTGGGCTGCCTGTCTAAGTGCAGTCATAGTGTCTAAGGAGAGGATAAAATAAAGCCTGGATTTTTGCTCCAGTCCACTACTTTCAGGTGATTCATCAAGACCTTGATATTGTGTCAGTTGTATTAATGCCTGGCTTGACCCAAAAGGCTGCATACAAACATAGCTATGGTCAGAACTCGGTTGTCTTGGAGAAAGTGAAATAGCCTATAAATAATTGATGTCTTCTTTTTCCTCTCTGTATCAGAGGCTTTCACCACCAGATGGCACTCCTATTGGATAATATGTAGCTGTGGGTTTCACCACCAGATGGCACTCCTATTGGATAATATGTAGCTGTGGGTTTCACCACCAGAGGGCACTCCTATTGGATAATATGTAGCTGTGTCATACCAACCGACACACACTTATTTTACCTTATTTTAACTAGGCAAATCAGTTAAGAACAAATTCTTATTTACAATGACAGCCTACGCCAGCCAAACCCATAGGGCAAATTGTGCACCGCCCTATGGGACTCCCAATCACTGGAATTGAACCAGGGTCTGTAGTGACACCTCTAGCATTGAGATGCAGTGCCTTAGCTTGCTGCACCACTCGGGAGCACAGTCCTCCTTTTCCACCTCCAAGGCATATGCCTTTTGCATTTGACTTTTTGTACATTATTTGGTCACAAATATGGATCATATGGAGCTCTGACATACCAGCATCTGCATAGGACACTGATTTTCAGCCAGGTAAGATTTTCATACAACATTAAAGTTGCTATTCAGTTACTATTCAGTTGCTATTCTTGCCATTCAGATGAAATGGTACAATGTGATATGATTTGTTTTGGTTTATTGTGTTAGAATATGTATATTTAGGTCACAAATATAAAGTTCATGTTCCATTACCATACCCCCATCCCTAGGTGGCAGCAGTGAGGCCTGATAAGAAAGTGATTGCTCTCAGATGCAAGTGATTAGTGACTGCAGGTGATTGCAGAGGAAGCTGGTGGGAGGAGCTGTAGGAGGGCGGGCACAGTCCTATAGCACCTCCAACCAGCCTCATCTAGATTGTAGATTCATGTAGCCTCTCAGCATTTGTTTGTTTGTTTGCCTTTTGCATTTAACTTTTTGTACATTATTTGGTCACAAATATGGATGATATGGAGCTCTGACATGCCAACACTCACATCTGCAGGATGCTGATTTTCAGCCAGGTAAGGTGTTGATAACGTACGCATCCAAGGCTGTGTTTACACAGGCAGACTAGTTCTGATCTTTTGCCCAATTATTGGCAAATAATCGGATCTGATCTGTAAAAAGACAAATTATTGGCAAAAGATCAGAATTGGGCTGCATGTGTGATCTTTTGCCAATAATTTGTCTTTTTACAGATCAGATCCAAGTTTATATTAAATAACCTATTTCTTGCTATAGAGTACCACAGTATGAGTCATAATACCCATAAAATCTAGCTGTCAAGGGAAATTGTTCTCCACCATTCATTTTTCCCATAGGAGTTTTAGAAACACTTTCAATAATGGCTGTGTTTTGTGTAGGCTTGATGTTTTGATAACCGTGTAAATCCCTATAGACAAGGTGACTTATTATTTACCCCCCCAAATTGAAATTCTAATTAGCTGCTAATGTGGCTATCATAAAGAAGTACAAATGCCATCATGATCTGGATGAGACTGCCGAATCGAGGCAAAGGAAATAATCTCTGGATTAATGACCTAAGAAATTGGCTACATTTCTTTAAATGGACAATTTTTCTTGCATGATGTCTATTTTGATGCTAATTAGCATTTTTGAATCTGAGCGCAAATGGAGCTGATTGTATTGATAAAAGTAACCTTTTCGGAGAGAGATTTACATGGTTATTAAAATGTCACACCAGGGTAAGCCTACACGAAACAAAGCCCTTATTTGAAGTGTTTCTAAAATTTAATGGTGGAAAAACGATTGGAACCATTTCCCTGTTTGGCCGCTAGGTTTTATGTATATTATGACATCTTCACTGTGGGTCTCCATTCAGATTAATTGGTACAAGGTGATATAACATGGTTTATTTTTGCGAGAGTAGGACGATGTTGCCCATGCGTCTCAGGTCAGATTGGTATCATCCGCTGTATAGTAAAGGGTAAGAATCGGAGAGGGTAAACTGAGGCTAGCTAATGCTAGGTTAGCTAATGCTAAAGCAACCCATTGAATTCGACAACACTTGGTACCTACTCGCTCCAACCCTATGAGTCGCATTTTCATTGAACGCAATGGGTTGTTTTAGCATTAGCTAGTCTAGCATGCTGACGAAAATGACAGTTTAATAAGAATATTTAAATTGAGGATATTTATCTCATTATGGGATAATTAGGGGTACAGGGCCATCTCCCATCACAGGAGTGAAGTACGTTTTTCGAGCCATATCTCACGCCGTCTCTGCGGTATCCACATTCTGTCACAGCATCGTTCCGACTAGAGAGCGAAGTAATTAAACGTCTAGTCAGGTTTTCTGGGGCTTATCCCAACGAGCTAAGGCTTTGATAGTAACCCCAGGAGTTAACACATCTGTCTTTAAGCTTACTCGAAAGGAATTTATCAATGGCTGCCCCAGGATGTCTGACAAATGAGGTTGGAACACATTATGCCCACTAAGGTAACACTAAGATTGCCGCAATGTTTCCTACGCGCTCTATAGACCAAACTATGTTTGTTCAGTTTGCACAATACGTACTGATGTGGACCTTCCTGCACCATAAATCAGCATAATTTCACTTTGACATTGTTTGCTCCATATGACTCATCTAGAAGTCTTGACCCAGCTTCTTTATTGTTTCCCAGAGAGAAATGTGATATTGTTTTGCTTCATGTTATGAGGCACAATCTCTGAGACACAACTTTCAGGAAATCTTCACTTCAGATGCAGAGATGAGAATACAAACATCAACATGCCTGGCATGGAGCATGATGACTCTTCTTGCTTTTCAATCACTGACCGCTATCAAACAGAAGTTAATGTGGATTGAGAGTTAGGGTGTGGTTAGAGTTGACATTAGGGCTGTGTTTACATGACATCCTGTCATCACTCTGCCTGTGGGTGTCATGTCTGTCTGGGATGTGATAGAGCCTTCTGCAGCTGCATGCCTCCGTCCATCTCTAGCCTGATGGCTGTTTTGACAGTTCAGTAATAGACTCATGAGACTGAGAGGGGATAACTCTTCACTCAGTACTGAATGTCATTTCAATTTTGCTGTTCAGAATTAACCCCCCCACATCCACTGTTATTGGATTACTGATTTGAATCATTTTGAGTCCTTTTGGATCCAATTCAAATCCCTGCAAAACAAATAGGCTGGAAATAGGACCGAGTGCACTAATTGAAGCGTAATGGAGTATTTTACTTTGGGGGAGGGCATCTTTTCACCCATTCAGTGGGTTCCCCTGTACATCCTGGTCATTTGTTACATCTCCATCTCCATTCTCCAATGCACAAACCATTAAGCCCAGTTTCACTCAGTTCCAAACCCACCTACTCTCCCATTCTCTTTCTAAACCTCTGCATCTGGGAGCCTGCCTAAGTGGGTTAGTGGAAACTAAGTTTGACTTGAGCCTGCTGGAAGCATTGATCCGTAAACTGTCAAATGGATGGTAAGCAAATGGAATGAATTTTTAGTTATTTTTTTCTGTGCTTTTCATCACCGTCCTGTATTGCAGTGTGGTTGCATGATTTTTGAATGTGATTAGATTGAGTTGCATTTGGATGTGTGTTATGTTCTTGTACATGCCCTCACCTATGTATTTAGTTTAAGGCCATCAGACTGTTAAACAGCCACCACTAAAATTGAGTGGCTGCTGCCAACATACTGACTCAACTCCAGCCACTTTAATAATGGAAAAATGTATGCAAAAAATGTATCACTAACCACTTTAAACAATGCCACTTAATATAATGTTTACATACCCTACATTACTCATTTCATATGTATATACTGTACTCTATATCATCTACTACATCTTGCCATCTTTATGTAATACATGTATCACTAACCACTTTAAACAATGCCACTTAATATAATGTTTATATACACTACATTACTCATCTCATATATGTATATACTGTACTCGATATCATCTACTACATCTTGCCTATGCCGTTCTGTACCATCACTCATTCATATATCTTTATGTACATATTCTTCATCCCTTTACACTTGTGTGTGTATAAGGTAGTTGTTGTGAAATTGTTAGGTTGGTTATTACTGCATTGTCGGAACTAGAAGCACAAGCATTTCGCTGCACTCGCATTAACATCTGCTAACCATGTGTATGTGATTTTATTGTTGATTTTATTTGGGCAGTGAACCTAAAACATTTAATTTGGCTCTATATGTCCGCATTTTGGATTTGAGATTAAATATTTCGTATGAGGTGACAGTACAAAACGTCGCCTTTTTATTTAAGGTTATTTTCAAACATGTGTTTTACTGTTATAGAAATGAAAGCAATTTATGCATCTAGTCCCCACCCATTCAAGGTGTCATAAGCACAAATTCACTTACTGTATTACTTTTTTTTTTTCAAAAGTTTTATATTGTTTGTGACTTTTGAAAAAATGTTGGATGCATTTGCAGTTTTTGTGGTTGTTTCAGATGATATTGTGCCCAAATAGATATGAATGGCAAATAATGTATTGTGTCATATTGGAGTTGCCTTTTAATTATAAATAAGAATATAATATGTTTCGGAACACTTCTACAATAATGTGGATGCTACCATGATTATGAATGAATTGTGAATTATGATGAGTGAGAAAGTTAGAGGCATAAATATCATACCCCCCCAAAATGCTAACCTTCCCTGTTAATGATGAGAGGTTAGCATGTCTTGGGGGTATGATATTTGTGCCTGTAGAAGACAGGCGACTTGACTACACTGAAGTAGTTTCATATTTTCCAGAGAACAGTAATATACAAAGATGCATGTTAGATCCACTCGGTGATGTCCTCCCATGATTAATCATAAAACCACCACTCAACACCCCGCATGTACTTGTTCACATTGCAGCCATGCTGATGCTTTAACTGCCACTCTCAAACAGCAGAACAACAGGACTCTCAACCCAGCTGTGTCTTTCCTTTAAATGGACAGGGGGAAGAAAACAAAGATTAGCGGGATTTAGCAAAGGAACAATTGACAAATCACCCTGGATCTACCCCTGTGGTAATCTCTGTAAACCTGACCCTAGCTCATGTCATCTCTCATGCAATAGCCCTGTCCTCCCTGACAAAACTGGTCATGAATAACAGACTAAACACAACGTTATCTCTAGTGGGTTAGAGGAGTGACGGAGAGATTAGGTAATGCTTACAGGGAGAATGACCTGTATGTACGTACAGCACCAGTCTAAAGTTTGGACACACCTACTAATTCAAGGTTTTTCTTTATTTTTACTGTTTTCTACATTGTAGCATAACAGTGAAGACATCAAAACTATGAAATAACACATCATGTGGTAACCAAAAAAGTGTTAAACAAATGAGAAAATATCTGAGATTCTTCAAAGTAGCCACCCTTTGCCTTTGACTGCTTTGCACACGCTTGGCATTCTCTCAACCACCTTCACCTGGAATGCTTTTCTAACAGTCTTGAATGAGTTCCCACATGCTGAGCACTTGTTGTCTGCTTTTCCTTCACTCTGTGGTCCAACTCATCCGAAACCATCTCAATTGAGTTGAGGTCGGGTGATTGTGGGAGCCAGGTCATCTGATGCAGTACTCCATCACTCTCCTTCTTGGTCAAATAACCTTACACAGCCCGGAGGTGTGTTTTAGGTCATTGTCCTGTTGAAAAACAAATGATAGTCCCACTAAGTGCAAACCAGATCACTACAGAATGCTGTGGTAGCCATGCTGGAACTCTAAATACATCACAGTCAGTGTCACCAGCAAAGAACCCCCCACATCACACCTCCTCCTACATGTGTCACAGTGGGAACCACACGTTGAGATCATCAGTTCACCCACTCTGCATCTCACAAAGACACGGCGGTTGGAACAAAAAATCTCAAATTTGGACTCATCAGACCAAAGGACAGATTTTTCACTGGTCTAATGTCCATTGTTTGTGTTTCTTGGCCCAAGCATGTATCTTTTAATTGGTGTCCTTTTTAGTAGTGGTTTCTTTGCAGCAATTCAACCATGAAGGCCTGATTTTTTATTTTATTTTTTTATTTAAAAAAAATAATTTCCCAGTCTCCTCAACAGTTGATGAGATGTCTGTTACTTGAACTCTGAAGCATTTATTTGGGCTGCAATCTGAGGTGCAGTTATCTTTAATGAACTTTTCAGCAGAGGTAACTCTGCAAAGTAGAGTTGCAATTCAACGGCTCAACGGATCATGTGGCAGGGTCTACAGTCAATCACGGATTACAAAAAGAAAACCAGCCCCGTCGCGGACATCGTCTTGCTCCCAGACAAATTAAACAACTTCTTTGCTCACTTTGAGGACAATACAGTGCCACTGAAACGGCCCGCTACCAAAGCCTGTGGGCTCTCCCTTATCCATGGCCAACGTGAGTGAAACATTTAAACGTGTTAACCCTCGCAAGGCTGCTGGCCCAGACGGCATCCCTAGCCGCTTCCTCAGAGCATGCACAGACCAGCTGGCAGGTTTGTTTACTGACATATTCAATCAATCCCTTTCCCAGTTTGCTATGCCCACTTGCTACAATATGGCCACCATTGTTCCTGTCCCCAAGAGAGCTAAGGTAACTGAACTAAATGACTATCGCCTCATAGCACTTACTTCAGTCATCATGAAGTGCTTTGAGAGACTAGTCAAGGATCATATTACCTCCACCCTACCTGACACTCCAATTTGCTTACCGCTAGGTCCACAGATGATGTAATCGCCATCACACTGCACACTGACCTCTTACCTACAGTTGAAGTCGGAGGTTTACATACACCTTAGCCAAATACATTTAAACTCAGTTTTTCACAATTCCTGACAATTAATCCTATTAAGAATTCCCTGTTTTAGGTCAGTTAGGATCACCACTTTATTTTAAGAATGTGTCAGAATAATAGTAAAGTGATTTATTTAATATTTAATTTCTTTCATCACATTCCCAGTTGGTCAGAAGTTTACATGCACTCAATTAGTATTTGGTAGCATTGCCCTTAAATTGTCTAACTTGGGTCATGTTTCAGGTAGCCTTCCACAAGCTTCCCACAATAAGTTGGGTGAATTTTGGCCCATTCCTCCTGACAGAGCTGGTGTAACTGAGTCAGGTTTGTAGGCCTCCTTGCTCACACACACCTTTTCAGTTCTACCCACACATTTTCTACAGGATTGAGGTGAGGGCTTTGTGATGGCCTCTCCAATACCTTGACTTTGTTATCCTTAAGCCATTTTGCCACGACTTTGGAAGTATGCTTGGGGTCATTGTCCATTTGGAAGACCCATTTGCGACCAAGCTTTCACTTCCTGACTGATGTCTTGAGATGTTGCTTCAATATATCCACATAATTTTCCTTTCCTCATGATGCCATCTATTTTGTGAACTGCACCAGTCCCTCCTGCAGCAATGCACCCCCACAACATGATGCTGCCACCACTGTGCTTCACAGTTGGGATGGTGATCTTCGGCTTGCAAGCATCCCCCTTTTTCCTCCAAACATAACGATGGTCATTATGGCCTATTTGGCCTATTTTTGTTTCATCAGACCAGAAGACATTTCTCCAAAAAGTGCTATCTTTGCCCCCATGTGCAGTTGCAAACCATAGTCTGGCTTTTTTATGGTGGTTTTGGAGCAGTGGCTTCTTCTTTACTGAGCGGCCTTTCAGGTTGTCGATATAGGACTTGTTTTACTGTATATATTGACATTTTTGTACCCGTTTACACCAGCATCTTCACAAGGTCCTTTGCTGTTGATCTGGGTTTGATTTGCAATTTTCGCACATTCATCTCTAGGAGACAGAACGCGTCTTCTTCCTGTGTGGTGTGACGGCTGTGTGGTCCCATGGTGTTTATACGTGCATACTATTGTTTGTACAGATGAATGTGGTACCTTCAAGCGTTTGGAAATTGCTCCCAAGAATTAACCAGATTTGTGGAGGTCTACAATTTTTTTCTGAGGTCTTGGCTGATTTCTTTTGATTTGACCATGATATCAAGCAAAGAGGCACTGAGTTTGAAGGTAGGCCTTGAAATATATCCACAGGTACACCTCCAATTGACTCAAAGGATGTCAATTAGCCTATCAGAAGCTTCTCAAGCCATGACATCATTTTTTGGAATGTCCAAGCTGTTTAAAGGCACAGTACACTTAGTGTATGTACATTTCTGACCCACTGGAATTGTGATACAATTTCACTGTAAGTGAAATAATAGATGATGATGATAATACATGTCCTAACCGACTTGCCAGAACTGTAGTTTGTTAACAAGAAATTTCTGGAGAGGTTGAAAAATTAGTTTTAATGACTCCAACAAAAGTGGATGTAAACTTCTGACTTCAACTGTATGTAAGAATGCTGTTCATTGACTAACTCATCATTTAACACCAAAGTACCCTCCAAGCTCATCATGAAGCTCGAGACCCTGGGTCCAGGATAGAGGTCGACTGATTATGATTTTTCAATGCCGATACCGATTTATAGGAGGACCAAAAAAACCCGCTACCGATTATAGGAGGGCCCAAAAAAGCCGATACCGATTAATCGGCCGATTTATTGTTATTTTTTAAATATTTAGTATTTTATATTAAAAGTTAATTTTAATTGTCATTTTTTAAATTAGATTTATTTGTAATAATGACAATCACAACAATACTGAATGAACACTTAGTTTAACTTAATATAATACATCAATAAAATCAATTTAGCCTCAAATAAATAATGAAACATGTTCAATTTGGTTTAAATAATGCAAAAACAAAATGTTGGAGAAGAAAGTAAAAGTGCAATATGTGCCATGTAAGAAAGCTAACGTTTCAGTTCCTTGCTCAGAACATGAGAACATATGAAAGCTGGTGGTTCCTTTTAACATGAGTCTTCAATATTCCCAGGTAAGAAGTTTTAGTTATTATAGGAATTATAGGACTATGTCTCTCTCTATACCATTTGCATTTCATTAACCTTTGGATGTTCTTATAAGCACTTTAGTATTGCCAGTGTAACAGTATATCTTCCATCCCTCTCCTCGCTCCTACCTGGGCTCGAACCAGGAACACATTGACAACAGCCACCCTTGAACCAGCATTACCCATTCAGAGCAAGGGGAACAACTACTCCAAGTCTCAGAGCGAGTGACGTTTGAAACGCTATTAGCATGCACCCCACTAACTAGCTAGCCATTTCACATCGGTTACACCAGCCTAATCTCGGGAGTTGATAGGCTTGAAGTCATAAACAGCGCAAGGCTTGAAGCATTGCGAAGAGCTGCTGTCAAACGCATGAAAGTGCTGTTTGAATGAATGCTTACGAGCCTGCTGCTGCCTATCACCGCTCAGTCAGACTGCTCTATCAAATCATAGACTTAGTTATAACATAATAACACACAGAAATACGAGCCTTAGGTCATTTAATATGGTCGAACCCGGAAACTGTCCTCCCGAAAACAAGACTCTTATTCTATTTGATCTAACGGGTGGCATCCATAAATCTAAATATTCCTGTTACATTGCACAACCTTCAATGTTATATCACAATTACGTAAAATTCGTACAAATTAGTTCGCAATGAGCCCGGCGGCCCAAACTGTTGCATATACCCTGACTCTGCGTGCAATGAACTCAAGGGAAGTGACACAATTTCACCTGGTTAATATTGCCTGCTAACCTGGATTTCTTTTAGCGAAATATGCAGGTTTAAAAATAAATTATATTATTATATGCAACGCAGGACACGATAGATAAACTAGTAATATCATCAACCATGTGTAGTTAACTTGTGATTATGATTGTTTTTTATAAGATACGTTTAATGCTAGCTAGCAACTTACCTTGGCTTACTGCATTCGCGTAACAGGCAGGCTCCTCGTGGAGTGCAATGTAATCAGGTGGTTAGAGCATTGGACTAGTTAACTGTAAGGTTGCACGATTTGAATCCTCGAGCTGACAATCTATTGTTCTGCCCCTGAACAAGGCAGTTAACCCGCCGTCATTGAAAATAAGAATGTGTTCTTAACTGACTTGCCTAGTTATTGGAGATTAAATAAAGGTGTAAAAAAAAAAATTTGTCCAAAAATACAGATTTCCGATTGTTATGAAAACTTGAAATTACTAGTCACTTTAAATAACGCCACTTTAATAATGTCTACATATCCTACATTACTCATCTAATATGTGTATATACTGTATTCGATACCATCTACTGTGTCTTGCATATGCCGCAAGGCCACCACTCATCCATATATTTATATGTACATATTGTTATTCATCCCTTTACATTTGTGTGTATAAGTTAGTTGTTGTGTATTTGTTAGATTACTTGTTAGATATTACTGCACTGTTGGAACTAGAAGCCCAAGCATTTCGCTACACATGCATTAACATCTGCTATGTGTATGTGATCAATAAACTTTGATTTGAATTTAAATGCATTCTAGCTGACTACCTCATGAAGCAGGTTGAGAGAATGCCAAGTGTTTAAAGCTGTCATCAAGGCAAAGGGTGGCTATTTTGAAGAATCTCAAATATAAAATATATTTTGATTTGTTTGACACTTTGGTCTACTACGTGATTCCATATGTGTTATTTCATAGTTTTGATGTCTTCACTTATTCTACAATGTAGGTGTGTCCAAACTTTTGACTGGTACTGTATGTGTATATGTATGTGTCACCCGTGTGGCTGGTCCCCAGTCCAGGGCCATCTTTGAAAAGGTGCTGACATCATTTATTGACCAACACACTCTGGCTGCATTTACACAGGCAGCCCAATTCTGATCTTTTTTCCACTAATTGGTCTTTTGACTGATATCAGATCTGTCTAAACGCAGCCTCTGTAGTTTAGACATGAGATTGGAGTGGTGATGACTCTGGTGCTTTGCATTCATTCTACGTGGGCATGTCTGCATGATGCCATGAAATCAGGTGCTCTCTATTTCCATATTAAGCATTTATTGTGATGATGTGGTTCAAGAAGAAGAAGATTATGGTGATTAAAGATGATTATAATTAGCAGTGACTTGGTTTTGATAAGACTGATCGTCACCCTCTCAGATTCAGACTGCACAATGATAATTTAATTAAAGATTTAACATTAAACAAAGACTTATCTGACCGGCTTTCCTTTGCGATACAGTATGTCAGATTGCAATTTATGGCTACTGGTGACATCTCCTTGACATTATAGAAAGGATTACATCTAATCCTATGCGATCTCAATCCTATCCTGACCACCTTTCTTCCTAAAGTTTGCATCCAGATGAAACAACATCTGAAAACATTGGTTAGTTAGAGGACTTTGATGTGGTGGCTTAGACGAAGAGATATTTTTCCTTGAAATCACTCCTTGTGTCTGGCCAGATGATGAAAATCTCTATGCACCCATATGTAATATCTGATCTCTTTGCCATTGACCTAATGTTCTCACAGGCAGCAGCTTTTGCTGTGCTGAATTATCCTATTGCAGCTCTACGTGTGTGTGTGTCCACCTCTGTTTTTTAGTTTGATCCATTTCTGATACTGCAGCATGTAAGCCTGTCATTTGAAGCATGCTAGATTAAAACAGAACAAAGCAAAAAGAAACCAGCACATTTCGCCTCAGATTTGCTTGGAGAAAGTGGCAGCACGCCATCATAGCGTTTATCAGTACAGCTCCCATTTGTGTGGCGTTAGTACCAATGTTGCAAGTGTTCAGTGCTGATGGATCAAAGAGATGCCGCCTTTGTCGGCCTTTCCAGTTGGTGATTTGTTTTTTGGGGGGGTTGTTGACGCCTGTTGAGGTTTCCGTTCTGCCACATGCCAGATAAACAACCATTATAGACATAAGTTGATAGGAGATGTGTGGTATTAGGAGTTTCAACACCGGTTACATTTTGGGTTCTGTGAAATGTTACTACCAGGTAGACTCCTGTCACAGGTAGATTGGGGTTTTCAGGGAAGGCTTGTGCACAGGCACTAGATTGTTTCTACAGTGTCCTAGTTTCCATTCATTGAATCACAAATTCAGGATTATTGGATTAAAACCCACTAGAGTCGATTGATGCACCGTCAAAATCTGTCAGTTTAAAGCAAGAGATTTTTTTAAATGTATTTTTTTGCATTGGATGTCTTAAGCCCTCATCCACCAACGTTGCACTTCCTCATCTGCGGTGAGAGGTGGCAAGGAGAGTTGTTTTGTCAGACCATGAGACATTTCTGAGAAGGCTGATTTTTGGAATGTCTGTAGTGTCCAAACGGTTTGACCTATAAACTATTATGACCACTCTATGGAAAGGGGAGACTCACGAACACGATGGTTCTCTACGACCCCCACAAGTGTCAGGGGACTTGTCTGAACTTGGTATCATCGATGAGACAACTTCTGTCTATAGCATCAGAACCGTTTGTGCTACAAACTAATGTCAACCTTGTTTGACTTTAATGAATGGCAATAATTTTTAAAAATCTGTTATTCAATGCACTTCTCTAGGCTATAGTAATAAAGGCCAAATTAATATACAATACCAGTCAAACGTTTGGACACAACTACTCAGTCAAGGGGTTTTCTTTTCTCTTTCATTGTAGAATAATAGTAAAGTCATCTGAACTATGAAACAACACATATGGAATCATGTATTAACCAAAAAAGTGTTAAACAAATCAAAATATATTTGAGATCCTTCAAAGTAGCCACCCTTTGCCTTGATGACAACGTTACACACTCTTGGCATTCTCTCACCCAGCATCATGAGGTAGTCACCTGGAATGCGTTTCAATTAACAGGTGTTAATTTGTGGTATTTATTTCGTTAATGAGTTTGAGCCAATCAGTTGTGTTGTGACAAGGTAGGGGCGTATACAGAAGATGGCCCCTTCGGTAAAAGACCAAGTCCATATTATGGCAAGAACCGCTCAAATAAGCAAAGAGAAACAACAGTCCATTATTTTAAGACATGAAGGTCCGTCAATGTGGAACATTTCAAGAACTAGTGCAGTCACAAAAACCATAAAGCGCTATGGTGAAAGTGGCTCTCTGGAAGACCCAGAGTTACCTTTGCTGCAGAGGATAAGTTCATCAGTTAATTAACAGCCTCAGAAATTGCAGCCCAAATAAATTATTCAGAGTTCAAGTAAGAGACACATCTCAACATCAACTATTCAGAGGAGACTGTGTGAATCAGGCCTTCATGGTCGAATTGCTGCAAAGAAACACCAATAAGAAGATACTTTGCTTGGGTCAAGAAATAAGAGCAATGGACATTAGATTGGTGGAAATCTGTCCTTTAGTATGGTGGTGCTTTGCTGGTGACATTGTCAGTGATTTATTTAGAATTCAAGGCACACTTAACCAGCATGGCTACCACAGAATTCTGCAGCAATACACCATTCCATCTGATTTGCGCTTAGTGGGACTATCGCTTTTTTTTCTTCTCAACAGGACAATGACACAAAACACACCTCCAGGCTGTGTAAGGGCTGTTTAACCAAGAAGGAGAGTGATGGAGCGCTGCATCAGATAAACTGGCCTCCACAATCACCCAACCGCAACCCAATTGAGATGGTTTGGGAGGAGTTGGGCCACAGAGACAAGGAAAAGCAGCTAACAAGTGCTCAGCATATGTGGGAACGGGTTCAAGACTGTTAACCAGCTTTATGATGAATGCTTTTCTGAGAGAATACATGAGTAATCAGACCCTTTACTCAGCACCTTTTGGCAGATATTACGGCATCCAGTCTTCTTGGGTATGACGCTACAAGGTTGGCACACCTGTATTTAGGGAGTTTCTCCCAGTTTTCTCTGCAGATCCTCAAGTTCTGTCAGGTTGGATGGGGAGTGTTGATGCACAGCTAATTTCAAGTCTCTCCAGAGATGTTTGGGCGCTGGCTGGGCCACTCAAGGGCATTCAGAGACTTGTCCCGAAGCCACTCCTGCGTTGTTTTGGCTGTGTGCTTTGGGTTGTTGTCCTGTTGAAAGGTGAACCTTCTCCCCAGTCTGATAACCTGCTCCAGAGTGCTCAGGACTTCATTAAGGATCTTTCTGTACTTTGCTCAATTCATCTTTGCCTCTGTCCTGACTAGTCTCCCAGTCCCTGGCACTGAAAAACATCCCCACAGCATGATGCTGCCACCACTATGCTTCACCATAGGGATGGTACCCGGTTTCCTCCAGACGTGACACTTAGCATTCAGCCTAAAGAGTTCAATCCTGGTTTCATCAGACCAGAGAATCTTGCTTCTCATGGTCTGAGTCTTTAGATGCCTTTTGGCAAACTCCAAGTGGGCTGTCATGCCTTTTACTCAGGAGTGGCTTCCGTCTGGCCGCACTACCATAAAGGCCTGATTGGTGGAGTGCTGCAGAGATGGTTGTCCTTCTGGAATGTTCTTCCATCTCCACAGATGAACTATGGAGCTCTGTCAGAGTGACCATCGGGTTCTTGGTCACCTTCCTGACCAAGGCCCTTCTCCCCTGATTGCTCAGTTTGCTGCAGAAATGTTTTGGTACACTTCCCCAGATCTGTTTCTAGACACAATCATGTCTTGGCGCTCTACGGACAATTCTTTCAACCTCAATTCTGGGTTTTTGCCTGACATGCACTGTCAACTGTGAAACCTTATATAGACAGATGTGTGCCTTTCCAAATCATGTCCAATCAATTGCATTTACCACAAGTGGACTCCAACATCTCAAGGATGATCAGTGTAAAGAGGATGCACCTGAGCTCAATTTCAAGTCTCATAGCAAGAGGTCTGAATACCTATTTACATAAGGTATTTGTTTTATTTTAAAATACAATTGCAAAAATTACTAAACCGGTTTTCGCTTTGTTGGGGTATTCTGTGTAGGTTGCTGAGGATGCTATTCAATACATTTTTGAATAAGGCTGTAACATAATGTGGAAAAACGAGTGGTATGAACACTTTCCAAAGTCACTGTAAAGGGGTACTAAGATACTATCTTACATTTAGCTATTTGATTTTGTATGGGATCCAACCCTTTTTTTCAATTTTTGCCTAAAATGACATACCCAACTCTAACTGCCTGTATCTCAGGACCTGAAGCAAGGATATGCATATTCTTGATACCATTTGAAAATAAACACTGAAGTTTGTGGAAATGTGTTATATTCTCCTACATTAATTTCACATTAGATCTGGTAAAAGATAATACGTTGAATTTTTTGTTGTTGTACCATCTTCGAAATGCTCGAGAAAGGCCATAATGTGTTAGTCCAGCCCAGCCGCAATTTAGATGTTGGCCACTAGATGGCAGCAGTGTATGTGCAATGTTTTACACTGATCCAATGAACCATTGCATATATGTTCAAAATGTTGTATCAAGACTGCCCAAATGTGCCTAATTGGTTTATTAATACATTTTTCAACGTCATCATTGTGCAGTCTCCTCAAACAATAGCATGGTATTCTTTCACTGTAATAGCTACTGTAAATGGGACAGTGCAGTTAGATTAACAAGAATTGAAGATTTCTGCTCATATCAATGTCTATGTCCTGGGATGTTTTTTGTGTTACTTACAACCTCATGCAAATCACATTAGCCTACGTTAGCTCAATTGTCTCACGGGTGGGAAACACCGATCCTGTAGAGGTTACGAATTAAAATGTGACCTCATGAGAATTACTGTTTTTGAAGTCCAATCTTTCAAAGTGTGGGTAGCCTATTTTCCTACAGCAAAAATTGTCTTCATATTCTTGCTGAATCTTTTTAACCCTCCTGTTGAGTTCGTTTCATGTTAATTCATTTTGTGTTCCCCGTCCAAAATGACCGCCCCATCATAGCTGATTGTAAATACATTATATATGTATTATTACCTAATGTTGTGTTAGATCTTTTTATCAACTTAAGTTATTGTGAACATTACAAGTTTTGAACTTCTATTTGCTATTTATGGCCTGTAGGCCTCACTGACCTGAGCTCCTACAACTCGTTTTTGAGTAGAAAAGCATAATGTATGGATTATTTTGACTATAACAAATACTCAGATGAAACGTATTGTGCTATTTATCACAGATTACTTTCTGTCAAAGTTTAACAAGGACATTTGTTTTGAAACCATTTCAAATGTTTAAATAGTGGCAGTATATTGTCATCAACCCAGGATATGACGAATGTTGTTGGCCTTGAGGTCATCCTGATAACATTTTCAGCTGACAGCCGACCTTTCCTCTCAGGTGGGGATGAAGACCAGGACAAATTCCCATTCTTTGACTGGAATGTAACAACAACCTCAGCAGGGTCCTCTTCCTCATCACTGGAATGTAACAACAACCTCAGCAGGGTCCTCTTCCTCATCACTGGAATGTAACAACCTCAGCAGGGTCCTCTTCCTCATCACTGGAATGTAACAACAACCTCAGCAGGGTCCTCTTCCTCATCACTGGAATGTTCCACATTGGTTGTCTCTTGGTCTGGATCATATTCTGTGTTCTCTTCAACTTCTGACACTTCCGCCTCTAATGCATCTTCACTGTCAGTTTCCTGGTCTCTCTCCTCCTCACCAGTGTCATTATCAAAGAGATGATCAAGAGCCTCACATACAGTATATCATTTGGTCATTGTGCTGCCACAAAATGAGTTGTAAGCAAAGCCTCAAAAGCTTTATACCAGAGCTGCAAGAAAAGTTCTATATAGTATTGAAACGATGTTGCGATTGTTTCTGAAAATGCTAACAGGTGTGGTTCCTGTGGGGGAAAGATTCTATTGGGGAAAGGTTCCTGTGGGGGTTGCCATGGAAGCCAAGAAGGGGAGTGAGGTGTGTGTGTGTGTGTGTTTGCTCAAACATGCATGCATGTGTGGGTCTGAGAGAGGAAGTGTGTCCATCTGATGAATGGGCATGTGCCTAGACTCAATTTTATACACTAATTGTAGTCTCACCCATTCATTTCTAATGACCGGTTATTTTTGACCCTGAACACCACAGGTGTACACAGTTAAATAAAACAGCCCAATTTTTTTTATGAAAATCATCAATGTATTTGTGTGTTCAGATGCCCTGTGTGGACAAAGTCATGGAGCCTTATGACAATCAGAATGAATGAACTAAATGTTTCAAATAACTTTTTGAGAACTTTTTGTAATCAAACCCACAAATGCTGATGCTCCAGATACTCAACTAGTCTGAAGGCCAGTTGTATTGCTTTTTAAAATTAGCACTACAGTTTTCTGCTGTGCTAACATAATTGCAAAATAATTTTCTAATGATCAATTAGCCTTTTAAAATGATAAACTTGGATTAGCTAACACAACGTGCCATTGGAACACAGGAGTGATGGTTGCTGCTAATGGGCCTCTGTACGCCTATGTAGATATTCCATTAAAATCAGATCAGTTTCCAGCTACAAGGGTCATTTACAACATTAACAATGTCTACACTGTATTTCTGATCAATTTTATGTTATTATAATGGACAAAAAACAAAAACAAGGACATTTCTAAGTGGCCCCAAACTTTTGAACAGTAGTGTATATTTGCGGGGGAGTGTGGTTCGCCGGTGACCTGATATACTCACGCTTAACTTTAATCCCATGAAGGAAAAAAAAAAATACAATTCCAAAAACTCTATTACTCTAACAGCTTTTGTGGATGTCAGCCAAGTCCAAAATGTCCCAATAGGACTTCATCAGTGTTCCCCAATTCTGTCCCAGACCTTTCACCCGAATGTGTCTGCTCATGCACTCACGTCCATTTATGGATTTAAAAGGAATTAGCTCATGTTAAATATAATAGGAAATCTGTCTACAATCTTCCCATGCTTACACCAATGCAATATTTTTACACTTCAGGGAGAAGGGAGGACCAATGTGTTTGGAGTTCATGATTTTAAGGAGAGAAGATAAATTTCTCCAGTGCCGAAGTTCGTGCCGTTCAATTAACTTTGCTCTAACCTTCCACAATATCATGGACAGAAATATACAGTCTTGCAAAACTCAACCTGGTCTTCAATGAGACGGAGGAGGAAAGAGGAGGAACATTAGTTAGAGCCCTTATACAGACCTGTGAGGGTCTCTCTTTCACACTCTCTCCAGGGCTCAGCGATCATTTGAGGATAGTCCGGTTAGATGAAGCCTTCCAGCAGTGAAAGAGGAACGAGGATGTCATGTTTGTGTTCCATTCAGACCACCTGATACATGTCTATTGTAAGTCATGGCCTCAATTCTTAAAGTGCTCTTTGTCAGCGACAGGCTCTGATAGGTTAACTAGGAGAGTCCGCTGGCGCCCCACTCCCACTGCAACCCTGGTTGCTCCCTGGCCAGAGTGGCCCTCAGATCCCCGTTCTGCTCCTCCATCAGAGGCTCCATGAACACCACCCGCTTGTTGATGTTGGCCTTGGTTGGGTCCCTGTGGCTCAGTGTGGGGGAGAAGATGGAGGCCAGGGTGTTTGGGTCGTAGGCAGGGATCGGGATGGCCGGAGGCAGGGGCTGCTTACAGCACCCACAGCGGCAGGGCGTTAGGTAGAGGTACATTAGGATGACTACCAGGGTGACCACGCAACCCAGTAAGGTGGTGTAGCCCGTGTTGAAGGTGTCAGGCATGGGGCGGATCACGGTGACATTCACCTCCCTGGTTGCATTCAGCATGTGTTTGTAGTCCAGGGCTGTACACAAGTAGAGTCCCGAGTCATTCAGCTTGGCTGCTGGGATCTCCAAGGTCCCGTTAGGGAACACGTTGATGAAGGTGTCGTTGAAGCTCGTCTGGGTCAGGTATTCCTGATTTGGAGAGACCCACGTGTATGACAGCTCTTTACCTCTGAGGGAGGTTTGGCAGTCCAGATGAACCCTCTCCCCCTCGTTCACCATGAGGTTGGAGAGGAGAACAGCCATGGGCAAAGAGACCACCTTCCCCACTGTGCAGTTTTGGAAGTAGAGGGAGTGTTGAAGGAATCGGACCGAGGCGCGCGGCTCGCCGTAGATCAGGCAGGTGTGCTCATCTGTGAAGTCCCTGACCGAGTCGAAGCCCCTCTGCTCCCAGTGCCAGAACACACTGTACATGGAACACTCACACACCAGAGAGTTGTTATGGAGGTACAGCCCCTTCTGCACTGACCCCGGCAGTGCCTTCACATCCTCCCAGGGTAGTGTGGTCATACGGTTGGAGGACAGGTCCAACATGGTGAGAAACGGATGACTGTGGTCCCGTATGGAAAAGAAGGGGAATTCTGTGACTTGGTTGAGGCTGAAGTAAGCCTTCCTGAGACTGCTCAGACCGCTCAGCGTCCCACCCTCCACGCGGGTGATATGGTTGTTGTAGAGCAGCAGCTCCTCCAGCCTCCACAGACCCTGCAGGAAGTGCTGCTCCAGCACCCGCAGCCTGTTGGAGGACAGGTCCAGGTGACGGAGGCTGGAGGTGTTCTGGAAGACCCCATGGCCCAGTGTCGTGAGCTGATTGTTTGCCAGGCGGAGGGTGTCCAGTTTGGGCAGGCTGGAGAAGCTGCCGGGGCCCAGCCAGCCCAGCCGGTTGTAGCTGAGGTCGAGGGTGACTGTGGTGGGGGGCAGGAGGAGGGGCAGTCTGGTGAGGCCCTGGGAGCCACAGCTCAGTGTGTCTGAGGTGCAGAGACAGATGGAGGGGCAGGTTCCCTCTGTGGAGTGGAGGAGGAGGCAGAGCAGCACTACAGTGTCTGGAGAGAAGAGGGAGGTCATTCTGCTCTGGCCCGTTCTCCTAGGGAGGAAAAATATTTGTTATGTAAATTACCTACCATGGTTGAATGAATGCAGTGGGAAGAGATTGTCAATGACCAGTGACCATTACAATGGTCAGAATACTTTTACAAGGCTGAGAATGGAATAGAGTATAAACCATAAAAAGCCTTTAATCTATAGGTCAGTTTTATCATGCATGCACAAACAAAATGTATCCAGGGGATACAGAATTTTAAAAAGAAATAAAGATGATCTTATCACATGACTTATTACATATCTTATTGTCAAGTGTAACTGAACATTTTGGTTAGGAAGAAAACAGTCACAGCAGTAACAACTCTTAGATATCCTGATGCATGTTTTTCCATAATGTTCTGACTGTGTCGTCAAGAGTGTTCTTCCACTCCTGTACTACTAAAGGGTTAATAAAGAAATACCTTTTCCCTGAAGAGTACTTTCCCTCTCTGTACAACTGACTCAAAGGCTTGTCATCGTCCTCACCAAAAAGCAATTAAAACCGCATCGCTGGCACTGATTTAATAATAATAACACCTCCAAGACCCGCTAAAACAAACTACTCAAACAGCACGGAATCCTGACTGTTTTGTCTCTTTCCCCAAAGTACTATTTAATTCTAAGCAATCCTTCACACGAGTATCCAACTGTTCAGTCTAACTTCAGGACTTGTCCTTTTCCCAAAAGTAGTACTTCACGTTAAGCGAGCCACAGGTATCCAACAGTTCAGTCCGAAGTGAGAGCTTATCATCCCTTTCCCCAGACAGAATCCTGAGCAAAGGTGTCACTACTCTCTCTTCTATCACTCACTCAGTCTCTGTCCACTGGTAAAGTTGCTCTGTGAGCTTTGTCTGTCTGCCAAATGTGAGCGGTGCTTTATAAAAAAATCCTGCAGTGCTTTGCGATGTTACAAACACAGCTCACTTAATCTCCTACAATCCCCTCCTCCTGCTGTTTGTCATTTAGAGCACAGCCCTGTCTCCCTCACTGTCATCTTTTAAATAATGATGCTTTCCTTCCTTAGTCACTACTGCTATGTTTTCTCTCAAATTCCATCAACTTTATTGACATGGCGAGTTAAATCACTTGCATTGTCAAAGTATACATATACCAACAGTGGTTTGACTAACAGTAATAAGGTAACAATAATAGAAGTAGTGATAATGATAACATTAAAAGCAACTACAGCAACGAGAATAATGAATTAAAGTAATAGGAGGCTAGTTTTAACATGGTTGAAGAGTCACATGGCATGAAAGACAAGACGAGACAAAACAAAATGGCAAATGCTACTGTTGCATTGTACTTTTCACTGGTCGTCCCCCAGGTTGTGGGAGGGGGTCGTATATTTGGCTGCCAAAACTGCACATTTAGTTTTCACCCAATAAATATTAAAATAAACAATATATATATTGATAGTTTCAAATTCTTTCTTATTAATTTTGGGAAAGAAAGATTTCTTAGGTCTGAGTATTTGTTACAGTGTAATAGGAAATGCAGCTCTGTCTCTACCTCTCCCCAGAGGTAGAGTGAGCACAGCCTGTCCTCTCTGGGCAGCCTGGCTTGCCTGTGATCACCAGTCTCTATGGCCAGACTGCTGTCTGTCCCTCTGTCCTCTCTGGGCAGCCTGGCTTGCCTGTGATCACTGGTCTCTATGGCCAGACTGCTGTCTGTCCCTCTGTCCTCTCTGGGCAGCCTGGCTTGCCTGTGATCACTGGTCTCTATGGCCAGACTGCTGTCTGTCCCTCTGTCCTCTCTGGGCAGCCTGGCTTGCCTGTGATCACTGGTCTCTATGGCCAGACTGCTGTCTGCCCCTCTGTCCTCTTCTCTCTTTTAACTCCTGTGACTCTCTTTCTGCCATAACAGACAATGGGTGATTGGGGGTTTAACATGAAATATTCAATAGAGTGGTCATTGTCTTGTTGACAGTGTTCTACTTGATGAATCCCAGACGATTAGTATAGGGATATACACTACATGTATGTAAACCCCCAATGTCTCTCTCTCTCAACACACCTTTTTCTCTCCTCTCTAGGTTTGCAGTCATTAATGCTTCTCTCTCCACATCCTTTGCTCTCTATGTGTCAGGAAGATGTCTATTCCTCTCCACCCACCTCTCCTCTGCACTGTGTGGGTTTCTCTCCTCTCTCTCCCCCTCTGTCCCATCCTCTGTGGAAGTCTTTGATCCCTTCCTCTCTCCCCCGTTTCTGTCTCTCTGTGAGTTTGCCTCTTTCTCACTCTGTTTTCTTCCCTTCCATCCACTTGCCATCTCCTCTCTCCTCTCTGTGGATTTGTCTGGATAGATGCAGTCTATGCCTCTTGGTCACGGTGGTCCTGACAGCTCTGATTTCTGTCACAGTGCATTAGGTTCACCTCCCAGATAACACCTCCGCACTATACCTCATCGCCAGTGGGCGCATCCTGACTCCCACTCACTCATACAACCACAGAGTGCCAACCTGAGCCAGCCACGGGTGTAATGATGCATCTGGATCAGGCTTACTGACAGAAGGTGAACAGAAGGGAGCAGGCGAGGATGGGGGTTGGCTCCACACGTAGCTGTAGTACGTAAGGAATCAGATTTTACAATTCCTGAGATTTGTTTGATTAATCTTTTATTTTTTAGTAAAATGTTATCCGTTTTTGATATTTGTGTTGCTCCAGGACAAGCGTTTGTGTAGGTGTTTTGATTTCAACAATAGTGGGTTAAAGATACTTGTATTATACTCCATGTTTATGCCATGGGCATATCACTGCCATGGATAAATGGGAGAATTACACACAATCTTGCCCCAAGGCTGTTGTCAGTCAGCTTGGCAGAGATACACCCACCCACCCGCACATCACACATGCAATACTTGCATACATTAAATGTGCTTGAAAGTATTCCAAAAGACCTTGAAGGTGTTATTTTGAATGTGATTTGTCCAATCTTATCCAAATAGTGAAGTAGTTCATGTAATAGAATGGCTGTATAGAAAGCTGGTTAAGACAAAAGTATATTGACAATTTTATAATAAATGAGCTGCTCCCACCATATAGATAGGGGCATTAATCCCATACATGATAGTGTGTTCATCCCCTGGATGAGCTATAGACCTGCTTGAGAGCTGGTTCTTTCAAGTGCCGTCTGCTGTGTGTAGACGTGCTTCTCAGTCAGGTCAAATGAATCTCTCAGTATATGACAGTTGTGTTAGATATTTTGACAGCTATAACAGAGGGGTCATGATCATGCTCCGCTGGGTGTAATGTTATTGTAGCCCATAGCCTCTGTCCATGCATTGGACAGTTCAGGTTCTTGTGATATACTGTATATTGCATTTTATATATTTTTTAAATGTAGTTATCATTAAAAGGGAAAATGTTTTCCTGATTTAGAGATTATTAAGTGATGGGTATCCCCATTCAGCTCCAGTGACCTATTACAATACATATAACCCTATTGGCCTACATAATGGGTCCTGTGTGTGTTCTTGAATTTGTTGCTTGATCACGCACTCCTAAGAGAAACAATTCAGATGCTTTTTCCACTGATTGGTCTTTTGACCAATCACATCAGCTCTTTTCACATCAGATATTTTTCATAGCTGATCTGATTGGTCCAAAGACCAGTTAGTGAAAAAATATCAGAATTGGGCTGCCTGTGTAACCGCAGGGTAAGAAGAATATAAGCCCATAACGCTCTAGTTACAGAACATACTGCACTGTAATAACCTCTACAACCATGTCCATGGTATTAGGAGCCTTTTCCTCTACACTGGATGATTGACTGGGAGTCCTGTCTATCTACCTGCTTTGCAAATCCTACCTCCCCCTGCATACATTTGATTAGACTGAGCATATATGCAAACTAGTGCTATCAAATCAGCCAGGTTCAGAGTGGACCTCAAAGCATAAACCCTGACCTGATGCTTCCTGCTCCCAGCAGTAAGTGATTTGCAGCACACCATCTGCTGCCTGCACAGGGACAGTTAGAGTGCTGCACAGGGAAATGTCTGCTCTTATCGTGCCCTTCACGTCCACTGTAAGCTACTATCTCTGTGGAGGCACATATTGAAAAAATTGTCTCATTCTGGGAAAGCAGAAGTCGTTCTTAGTTTTAGTCATATGAACAGCTGCAAATGTCCGATCACCTCTGCAGTTGTCCTGCCAATAGAAGAGTGGCTGAGCTGCTGTCTTGTGGTTTGAACCATGGGTCTTTCGGTTCTATTTTCTATTGTATTCTTGGAGGTCACCAGTATGCATCTCTATGGATGCAAGTAGCTGTAATTCTAATGCATGGGCAAACTGTGACAGAGAAAGAGGGAGGCTACAGTAGGTCCATCTGTCTGTTTTGACTATTGTATTGATCCAGCTGAATCCAGTGATCAACTCTGTAAACACATGTTGGGTTTGTCAATCCTAACGTGTTTTGTATATCCTCCTGTTCCCTGTCAATTATTAACCTGTGAATATGTACCCACTTAATTACCCTCCATTTGAGTGGCTTTCTGTTAGCCTGGCCCACTGCCAAATTCTCAAATATGAATGAGTCAGCGGTGAGGATGAATAGAGTTTAGTGTCTTTATTTTGGTGTCATTTTGCAGTCTGTATTTTTCACACAGCGGGGACAAGTTTTCTATTATGTTCAACGATACTGTTTCATTGTGATGGGAAGGTAAATTGTTGTTACCTAGATCCATGCACCCCTTGAATAATGTAAAGAAACATGTACTCTCCTATTTGAAAATGTCAGCGATAGCAATCCCGTTTTATAGGTTACATAGAGAAAGAAGTTGCATATGAGACTTTGCACTCAAGTTACCCCACCTGGCAGTCACAGATCAGGGAAATGCTTGGATGAAAAGGTTCAAGCCTGCCATCTAGTGGCCGGTGAATAAAGAACGATCAAACCATTAGTCAATAATAAAATGAATGTCCATTTCTCTCAGAAAAAAATACTTTTAGATACATTGCTACAAAAGTGGATTAAACATGTGGGAATACAAAGCACAATAAAGCATACAAAATACATAATTCCTTTTGAAATATTGGAGAAAAGAGACGAGTCTCTTTGGGATCAGATACTGCCCAGCACATCTTCCCTGTCGAGCACATGTTTCCTGTATATTTCTCCTGCTAATGTATGTTTGGGTCTGTGATTGCAAGTCAATAAACATTTAATTGTGTGCGGAACAAAGGCTATAGGCTACTTGTTGTTTTTAATGCTTCCATGTTACGTAGCCCCTCACTCTCCGTAATGATTATTAAAGGATTTCAATTAGAACTCAAAGGGATTACTACAACAGCTTGTTGCTTCCCCCTCTTCCCATGATAAATTATTATGCGTTGTGGTTGGACTTCGGTAATAACTGCACTTGTCTCTGTGTTCCATTACTGAGGGATATGAGTTGTGAAATGAGATCAGTGACTACTCTGCTATCATTGATTGAGCTATAAAACATTATGGGCCAGAACAGAGTAAATTACATGACGTGATGGTGAGCGGGGTGCTCCCTCTCTTGGGTCGTTCCAACTCAAAGCACAAGAAAGAGGATTTTTGACACCCACCATCTCAGATTGTTCTGAAATTGTTTCTGTATTTACTAACGTATATGATTAGCATTCCTGAAACATTCTTTTGTTGAAATAACATTTCTGAGAAATGAAGGTAATTGATTGCACCCAAATTGGCCCTATGTTTATTTATTTATTGGATTCAGATAATATTCTAAAAATCTAGGAATCAACATCTGATTTGGACCAAACTTCTTCCTACCAATGAGTAAGACGTGACAATTCTCCCAAAAAATAGTCCAATGCCACCCATGGACTACTCGCACCCCATGCCAATCCAACAACCAGTATACAGTATCAGTTCTCTGTTTGACAAGCGGTATGGAGCTGCTGCTTGGAGTATTTCTTCTCCATACTATAATGTATTCCCGGTGCATCTAGTTTATTCTCCCCTGATCAAAGAAATTAGTAATTTAAGTCACTTGCATTATTTACCATAAAGTAGTGTGAACGTACCTGTTTTTTAACACTAGATGCTGCTGTCCCTGCTATGCCACCACACAGTTTTGACCATTTTGCTGGTCTCTCGTGTTTATTAAATAGATCAACATTTTCCTTGCAATTTTGGGTAGAAAACCAATTTGTCTCACGATGAAAATAATCATCCTCACAATTTAAAGCCGGTCCTCCATGAAAGCAATTCAGTTTGTCCTTCTCTTAGCAACCTAATGCTTCAATCAAACTCTCCTTAGATAGTCCAACAAGTGACCGTTCTGAGAGGGCTATCCCTATGATGTAATTCTCATATGAAGACTTTGATGGATAAATGGGCTAGGGACTAAAATGGTGTGACAAGACAACCCTAATAAAAACAGTTATATATATATATATATATATTGGGATTAATCCCATAATGTTGAAACCATTAGAACTGTTGTAGCCTAATGGTTTGCTTGTTCACCAGGAATCGTCTAACGGCAACTAATCCCTTTTTTGAAGGAAATGAACCAGACAGGGGGGACGTTTTCTGGACACACATTAAAGCCTAAAACAAGTACAAACTGAATTGCTTTCATGGAGGACTGTCTTAATGTGAGTATGACTACACAATTTATTTTCATCATGAATCAAATCTATTGGTTTTCTACCCAAAGTTGCAATGGAAATGTTGTGATCTATTTAATAAGCACAAGAGAACAGCCAAATGGATGTGTAGGGTATAGCAGGAATAGCGACATCTAGTGGTTAAAACATGGTACTTTCATACTACTTTATGGTAAATAATGCAAGCGATTTCAATTAATAATTTCTCTGAAAAGGGGAGGGAATAACATCACCAGATTCACAGGGAATACATGACATAGTATGGAGATGCAATACTCCAAGCTGCAGCTTCATACTACTTGTCAAACAGAACTTATACTGGTTGTTGGTGGGATTGGTGTGGGGAGGGGGGGTCCATCGGTGACTTTTTATTTATATTCCTTGGTAGGAAGTAATTTGGTCCAAATCGGATGTTGGTCAATCCTACCGGTTTCTAACTACAGAAACCATTTCAGAAGAATTTGATATGGTGGGTGTCATGGCTATCTGAAATTACATGTAACAACTCTCCTCTACTTTTCTTCCCTCTCATTCTCCTCTTTCATATCCTATCTCGTAGTTATTAATAAAGATGGGCAGGCCATGAGCTGACTACTGTATATATCCTGTAAATCATCTCTATCATTATGGGAGATCAATGTATCTGAGAAATGTCATAAAACGCTGATCGATTGGGCCAACCATGACAACATATCATTGTCATATACAGTATATGCTGAGAGAGACATGGGAGGGAGATATGATGGGGTGTGTTTATACCAGAGTTTGAGGATGGTTCCTGCATCTGTGTGGGTTTCCCAGCAGAGTTTTAGAGAGACAGACAGACAGAGTTTATGATGATTAGTTCCATTATAGCAGTCTGTCACAGAACTGGGCCAGTAGAACCCCCTAGCCAGCTCTGCCAGTTGTGCTGTTCAGTGAGCCTCTCTATTGGTTGTGCAGTGTCTCTCTCTCTCTCTCTGTGACACTGGGGGACATCAGAAGCGATGAGTGTTAAGCAGTTCCATCAAGGATCTCCGGGACCATCCTCAGAAAATGAAACCGTCTCTAAACGGGTAACTCAATTTAACTCCTGGCCGCCTCTCTGCTACGTTACAAGCACAAATACTTTCCCAGCTGATTGGATGAGGTAACAGAGCCAGAAAGGGCAACAGGAGAGGCCTATGCCACCTAAATTGCCTGGACATTGTCAGGGGAAGCTTTTTTCCACCAAAAATGGAGGAGTGGAAACTGAGGAGCAGAAAGGTTCAAGTTTTCCCCCTCCTTTTCAATCAATGAAAGGGACTGGCTTTAATCAGGGCGGTATGGAGTGCTGAAGATGGCAGAATGGAGAGTTGCTCGCCTGGAACCGCTCCCAACTTTACCCACTGTTTCAAAGGAGTCTTGATTGTACTGGAGGGCAGACACCTTGTCCCTGCAGTCACTAAGGGATTCAGAATGAAACCACAGGAAAGTGAACAGGTGAAAGTAAAATATCAGCTCAAGCTGCAGAAATGCCACTTTGAATTGAAGACAACTTATATAAAACTGTACTGCTTTCTATCTATATGAGTAAGTGTTCTAAAGAAAAACCCTTGAATGAGTAAGTGTTCTAAAACTTTTGACCGGTAGTGTGAGACGCGGTGTGAGTGAACAGATGATCTCCGCATGTGTATTTCCCACCGTAAAGCATGGAGGAGGTGGTGATATGTTGTGGGGGTGATTTGCTGGTGACACTGTCTGATTTATTTAGAATTCAAGGCACACTTAACCAGCATCGCTACCACAGCATTCTGCAGCGACACGCCATCCCATTTGGTTTGGGCTTAGTTGGCTATTTTATGAAGGAGAAGGATGGAGGACTGCATCAGATGACCAGGCCTCCACAATCCCCCGACCTCAACCAAATGTGAGATGGTTTGGGTTGAGTTGGACCGCAAAGTGAAGGAATAGCACCCAACAAGTGCTCAACACATATGGGAACTCCTTCAAGACTGTTGGAAAAGCATTCTTCATGAAGCTGGTTGAGAGAATGCCAAGAGTGTGCCAAACTGTCATCAAGGTAAAGGGTGTCTATTTGAAGAATCTCAAATATATATTTAGATTAATTTAACACTTTTTGGTTACTAAATGATTCCATGTGTTATTTCATAGTTTGTCTTCACTCTTATTGTACAATGTAGAAAAAAAGAGAAAAAAAAGAAAAACCCTTGAATGAGTAGGTGTTCAAACTTTTGACCAGTAGTAGTAGTGTGTTTTTTATTTATATATATATATATATATATCACACACTACTGTTCAAAAGTTTGGGATCACTTAGAAATGTCCTTTCCTTTTGAAAGAAAAGCCATTTTTTGTCCATTTTAAAATAACAAATTGATCAGAAATACAGTGTAGACATTGTTAATGTTGTAAATGACTATTGTAGATGGAAATGGCTGATTTTTTTTTAATGGAATGGAATATCTACATAGTCGTACAGAGGCCCATTATCAGCAACCATCACCCCTGTGTTCCAATGGCACGTTGTGTTAGCTAATCCAAGTTTATAATTTTAAAAGGCTAATTGATCATTAGAAAACCCTTTTGCAATTATATTAGCACAGCTGAAAACTGCTGTGCTGGTTGAAGAAGCACTACAACTGGCCTTCTAATTGAGTATCTGGAGCATCGGCATTTGTGGGTTCGATTACAGGCTCAAAATGACCAGAAACCAAACATTTTCTCAGTCAGTCTATTCTTGTTCTGAGAAATGAAGGCTATTCCATGTGAGAAATTGAAGATCTCGTACAACGCTGTGTAATACTCCCTTCACAGAACAGCACAAACTGGCCCTAACCAGGATAGAAGAGGAGTGGGAGGCCCCAGTGCACAACTGAGCAAGAGGACAAGTACATTAGTGTCTAGTTTGAGAAACCGAAGCCTCACAAGTCCTCATCTGGCAGCTTCTTTAAATAGTACCCGCAAAACACCAGTCTCAACGTCAACAGTGTAGAGGTGACTCCGGGATGCTGGCCTTCTAGGCAGAGTTGCAAAGAAAAATCCATATCTCAGACTGGCCAATAAAAATAATTTATTAAAATGGGCAAAGGAACACACACATTGGACAGAGGAAGATTGGGAAAAAAAGTGCTATGGACAGAAATCTAAGTTTGAGGTGTTTGGATCACACAAAAAAAACAAAACATTTGTGAGACGCAGAAAAAATGAAAAGATGCTGGAGGAGTGCTTGACGCCATCTGTCAAGCATGGTGGAGGCAATGTGATGGACTGGGGGTGCTTTGGTGGTGGTAAAGTGGGAGATTTGTACAGGGTAAAAGGGATCTTGAAGAAGGCCATCACTCCATTTTGCAACACCATGCCATACCCTGTGGACAGCGCTTAGTTGGAGCCAATTTCCTCCTACAACAGGACAATGACCCAAAGCACAGCTCCAAACTATGCAATAACTATTTAGGGAAGAAGCAGTCAGTTGGTATTCTGTCTATAATGGAGTGGCCAGCACAGTCACCGGATCTCAACCCTGTTGAGCTGTTGTGGGTGCAGCTTGACCGTATGGCACGTAAGAATTGCCCATCAAGCCAATCCAACCTGTGGGAGGTGATTTCAAGAAGCATGGGGTGAAATCTTTTCAGATTACCTGAACAAATTGACAACTAGAATGCCAAAGGTCTGCAAGGCTGCAAATGGAGAATTCTTTGACGAAGCAAAGTTTGAAGGACACAATTAAATTAAAAATCATTATTTATAGCCTTATCAATATCTTGACTATTTCCTATTCATTTTGCAACTAATTTCATGTATGTTAATTTGGAAAACAAGGACATTTCTAAGTGATCCCAAACTTTTGAACGGTAGTTATTTATTATTAGCTTACACGAGAGCTACTCGGTTTTGACAAAACTGAAAGTGAGTCGGTTCCCTTGCGTGGGAGCCCTGTATCACAGAGGGTTGTGAAATGGATCTCATTATTGTGACGGCTAGATTAGTTCCAATGAGAAGAGGAGCATCATTCTCCTAACATTCATTAAGTCATTCAGTCCCTGGCTCTCTTATTAGGCAAAATTATATCATGACTTTCCACAGTCCTGCTTAGTAGTCAGCGTTAGTGCATCCAGGAGAGTCAATTTGACAAGTACAATTTAATGTTGAGCTCAACAATGCTATCTCCTATCATTATTAATTACAAACTTAGCTCAGTTAATTATACCAAATGAGTTAGTTACAATGAAAATGCCAACGCGGTTGATGCAGAGAGGACCCACTCATTTTTATTTTTTACCTTTATTTAACTAGGCAAGTCAGTTAAGAACAAATTCTAATTTTCAATGCCGGCCTAGGAACAGTGGGTTAACTGCCTGTTCAGGGGCAGAACGGCAGATTTGTACCTTGTCAGCTCAGGGGTTTGAACTTGCAACCTTCCGGTTACTAGTCCAACGCTCTAACCACTAGGCTACCCTGATTTAGTTACAATGATAATGCCAACGAGGTTGATGCAGATAGGACCCACTCATTTAGGTACAATGAAAATCCCAACGAGGTTGATGCAGAGAGGACACACTCATTTAGGTACAATGAAAATCCCAACGAGGTTGATGCAGAGAGGACACACTCATTTAGCTACAATGATAAAGCCAACGAGGTTGATGCAGAGAGGACCCACTCATTTAGCTACAATAAAATGCCAACGAGGTTGATGCAGAGAGGACCCACTCATTTAGTTACAATGAAAATGCCAACGAGGTTGATGCAGAGAGGACCCACTCATTTAGTTACAATGAAAATGCCAACGAGGTTGATGCAGAGAGGACCCACTCATTTAGTTACAATGAAAATGCCAACGAGGTTGATGCAGAGAGGACCCACTCATTTAGCTACAATGATAAAGAAACGGGTATCCAAAAGACTCAATTGAGCTCAGGTGCATCCTGTTTCCAATGATCATTCTTGAAATGTTTCTACAACTTGACTGGAGTCCACACCTGTCAAAATAAGGTCCCACAGTTGACAGTGCATGTCAGAGCAAAAACCAAGCCCTGATGTTGAAGGAATTGTCCGTAGAGCTCAGAGACAGAATTGTGTCGAGGCGCAGATCTGGGGAAGGGTACCAAAAAAATGTGTGCAGCATTGAAGGTCCCCAAGAACACAGTGGTCTCCATTCTGAAATGGAAGAAGTTTACAACCACCAAGACTCTTCCTAGAGCTGGGCGCCCGGGCAAACTGAGCAATCAGGGGAGAAGGGCCTTGGTCAGGGAGGTGACCAAGAACCCGATGGTCATTCTGACAGAGATCCAGAGTTCCTCTGTGGAGAAGGGAGAACCTTCCAGAAGGACAACCATCTCTGCAGCACTCCACCAATCAGGCTTTTATGGTAGTGTCGCCAGACAGAAGCCACTCCTCAGTAAAAGGCACATGACAGCCCACTTGGAGTTTGCCAAAAGGCACAAAGACTTTCAGACCATGAGAAACAAGAATCTCTGGTCTGAAACAAGATTGAACTCTTTGGCCTGAAAGCCAAGTGTCACGTCTGGAGAAACCTGGCCCGATCCCTACGGTGTCGCATGGTGGTGGCAGCATCATGCTGTGGGGATGGCTTTTAGCGACAGGGACTGGGAGACTAGTCAGGATCAAGGCAAAGATGAACAGAGCAAAGTACAGAAAGTTCCTTGATGAAAACCTGCTCCAGAGCACTCAGGACATCAGCCTTGGGCAAAGGTTCACCTTCCAACAGGAAAACGACCCTAAGCACACAGCCAAGACGACGCAAGAGTGGCTTCTTGTAGGTCTCTGAATGTCCTTGAGTGGCCAGGCCAGATCCTGGACTTGAACCCGATCACACATCTCTGGAGAGATGTGAAAATAGCTGTGCAGCCACGCTCCCTATCCAACCTGACAGAGCTTGAGAGGATCTGCAGAGAAGAATGGGAGAAACTCTCCAAATACAGGTGTACCAAGCTTGTAGCATCATACCCAAGAAGACTCAAGGCTGTAATCGCTGCCAAATGTTTTTCAACAAAGTACTGAGTAAAGGGTCTGTATACTTATGTAAATGTAACATTTGTTTATTTTTTATAAGTTAGCAAAAAATTCACCCTGTTTTTTGGTGTGTGTGTGTGTGTGTGTGTGTGTGTGTGATGGATTAGGATTTAAAAAAAATTGAAGGCACTGTATGTGACGATGCATGAAGAACCCACTCAGCTCTTTCAGTAAAGGGCCATCAACTTTAACTCCCTGTTACTCAAGTGCATCTTCCAAAATATACTACTTGCTCTGAATATACATACATACCTCCCATTTTATAAGAGCTTTGAAAGGGCTTCATTTCTTCATCCGAGTTTAGAGGGCATATCTGTGTCCCAAGTCTCTAAATAGCACCTCTCCAATAGATCACCAGCATTGATTCTCAATGAACATCCAACCTGCTCTCAGACCGTAGGTCTAATTGAAACATAAAGGGGAGGACAGAAAAGTGATGTCGAGGTGCAGGTTCCAAAACAAACTATTTTACACTGCTTTCTGTGTCATGCTGAGGGAGAAAGAGAGAATAACTGAGTAGAGGTAGAAAGCAGTCAGTGAGAGTGATTGTAGCCTGCAGAGGACCACCATTACGCTTATGAAATCGCATGATCAGAGTTTCAATAAGATTGGAGCCATAAATTTGTAAATGCAGACAAAGCCCTCCCTTGCCTCACTTCCATCCTTTTACAAGGTCCAACATGTTTCTGCAATCCAATCGGGCTACAAGGCCACAAGGAGTTTCTCCTTATTTCTCAAATCCCAGAACAAATCACAAAGCCCAGCAAATCTAGGAGGCTGGCCGACCCGAGGAGTGGCCCCAGGCTTAGATTCGCTTTGTTATTTGAGTGATTACACAATTATTACCAGCCGCCAATCCACTCGCTGTTGTGTGTGCGTCGTCACAAGGGCACTTCGGGGATTTACGCTGTTCTTCATTATTCAAATTTTAAATAGGCATGCTGATAAAGTTTATCCAAAATGAAACCCCACTTTTAAATAGATTAGTTTCCTGCTGCAAGGCCTAACCCTCGTCACAGGACCAGACTAATGAGAGATAAGAAAAATGGAGATAAGACGGAGGGGATGGAGGAAAAAAGGGAAGTAGAAAAGTGTGCTGAAAAAGTGTCTTCTCCCTCGTCGCTGTAGACTATGGGGAATATAACAAACACCACCATGCTGAAACGTGCCAAAATCCTCACAATCATTAATTAAAGCTAGAATCCTTCATTTAAGACAATACCAGAGTTCTCCCTGCCCCTGTTTCACCCAAATCCTCAATCATTCATTACTAAATTCTTCTTTAAGAAGGCAAATATCATCAGTGAGAGTTGTGGGAGTATGGAGTGAATAGGAGAGGCTCCCACTCCTTTTCTATCTGTCAGTGTAGTCCAGCTGAAGTTGGCCCTCGCACCTCTGTTTTGATTATTTCTTTATCTCTCTCCAGCTGGCTGGCAGTGAGTAACAGCAGTGACCTGCCAGATTGCTTCCTGGACCATATTTCCTGGGATGACTCCTGTGTTGCTGTTCGCTCCTGAGGTCACTGGATTTATGCTGTTTTTTACAAATCTCTGAAACACACAGAGCCACTATTTATTTCATGAACAAAAGTGTGGTTAGATAAATAATGTGTGAAATAAATATTTTCTGTGCTATGGATAGGCTGCGGAACAGTGAGCCAGGTATAATTTCGGTGCAGACATTAACTTCTGTCAATGGTTGTCGGGGAAAGGCGAGGACATTTGACTGTGAAATTAAACGGCTGCAGCTCTAGCGTGTGTGTCTGCGTCAAAGGAGGGCATGTCTTTGATCATATGCAGTCACTGAAATGTATTTTCTCTCTTTCACACACACACCACCTCTGTTTACCTTGTTGCCTTTATGTGGATGACATTTCTCTCTCTGCCTTAATTATGTGGCTGTCACTCATGTAAACGATGTCTTTGAAGTCTCCCCCATGTTAATGGCCCTGGCACCTTTTTTACAGAGGAAACAGCTCAGCAAGGTCACTGCAGACAAGGCCCCATCTGTCTGTGTAGCTCTCCTATCCTCAATCCCAGATCCACCATTACACAGGCAATCGTCCCACCCTGCCAATCACCCCACAGCCCCCAGGGCAGGGACAATGGACCATCAATCTGATTTGCCCTGCTAATGACCGCATTGTCTGATCTCAGCCCACTAACCCCCTTTAACTATTACAAGTATCACATTCTTAATGGTATGTGGTGCGATGGTGTTTAGTGTCTGTTTTCCTGCCTGTATCCCAGACCTTCACATGACTTCACAGCATATGCCATCACACCTGCTCTTCATAGTTACATTTTAAGAACACACATAGGATTGATTCACTAGCAGACTTACCATAAGGCAGAAGAGGCGATTGCCTCAGGCCTCACATCAAGGGGCCACATGAACTGGGTATAAAAATGTCACTTTTTAAACTTTTTTTTAATACAAATTCTCCACTTGAGGCATAATAAATGAATAATAAAAACATTCATCAAAATCCATTTGTTTAAGCTAAAGATGTCTTTTCTTTTTGGCTGCGTCTCAATCCACCACATCCTCCAATGTCAGACTTCCGCATGTGCAGTGGAATGTGGCCGAGCTATAGCATTGTTTGTCAGACCAGGAGACATCCCAAAAGTAGGTACAGAAACGTCTGTAGCGTCCGAGCAGCTTGGGCTACAAACTACTATGACCCCTCTATGGACATAAAACTGATGAACATGATGGTGTTCGTGTTTTGCTCGACAACCCCCACGAGTGTCTGAAGGTAAGCTGGAACTGGCCCGAAAAATGAATGGAAGTGAAAAAGGCATTTCCATGTATGAAAAGGTATACGAGTAATTCATATTTTATTTCCTGAGTGTTGTTATATCTCTTAGATATAGAACAGATGCTTCAAAACACACTTCCTTTTGATTAAATGTTGACTATCTGATATTCTATGTATGAATCTGTTATTCAATGCATTTCTATGGGCTAATAGCAGTGAGGCCAAATTCAATGTTTCATCAAATATACTGAAAAGAAATATAAACAAAACTGTTTGAAATATTTTTCAGAGTTACAAGGAAATCAGGAAATCAGTCAGTTTAAATAAATTCATTAGGCCCTAGTCTATGGTTTTGACTCGGTGGGCCTGGGAGGGCATAGGTCCACCTACTGGGGAGCCAGGCCCACCCAAACAGAACGAGCTTTTCCCCACAAAAGGGCTTTATTATAGGCAGAAATTTTCCTCAACACCCACCTCAGACGATCCTGCAGGTGAAGAAGACGGATGTGGAGGACCTGGGCTGGCATGTTCACACGTGGTCTGAGGTTGTACGGCAGCTTGTGGTACAGAAATTAGCATTCAATTCTCTGGCAACAGCTCTGGTGGACATTCCTGCAGTCAGCATGCCAATTGCACTCTCCCTCAACTTTTATTGTCCCCAGCACAAAGTGCACGTGTGTAATGCTCATGCTGTTAAATCAGCTTCTTGATATGCCACACCTGTCAGGTGGATGGAATATCTTGGCAAAGGAGTAATGCTCACTAACAGGGATGTAAACACATTTGTGCACAGAATTTGAGAGAAATAAGCTTTTTGTACATATTGAATATTTCTGGGATTTTAAATTTTATTTCAATTCATGAAACGTGGGACCAACACTTTACGTGTTGCGTTTATATTTTTGTTCAGTATATATAGTATTTAGACTTTCCCATGATGTCAGCAAAGAAGCACTGAGTTTGAAGGTAGGCCTTGAAATACATCCACAGGTACACCTCCAATTGACTCAAATGATGTCAATTAGCCTATCAGAACCTTCTAAAGCCATGACATATTTTCTGGAATATTCCAAGCTGTTTAAAGGTAGAGTCAACTTAGTGTATGTAAACTTCTGACCCACTGGAATTGTGAAACAGTGAATTATAAGTGTATAAGAGAAATATAAAAATATACACACACACACACACAGTTGAAGTCGGAAGTTAACATACACCTTAGCCAAATACATTTAAACTCAGTTTTTCACAATTCCTGACATTCAATCCTAGTAAAAATTCCCTGTTTTAGGTCAGTTAGGATCAGCACTTTATTTTAAGAATGTTTAATGTCAGAATAATAGTAGAGAGAATGATGTATTTCAGCTTTTATTTCTTTTCTCACATTCCCAGTGGGTCAGAAGTTTACATACACTCAATTAGTATTTGGTAGCGTTACCTTTAAATTGTTTCAATTGGGTCAAACGTTTCGGGTAGCCTTCCAAAAGCTTCCCACAATAAGTTGGGTGAATGTTGACCCATTCTACCTGACAGATCTGGTGTAACTGAATCAGGTTTGTAGGCCTCCTTGCTCGAACACACTTTTTCAGTTCTGCCCACACATTTTCTATAGGATTGAGGTCAGAGCTTTGTGATGGCCACTCCAATGCCTTGACTTTGTTTTCCTTTAAGCCATTTCATTTTGACACAACTTTGGAAGTATGCTTGAGGTCACCCCCGTGCTTCACGGTTGGGATGGTGTTCTTCGGCTTGCAAGCATCCCCCTTTTTCCTCCAAACATAACAATGATCATTATGGCCAAACAGTTCTATTTTTGTTTCATCAGACCAGAGGACATTTCTTCAAAAAGTACAATCTTTGTCCCCATGTGCAGTTGCAAACCGTAGTCTGGCTTTTTTATGGCGGTTTTGGAGCAGTGGCTTCTTCCCTGCTGAGCGGCCTTTCAGGTTATGTCGATATAGGACTTGTTATACTGTGGATATAGAAACTTTTGTACCTGTTTCCTCTAGCATCTTCACAAGGTCCTTTGCTGTTGTTCTGGGATTGATTTGCACTTTTCGCACCAAAGTACGTTCATCTCTGGGAGACAACGCGGTATGAGCGGTATTTATTTTAAAAAAAATATATATTTCACCTTTATTTAACCAGGTAAGCTAGTTGAGAACAAGTTCTCATTTGCAAGTGCGACCTGGCCAAGATAAAGCATAGCAATTCGACATATACAACAACACAGAGTTACACATGGAATGAACAAAACACTCAGTAATACAGTAGAAAAAAGAAAAGAAAAATCTATTTTCAGTGAGTGCAAATGAGGTAAGATAAGGGAGTTAAGGCAATAAATAGGCCATGGTAATTGTAATATGGCAATTAAACACTGGAATGGTAGATGTGCAGAAGATGAATTGTGCAAGTAGAGATATTGGGGTGCAAAGGAGTAAGTTAAATACATAAATACAGTATGGGGATGATGTAGATAGATGGGCTGTTTACAGACGGTTTACAGGTGCAGTGATCTGTGAGCTGCTCTGACAGTTGGTGCATAAAAGCTAGTGAGGGAGATAAGAGTCTCCAGCTTCAGTGATTTTTGCAGTTAATTCCAGTCATTGGCAGCAGAGAACAGGAAGGAAAGACGACCAAAGGAGGAATTGCTCCCAAGGAGGAACCAGAATTGAGGAGGTCTACAACTATTTCTTTGCTGATTTATTTTGATTTTCCCAATATGTCAAGCAAAGAGGCACTGAGTTTGAAGGCAGGCATTGAAATACATCCACATGTACACCTCCAATTGACTCAAATGATGTCAATTAGCCTATCAGAAGCTTCAAAAGCCATGACATAATTTCCTGGAATTTTCTAAGCTGTTTAAAGGCACAGTCAACTTAGTGTATGTAAACTTCTGACCCACTGCAATTGTGATACAGTGAATTCTAAGTGAAATAATCTGTCTGTAAACAACTTGTGTCATGCACAACGTAGATGTCCTAACCGACTTCCCAAAACTATAGTTTGTTAACAAGAAATTTGTGGAGTGGTTGAAAAACTAATTTTAATGACTTCAACCTAAGTGTATGTAAACTTCCGACTTCAACTGTATGTGTGTGTGTGTGTGTTTTATACCTACAGTACATGGGACCCCCAAAAAATAAAATAAAATAGCTAAATGATCCGTGGTATGATCTTTAAAACAATTCCATATGTTCGCTTACTAGAAACCCAGCCCCGGGCCCTTAGACTCTTAGACAATATGCATTGTTTCTGTAAAAAGACAGGTGCTACTGGTAATAATGACGTGGTCGTCGACGTAGGGGCAGAGGACATGCATGTGTAGCCCATGTATCAGATGCTGTCTAGCCAAAAAGAGTAAGTCATGTCATCCTCTTTTTTACCAGACAGAGTCAGATACATGGGCTAAATCTAATAAAACAGACGGGCGATGTTACTCTCGATTGGATGCTTTCATCGGTGAGATAGTTTCAGCCACTTGTGAATTGAAAGGAAAGTTAGTGGGTGTGCTATTCATATGGTGGGGTTATTTTGAGATGAACGTGTGAAGGTAATCTACTTCTTGAAGTGATTTATTTGACAATCAGATGAAAACATCATGACTGGTTGTATTCATGGCATTATTAAAAGGTAATACATTTTTACAGTTAAATTATGTCTTTATTATAAATCCCATAAAAATGTATGGGAGGGGGGGGCCTCAGACTGGCCTCTGCCTGGGGCCTCCAGATCACTATATCCGCTCCTGGGTTGATGTGCTGGAACAGTTGTGCTGCTGCTGTGCCCTGTATACTGGGCTGAAGGCATAGATAAGTAAGCAATAATGGCATATCCATGTTATGTAGGAGTAGTGTGCTTTCATAGTGCAGCAGCAGCATTTCTCTGAGCAGAATTCTCTGTGACAGTTACGAAGTTGAAGTCTGTCGGTAAACTCACCCGACCATTCACTTCCACCACTTAGGAAACCAGACACCATTTAAAAGTGCATTGGCTAAACCTTGAAAACCGCCTCCAGACTACCCCTCTCTTCTCTTCTCTTCTCTTCTCTTCTCTTCTCTTCTCTTCTCTTCTCTTCTCTTCTCTTCTCTTCTCTTCTCTCCTCTCCTCTCCTCTCCTCTCCTCTCCTCTCCTCTCCTCTCCTCTCCTCTCCTCTCCTCTCCTCTCCTCTCCCTCCTCTCTCTCCTCTCCTCTCCTCTCCTCTCCTCTCCTCTCCTCTCCTCTCTCCTCTCATCCTTTTTTCTTATACTCTCTCTCTCATCATGTTAGGAGACATGGTATTCCTTAGTGGAGCTGACGCAGGAGTATGTGATGTGAATGCTGGTGCTCCCTGCCCATACAGCAGCTCTGATAATGTCTCTGTAATGTATTTGATACTTCAAACAGAGTATGCTTCTTATAAGTCCAAAACAGGAGAGATAGCCAGACAAACAGCACCTATGGCTTACTCTAGGCCAACAGGAGGAAGAGGTTAGACATGTAATCTATGTCCTGTATGGGTTACTGCTGTTCAAACTTACCATCCTGGTGGTGATGCTGGTGTAACTTTGCATAAAATAAAAACGTCAGGAAAAAACCTGCCCTCTCTCTGATTTCAGCCATCTTCCTTTTCCTACTGTTTTTACCCTCCCTACACTCCTGGCAGTCGTCTTATCAGCAGTGCCCACCTAGGAAGCATCCCCTTAAGCAGCTCTCGAAACCAGCAAATGTCACTTTCTCAGCCAATATAAATGTCCCTATCATCCAGAAAGAGGGGGGGGGGGAGTTTGTCTCCACAATGCAAGGCCCTTAAGGTTACGTTTAAAAAAAATAGTGGCTTCTCTTCCTCTCCCCCAACTTCTAATATGACACAAATCCCACTGACATTGGAATGTTTCTTGTTGTCAGGTTGTCTTAAGGTGTATTAGTTCCCTTTTTTTGCTCCAGTGTTTGTTCCGGTTTGTATACAACTGAGGAACTAGCGGGAGGAACCCTGGCTGTGTAGCCTCTATCCCTGGCTGGGTGTTTTAAAGACTGGCGCCTGCTCAAGGCAAAGGTGATTGGCCAAGCATACTGAACTCCAATCCTGCAGGGGTTTTGAACATGATCCCTCAAACAGTCTCGATTGTTATCCACCTGGAACTGGCTGGCGACTGAGCTCAGACCACCATGCAGCACAAAATGCCACTGTAGTTCTTCTGCTATATTTTTTCTGTGTTCTTGTTGTGTTTCCTGTTGTTTTTGAATCTAATTTGATTTAATCCCCACCTATGAAGTCCCATAGCACCATAGAAACACAGACAGATAGACTAGGCAGGATACAAAGCCTGATTCATGCACAGTGTCTGCTCTCTCCCCATCATAGCAGACTATTGTCTCTCTACAAATACCCGGATTGAACGACAGATCTGCAGACAGCATGGTGGTGTGAAGCCCTGTTCTCTTTGGCAAGGTGAATGTGGAGGGATTTCACATCAGTTAAAGGGAGCATGGCTAGGACAGGACTACATCTCCTCTCAAGAGCCTGAGCCCTGAGTTACAGATCCACCTTCCCACTGGGAAAAAAATGAAGTGTCACTACAGTGTCACTACAGACTCGGGTTCGATCCCAGGCTGGCCGTGATCGGGAGTCCCATAGCACGGCTCACAATTGGCCGTGCTATGGATGTATAGCTTTCAACCCATGAGTACTGGTTTCTAATTTTCCCATGCTGGGATTTCTTATGTCTTAATCCCTTGGCATATTGCAGGAGATTTTCTTTCTAAAATGAACTAGCCCCTTGAGACTGCAGAGATAGCAGCTGCTTTTCTGCCACTTGGCGAGTTTTCAACAAACAAAGTGGCTTATTGCAAACGGGAAGCATTCACACATTAGCTGTTTTTAAGGGCTGCGTGAAATTATAGGAGTATCATGCTGCCGCTTGATAGAATTTGTGTAAAGCAAACTTATGAATGTGATGTGGGAACCAGGGGAATCTTTAGGAGAAAATCCTGTTTTTGTAGAAGCTCTTTGGCAGCATGTGTGCTTTGGGTGATGTTGCAGTACTGGGAGTAAAAAAACACAGACAACATGGAGGAATTCTAAGGAGATGCCTGGCTGCTCACTCTAGCTGTAAACTCCAATGTGTCTGCCACTCACCAGGGTTAGTCAATCAAACCTGCTCTGGGGCTCTTGTCGAAATTAATCTATCAACCAAAGCATATTCAATCACACCACTGATAGATATATATTTAGTGGTGCAATAACAATACTTTTCTGCAATGCGGGTTTGATTGAATACCAGCTGTATTCTCAGCATGGTACAGGCAGAGACAATATGGTTTTTATTGTACGGAAGTGTAGTTGGTCTCCCTCTCTGACCTGCACTGTGTTCCTATCTTCCATACTGAAAGATGCCCTGCAGAAAACTGGACACACATTCCTCCTCAGAGCTAGTGTTGATCTGCTACTAACATGGACGAGGGTCCCCTATGGTGCCAGTGACGATCGTGTGGAGTAGTTTCAGTTTCAAGTATTATTAGTCATATCAATGGGATATGCATGGTATAGAGCATCCAATGTAATGCTTACTTGCAGGTTCCTTCTCGGCAATGCATCAACAATGATAAATAATACAAGATATTAATATGAACATAAAGTAAATGTCTGTTGATTACAATCAACATTTGAGTATAAGTACAATACAGGAAGGCACAATTTCTTGTATAATATTTACACATGTATTGGAGAAGGGGGGAAGGGAGGGAGGGTGGCCAATTATAAGAGAAGGGTAGGAATGAAAGGAGACTCGTAAAACAACCCCATACACCGAATAGTAGGTTTAGACTTTTAGAACTTTTAATAGCTCATAAAATTAGGTTTGATAGTTTAATGAGATTTAGCATTGTTCCACATCTGTAGTAAAATGAAATTATCTTAGAAAACTATGTTTGTGTTTTACACACCATTAGAGTTACCAATATACTCCACTTTCCCATAACTACGTTCTTCATTATTATTCTCCAGTGGGTAACCATTATTGGATTATGCTGTATAGCAGCATAGAATATAAAGGTACTTTATATCCAGAGTGGCGCAGGGGTCTAAGGCACTGCATTTTAGTGCAAGACGTGTCACTACACTCCCTGGTTCAAATCCAGGGAGTACATTAGGGCGGCGCACAATTGGCCCAGCGTCGTAAAGGTTAAATAAAATAGTAATAAGGGTACAGTGTGTACACTTTAATGGACTGCATCTGTTCTGTGTAATCTGATAATGATTTAACATCATCGTATAACAGCTTAGAATATATCGATACTGCATCTATTAGGTGTAATCTGATAATGATAAGTGTGCTGTATAGCAGCCCTGGCCCGCTTTGTCTCCTCTGCAACGTCGAGACTCAGACAAGTGAGCCATGTTAGAACTGACAGCAGATATTTATCACTGCCCGCCTGTTTGTGCCTCAGTTTCAGTACGGATAGTTTTTTTCTGTCAATCTAGCAGCCTATAATAAGCACTGGAGTTTAGCACTAATAACACAGCCTTCACCGTTCATCTCAGCCCCCTCCCCCCTCCCCTCTGTAGGACAGGAAATAGATCTGAACAGGTTCTGGAGAAACCGTCCCTGGGTATCATCAGTTGGACGCTGGTTGTGTAAATACACCAAAACAACTGGAACGGATTGTGACTGTGCGTGCCGGTGCTGCATATGCATAATTAGCTCCGGGCAATGTTTTCATCTGTGAAATTCAAAAGTTTTGCATCATATAGGAGAAATATACTTTGGCTAACATGGCCTTCCCTTTTAGCAGTTCACACTGTCACTATGAATATGTCTCATACACCATAAAATTTGACGCATGTCAGGTGTTGTAAAATCACAGGTTTCTTAAAAGGAATATGGCATTTCTCAAAAGGTTCTGCCACCTACTGAAAACACTCTTATTATTATAAGAATACAAAACCTGCAGTGGGTCTTGATATGCAAGGAGATGAGTTGTGAAATAACATTAGGATACATTGCACACAGCGAGAGATGGAATTGCTGCTGACTTTATGTTACCTGGGCTATATAAATGCTTTGGAAAATAGCTGCAAAACATTCTGCATCAACAAACATTTGTGGAAAAGGAGTGACCCTGAAGGAAGCTTTTCTATTTGTTTTTTTTTGCCTCAAAACGGAGTGTAATTATGGAAACCTATCCTTGCAGTAAAGTCATGATTGCTGTCGAAAATTGCTGTCTTAATGGGCTGATATTTGCTTTTAGTGCTCTTTCAAATGACCTTCTGAACTTCGGATGCAACATAACACATCCTTCTAAAAGCATTTTGAAAATGACTAGCTTCATCTCTGTTGTTTGTGCCCTGCTACATTTTAAAGTATCTATCAATCATGTCGACAGGGCTGTGTCTTCCAGCTTATTTCCACCTGTATGTGAGTGGAATAGTGTATTATTTATCCACAAATACTGCTCCTCCTCCCTGATAGATACCTGCAGTCCGAGGATGGCCTCTATGTTTGAACGTAAAAGGCCCCAACTCTGGCCACACTGGTCATTTTATTGGTTCTTCCCGTTTCCTGCTTGTTGCATTAGTTTGCCCACAGGGATTTCTTTTGGCACATTCAAAGAGATTTGGGTTAATAATTGATGGTGCGATTTATAGACTGTAGTGCCTGAAGTTCAATTGCAAGCATCCACTTAAAAGGAAAGGATTCTTTTCACCCACTGTGTTTGCCGCAGAGAGAGAGTGCCTTGATTTATAACTTAACTTTGATGTCAAGCTACCGTTAAAGTTAAGACCAGAAACATAATGCTCTCAATACCATTTCCGAAGCAATTCCCATCCTCAAAAGATATTATTTGCGGTGAATGTATTAAACATCAAGAATGGAAAGGGATGCAGGATATTGATTAATTGACTACTCTATGCCCTCACTGTGTGTATTTGTGGAATGGAGGATGCTTGGCTCCTCGACTGTTAGCATCTTGAGGATAGACCAGGCCTACAGTTTGTCAAACATCATTGAAGTCTGAAAAATATCCATCTTTTCTCTTTTGTACATGGTGGTTCAATGTTTGATTGATCAAGAGTCATTGAATCAACCCCTCGGTTTGATTAGGTTAGATGCAAGCGAAAGGGGTTCTTATTATAACCAAGTGCACTAGAGATGCTCACATTGATTAAGAATGACTATAATTTTGTTAGTCTAGGATACACATATATACAAAAGTATCTGGATACCCCTTCAAATTAGTGGGTTTGTTTATTTTAGCCACACCTGTTGCTGATAGGTGTATAAAATCGAGAACACAGCCATGCAATCTTAATAGACAAATATTGTCACTAGAATGGCCTTACTGAAGAGCTCAGTGACTTTCAACGTGGCACCGTTATAGGATGCCACCTTTTCCAACAAGTCAGTTTGTCAAATTTCTGCCCTGCTTGAGCTGCCCCAGTCAACCGTAAGGGCTGTTATTGTGAAATGGAAATGTCTAGGAGCAACAACGGCTCAGTCGCGAAGTGGTAGGCCACACAAGCTCACAGAACAGGACCGCCGAGTGCTGAAGCGCATAGCGTGTAAAAATCATCTGTCCTCGGTTGCAACACTCACTACCAAGATCCAAACTGCCTCTGGAAACAACGTCAGCACAAGAACTGTTCGTCAAAATCTTCATGAAATGGGTTTCCATGGCCGAGCAGCCACACACAAGCCTAAGGTAACCACGGGCAATGCCAAGCGTCGGCTGGAGTGGTGTAAAGCTAGCTGCCAGTAGAAACACATTCTCTGGAGTGATGAATCACTCTTCACCATCTGACAGTCCGACGGACGAATCTGGGTTTGGCTAAGCCAGAAGAACGCTACCTGACCCAATGCATAGTGCCAACTGTAAAGTTTGCTGGAGGAAGAATTAATGGTCTGGGGCTGTTTTCATCGTTTGGGCTAGGCCCGTTAGTTCCAGTGAAGGGAAATCTTAATGCTACAGCATACAATGACATTCTAGGCAATTCTGTGCTTCCAACGTTGTGGCAACAGTTTGGGGAAGACCCTTTCCTGTTTCATCATGACAATGTGCCGTGAACAAAGCGAGGTCCATACAGGTTTGTCGACCAGTGTGGAAGAACTTGACTGGCCTGCACAGAGTCGTGACTTCAACCCCATCGAACACCTTTAGGATGAATTGGAATGCCGACTGCGAGCCGAGGCATTGTTGTTGTTTTTTTAACTTAAAATCCAATATTGTTCATTGGTTTTGTTTACTGTTGGTATTCTTCATTTCTGACTCAGGGAATTATAACTGAATGAAAGCCATTCTAAGCACATTTCTGCCATTTCTTAAAACATGTTTATCCTGCCACTTCCCAGGGAAAAGAAGAAGAGAGAATAGAATCCATTCTGAATAGAATAGAAAGTGAGAATCAGCCGTAAGAAGGGCACCTGCTTGCAATTTTCTGAAAGGAACCAGCATTATGTCTGCATGGTTATGAATTCCATTTTAATTTCCTGTTTATTTCTCCCTCTGAAGCTATGGAAACTGGAAGCGGATTGAAATGTCATTCACTTCTCGTCTTTCTCTCACATTGCCTTGGATTTATAGATTAGATTTTCACCTTGAAAGAAAAAAAGGGAGATATTCTAAAAGCAGAAAAAAACAACTTCTGACACGACACAGAGGAGCTTAGAGAGAGCTGAAAGGTGGAAGAAATAGGCAAGATATAAAACTCCCATTCAGGCCCACTGATGAAATATGAGGGATTGTCTCAAACAATGTACCAAAACGTGATATGTAGCAAATGAACTGGGCTTTATTCAACCCCAGAGCAACCCTGAAAGTCCCAGTCTCTACTGTGCCCTGTAAAGACAAAGCAGATCATTCTCTTACACACACATTCTGTCAAGCAGACATAAAATTCTTCAGTACACAATCAGTTAGTTGCCTTAGCTCAGATTTCTCTGGCAACGTTGGAAACACAGAGGACTCTTCCTGTGCGTCTTCCTGGTTCTCCCTGCATCTCTGTGTTTCCTTGCCTGTGCTATAGTGTGAGTCAATGAGCCATGATAATATAAGGTTGTGTGAGAACAAATGAGAAATCACCAGGGGATCGGAAACCCTGACCTTCCTGTGACCTCTCCCATTTCGTGGACATTGCCTTAAAAGGAATACGTGCATATTTCAATCCACAGGGACTTGGGTAATGAATACGTACTACCATCCTCCACCTCATATTTCTCCACTTATTAGGGATGATCATTGGAATGGCTCAGATACCCATTGTGTATGCAGGCAGTGGAACGGGAAAGTCGCTGGGGGAATATTACCCTCGTGTGACACAGAGTTCCAGCCGCTGTGCTCCTGTGGGATTTATTGTTAAGAGGGAGAGGGGAGACAAGAGGACAGGGGGAGTTGGGGACCACTGAAGCATTGAGCTCACTGAACAGACCGACCCTAGGGATAACTCTGGCTCAGACCAGACCTGTCCCCTGCTGGCCTGAAGAGCTTCCCTCTGTTTAACCATGGAAACAACCTGGGGTCTCTCTAATGGTGAAGCATCAATGCAGATTTTTACCTCAATACTTACACACCTGATTCAACTAACTTTAATTAGTTCACAAAAATGTGAAGAATGTAAGTCTACTCTCCAGTAGTAGTAGAACCTGCCCTATGTAAGGTATATGCTGGTATTGATAGTATATAAGGCTGCTGCCATAAGTGCAGATTTTAGTGGGTGTTACTCATCCATACGTAAAGGTGGTGATTTATTTTCCCACCTTATGCGAAATGTCTGTGAGGTCATTTGTAACAGAGTTAATTTCCTTCTAACGAGTACGAGAGATTAATTCATGTGTTTGATGAAGGGTTCGTCAGCAGGAAGCCAACCCAAGCAAAGCGCTTCCAGTGGGGTTCTGTGGGGAAAGAATACACCTGGGGCATCTAGCTGGAATAAGTAGGTCTGGCCTCAACCGTAGTGTTTAATTCCATCCTCTGTATGGTAATGAGCCATGGTAGATAAACATGTGCTGAACATCACAGTTCATTTAGAAAAGGAGAGAATGTGCACATTCTGCATGCTGTGTAATGAACAATGTTACAAATGCATTAGATTAGAAACATTTCTATGTAGGCCTATATGATGTTGAAGGCAGAATGCCCACATTTTCTATCTTACATACTGTAAATATGTATTAAGCAATGTTACAATACATGATGTTGAATAATGCAGTAAATCTGTCATTTATACTCACACAAATTCTAGCTTGTAGGAAAACAGTAGTTGTGTAAGAGAGACAGATTTCGCCCCCAAAACGAATTATAAGAGGATATAGAACTGCCAATTTCATTTTAAACAAGCCTTTGTTAAAAGCATAAAGCTGCTTCAAAACTATCCATTGTGGAAGGAGAGTAGCAATCATCGCAGAGAAGAAAATATTAGGAAAATATGTTTAATTCCAGACACTTGTCGGTACTGTTTTTATTCTCTGCATCTTGCGTTACATAGCTCACTGCCACTATTACAAGTCAGACATGAAGCTGCGTGTTTCACCTCTGGTTGGTAAAACACACATGCTCCTGTTCTATCTGTGATTGTTGAGGAGATGTTCTGTACTTCCTGTACTGTCTCTGTAAACCCTCCATGCTTCCAAAGTGGACATCAAAACAGACAACATTACAATGGCGCCATTAAAATGACATTATCATATGATTAGACAGGGGATTAGTGGAGCTTTAGTACTTTCTCTTTCGTATAGGTGACAACAGTTGTGCCACAACCTCTAAACCCACATACACACAAGGATGATTATGAATCATTGACAAAGAACGTTAACAAATGTCCTCAATTATAATACTCTATAAACGCTTCCTGATAACGCTTCAGACCCAGGAATACACAGCTATTTAGAAGTTCAGGTAATTAACCGACACAATGCCAGGGGCGTTTGCTATCACAATCAAATGTGTGACATCGTCCCTCTCGCCGAATATCACTGCAGACACAGCAACTGCCTCCGCTTATCATTGCACCCGTTAGGGCCACATAGGTTAGTCATAGAAACAAAGGCCCAATCACTCACTAAAATAACCCCCAGAAGATCCTAGAACTGAGTGAGTGGAAGGTCAGAACCTCCCGGTTGTTCCACTGTCAGTCTTGATATTCTGCCGCTATATCGCAACAATAAATGTGGTAAAGAGGTCAATCGAACTCGACCAAAACAATGGATTTGCCATGGAAAAGCGTGGGGGAAAGATCCTAAGTCTCCTCATTGCCCCCTAGCAAAATGTATTGACATGTAGGCTGTTGTTTATATGTGTATTTCACATGATGTTGAGGTCAACATCGGAGTATAATGCTTGTATGGATGTCAACCCCAACACATGTTCATGTCATCACCAATCAACTACATTAAAGTTAAAAACAACTTTGACTACCATCAACGATTTCTGTATGTTAGCTATGCTACCCAGCTTCTAAGAACTGGAGATCGCATTTAGAAGTCACTTCGAAACCTGAAAAGGGAAATATTCTACATGTTATGCAGCGAAAACAACAAAACACTGTATATCCAATGTAAGCACATTATGGGCCTGTTACACTACATAAACCATGACGGATTTGACGAATATCCACTTTGTTAGGACAGATTTGTTGAAAGTGCGCCAATCTGGTCAGTGGAATGTCTATGCTCCATTGACTCCTTTACTGCATCACCCTCCTTTTCCCCAATCGGGAGAGACACTGTTATTGCCATGGCAACAATAAAAGGAAAACAGCAAATATTTTTGTTTCTAGGTATTTTCACCGGCATGCTGTACTGTATGTCATAATGTACCAATCAGCTGTTTTTTTGTAGTTATGGACAGGACTTGGATGAGAGGGTGCTGATCCTAAATCGGTTGTTATGGACAGAGAAACGTTTTCACTGGTGCGACAAATGAGACTGCTGAAACATGAACCCAATGTCCACTTGACTGGTCTGTGGTCACTAGACATCCCATCACACTTACTGCCAGAGCTGGGGGTGTTAGCCTCAGTGTCTTGGCTGAGTTCCAAACCCAGCTCTAAACACTTACTGCCATCTAATAACTCTTGGCTGCAGACTGCCACTCCTCACATCTGTCACAATGGCTGATTTGTGGGGAATGTTCAAGCACAAAATGGCTGCTGTCCATCACCCAGGTTGGTGCATCACATTGGTTGATGTAGTAGTGAAAGGTGAAGTTTAGACGCTTATCACTGAGCCACTGTTGTACCCCTACCTTCCAATGGTCTGTAGTGTTTAATCCAATACAGATGAAGGATCTTCATTTGATCACACAGTTGTGGCAGGAAATGTCCTGTACAGCAAACTGCAAACTGTGTATTCAAGGTTTAAAAATGTGAGAAACTGGTCAAATTAAGATCCTATACCTGTACCTCTCTGTCACATTGTGAGGCTTTGGCTGAGCACTGGGCACATGCCAGCAGACTACAAAGACATAATTGGAGAGGAGCAGGTATGACAGATGGATCACTAGGATAATTGAGAGTGCAGAGAGTCTCAATTATCATTCCTGGAGAGCACCTGCTATACTCCAGGTGTAAACAAGGAGAAGAGCTAGGAATCTGTCTTCACATACTGTGCTTACAGGTATGGCTTGCTGTGACGGAAATGCAATAGCTAAACAAGAGGTTTAAACTCAAAGTGCTTTACATTTCCTGAGGGTGACTCATTGCCTGGTAGCAGATCTGTTGTAACTCCTCTTTCATTCATACAGTGCCTTCAGAAAGGATTCAAACCCCTTGACTTTTTGCACATTTTGTTACGTTACAATCTTATTCTAAAATTGATTTAAACATTTTTTTTGGTACTATTTATAAAAAATGTACAAGTACTGTGTTTACATAAGTATTTAGACCCTTAGCTATGAGACTTGAAATTGAGCTCAGGTGCATTTTGTTTGCATTGATCATCCTTTTTTTTTTACCTTTCTTTAACCAGGCAAGTCAGTTAAGAACAAATTCTTATTTTCAATGACGGCCTAGGAACAGTGGGTTAGCTGCCTGTTCAGGGGCAGAACGACAGATTTGTACCTTGTCAGCTCAGGGGTTTGAACTTGTAACCTTCCGGTTGCTAGTCCACCGTACTAACCACTAGGCTACCCTGCCGCCCCTATCCTTGAGATGTTTCTACAACTTGATTGGAGTCCACCTGTGGTAAATTCAATTGATTGGACATGATTTGGAAATGCACACACCTGTCTATATAAGGTCCCACCGTCTGACAGTGCATGTCAGAGCAAAAACCAAGTCATGGGGTCGAAGGAATTGTCCATAGAGCTCCGAGACAGGAATGCGTCGAGGCACAGATCTGGGGAAGGATACCAAAACATTTACGTATTAAAGGTCGCCAAGAACACAGTGGCCTCCATCATTCTTAAATGGAAGAAGTTTGGAACCACCAGACTCTTCCTAGAGCTGGCCGCCTGGCAAAACTGAGCAATCAGGGGAGAAGGACCTTGATCTGGGAGGTGACCAAGAACCCGATGGTCACTCTGACAGAGCTCTATTATAGAGTTCCTCTGTGGAGATGGGAGAACATGCCAGAAGGACAACCATCTCTGCAGCACTCCACCAATCAGGCCTTTATGGTAGAGTGGCCAGATGGAAGCCACTCCTCAGTAAATGGCTCATGATAGCCCACTTGGAGTTTGCCAAAAGGCACCTAAAGACTCTCAGAACAGAAACAAGATTCTCTTGTCTGGTGAAACCAAGATTGAACTCTTTGGCCTGAATGCCAAGCGTCACATCTGGAGGAAACCTGGCACCATACCTACAGTGAAGCATGGTGGTGGCAGCTTCATGCTGTGGGGATGTATTTCAGTGGCAGTGACTGGGACACTAGTCAGGATCGAGGCAAATGTTCCCAAGATGGCGTAGCAGTCACACGTCTTTGTCCTCATCTTGTTGTGGTAGCCAGCTTACTAGCTAGTAGTCATCTAACCACTGCTAACCTATAGCTCAGAAAATTCTCGCCAGTTTGCACAACGCGATTCAAACCAGAGCATACCGTACCTGTTTTCTCTCCATATCCTCTGATTCCTACCGCAAGCTCTGAACCTTTTCACCTGGATCATCGCAGCTAGCTAGCTGCCTATCCTGGAGCTAGCTCATTCTAGGCCCATCTCCCGGCTAGCTGAATAGGTCCATCAGCCACTCCTGGGCTGCAATACATATTTTGCCAATTGGCCTGGACCCCTTTTACTGCCTGTCCAAAGACTCGCCGATCCTTCACGACTGGACTACCGACGTAATCCGCCCGAGAGCGTTCTACAACTGGCTACTACGTCACGACGTCCCCTGAATGCCCATCTGGTAGCCTGCTACCCGCGGCCTGCTAGCTGTCTAGAGAATATTGGACTGTTAGCTGAAGAGATCCATCGGCCAATTTCTTGGGCCACTGTACCTATTTTGCCAATTGGACTGGACCCCTTTACTACACGGAACCCTACTAATCCTTCACAACTGGACTACCGACGTAACAGCACGAGGAGGTTATAACCGACCTCTTCTGTCGCGACGTCCATCTAAGGCACTTCTGCTAGCTTGCTATCCCCGGCCCGCTAGCTGTCTGAATCGCCATGTCTCCATCCCGCCTAACTACTCACTGAACTCCTATGATCACTCGGCTACGCATGCCTCTCCCTAATGTCAATATGCCTTGTCCATTGCTGTTCTGGTTAGTGATTATTGTCTTATTTCACTGTAGAGCTTCTAGCCCTGCTCAATATGCCTTAGCTAACCCTTTAGTTCCACCTCCCACATATGCGGTGACATCACCTGGTTTAAATTATGTTTCTAGAGACAATATCTCTCTCATCATTACTCAATGCCTAGGTTTACCTCCACTGTATTCACATCCTATCATACCTTTGTCTGTACATTATGCCTTGAATTTATTCTATCGCGCCAAGAAACCTGCTCCTTTTACTCTCTGTTCCGAACATACTAGACGACCAGTTCTTATAGCCTTCAGCCTTACCCTTATCCTACTCCTCCTCTGTTCCTCTGGTGATGTAGAGATTAATCCAGGCCCTGCTCCACTCCCATTCCCCAGGCACTCTCATTTGCTTGTCTTCTGTAACCGTAAAAGCCTTGGTTTCATGCATGTTAACATTAGAAGACTCCTCCCTAAGTTTGTTTTATTCACTACTTTAGCACACTCTGCCAACCTGGATGTCCTAGCTGTGTCTGAATCCTGGCTTAGGAAGACCACCAAAAACCCTGAAATTTCCATCAAGATAGAACTGCCAAAGTGGGCGGAGTTAGCCTGCAGAGTTCTGTCTTAGTTCTATCCAGGTCTGTACCCAAACAATTCAAGCTTCTACTTTTAATAATCCACCTTTCCAGAAACAAGTCTCTCACCGTTGCCGCTTGCTATAGACCACCCTCTGCCCCCAGCTGTGCCCTGGACACCATATGTGAATTGATTGCCCCCCATCTATCTTCAGAGCTCGTGCTGCTAGGTAACCTAAACTGGGACATGCTTAACACCCCGGCCATTCTACAATCTAAGCTAGATGCCCTCAATCTCACACAAATTATAAATGAACCTACCAGGTAAAACCCCAAATCTATAAACACGGGCACCCTCATGGATATCTTCCTAACCAACTTGCCCTCCAAATACACCTCTGCCGTCTTCAACCAAGATCTCAGCGATCACTGCCTCATTGCCTGCATCCGTAATGGGTCTGTGGTCAAACGACCACCCCTCATCACTGTCAAACGCTTCCTAAAATACTTCAGCGAGCAGGCCTTTCTAATCGACCTGGCCCGGGTATCCTGGAAGGATATTGACCTCATCCCGTCAGTAGAGGATGCCTGGTTATTCTTTAAAAGTGCCTTCCTCACTATCTTAAATAAGCATGCCCCATTCAAAACATTTTGAACCAGGAACAAATATAGCCCTTGGTTCACTCCAGACCTGACTGCCCTCGACCAGCACAAAAATATCATGTGGCGTACTGCATTAGCATCAAACAGCCCCCGTGATATGCAACTTTTCAGGGAAGTTAGGAACCAATATACACAGGCAGTTAGGAAAGCCAAGGCTAGCTTTTTCAAACAGAAATTTGCATCCTGTAGCACAAACTCAAAAAAGTTCTGGGACACTGAAAAGTACATGGAGAATAAGAGCACCTCCTCCCAGCTGCCCACTGCACTGAGGCTAGGAAACACTGTCATCACCGATAATCCAATATAATTGAGAATTTCAATAAGCATTTCTCTACAGCTGGCCATGCTTTCCACCTGGCCACCCCTACCCCGGTCAACAGCCCTGCACCCCCCAAAGCAACTCGCCCAAGCCTCCCCATTTCTCCTTCACCCAAATGCAGATAGCTGATGTTCTGAAAGGGCTGCAAAATCAGGACCCCTACAAATCAGCAGGGCTAGACAATCTGGACCCTCTCTTTCTATCTGCCGAAATTGTTGCAACCCCTATTACCAGCCTGAACCATCTCTCTTTCGTGTCATCTGAGATTCCCAAAGTGCCGCGGTCATCACCCTCTTCAAAGGGGGAGACACTCTAGAACCAAACTGCTACAGACCTATATCTATCCTACCCTGCCTTTCTGAGGTCTTCGAAAGCCAAGTTAACAAAAAGAATACCGACCATTTCAAATCCCACTGTACCTTCTCTGCTATGAAATCTGGTTTCCGAGTTGGTCATGGGTGCAGCTCAGCCACGCTCAAGGTCCTAAATGATATCTTAACCGCCATCGATAAGACACAATACTGTGCAGCGTATTCATCGACCTGGCCAAGGCTTTAGACTCTGTCAATCACCACATTCTTATCGGCAGACTCAACAGCCTTGGTTTCTCAATTGACTGCTTTGCCTGGTTCACCTACTACTCATCTGATAGAGTTCAGTGTGTCAAATCGGAGGGCCTGTTGTCCGGACCTCTGGCAGTCTCTGTGGGGGTGCCACAGGGTTCAATTCTCAGGCCAACTCTCGTCTCTGTATACATCAACGATGTTGCTCTTGCTGCTGGTGATTCTCTGATCCACCTCTACGCAGACGACACCATTCTGTATACTTTTGGCCCTTCTTTGGACACAGTGTTAACTAACCTCCAGATGAGCTTCAATGCCATACAACTCTCCTTCTGTGGCCTCCAACTGCTCTTAAATGCAAGTTAAACTAAATATATGCCCTTCAACCGATCACTGCCCGCACCTGTCCGCCCGTCCAGCATCACTACTCTGGACGGTTCTGACTTAGAATATGTGGACAACTACAAATACCTAAGTGTCTGGTTAGACTCTAAACTCTCCTTCCAGACTCACATTAAGCATCTCCAATCCAAAATTAAATCTAGAATCGGCTTCCTATTTCGCAACAAAGCAAACTACACTCATGCTGCCAAACATTCCCTTGTAAAACGGACCATTTTTTGGTACTGTATGTAAATGTCATATTTGAGATTATTATTTTTACATTTGAAAACATTTCTAAAAAACATTTTTTGCTTTGTCATTATGAGTTATTCTGTGTAGATGGATAAGGGAAAACAACAATTGAATCCATTTTAGAATAAGGCTGTATCCAAATGCACTGTATACTGTACATACAAAGTACATATAGTATAATATGACATATGAACAAGGTACAGGTAGTGGCTAAAGTCCATCCAGATCTGCAACCAGGCTGTCCCTTATGGGAAAAAACACATGAATTTCACGTTTTCACATGTGAAGTGTTCCAAAAATGTTTTAATGTGATCAGGTGATCACTTGTGAACAAGTTAATGTGGCAACTTGTGTAATTTCATGTTGTCACATATTTCTTTACATGTGAAAATATGCGCTCACATGTGAACTGTTCCCTAAACATGTTTTCACATGATTTCACATGAATTCATGTGATTTAAAATCTAAATTGAATCCAATTGTATCTGTCACAGGCTTCATAAACAACAGGTTTAGACTAACAGTGAAATGCTTACTTACAGGCTTACATACTTCCCAACAATGCAGAGAGAGAGATAATAGAGAAATAATAGAAAAGTAAAACACGTAATAATAAAAGTAATTATAGATGCAAAATAAGTAACGACAACTTCGCTATTTACAAGGGGTACCAGTACAGAGTGGATGTGCAGGGGTGCGAGGTAGTTGAGGTTGATACAGTATGTGCATATAACGAGGACTAAAGTGACAGTGATTTTCCACTTAAGAAATCATGTGCTTTTTCTGTAAGGGTAACCCTTCACACCACAAGTGTGTGTGGGTGTCCTCCACCTGTGTGTATCCCTTAATATCTTGTTTTTCCCCGTAAGTAGACTGAGATAAAGCATGCAATAACAAAGCTTGAAAAGCTGTACATATCTGGATTTTGTTCCTCAAAACAGATGGTGCATAATTAACCACAAGGCCCAGTGACCTTCATCGCCTTAATCTAATACTGCCCTAACATTGAAGGAACATAAAGATCTAACCCAGGTTTGAATATGTATGACTCGAAACACATGATGGTGTGCACTTCGTACAAATCACTCCGACATTCTGGGAGGTCTGGAAGGAAACCCAGGCCCGTACATTTGTGCCCGGTAATTAGAAGCTTTCCAGGTTAATTAATTTGACAGACGGACCCCATTGTGCTCACTGCCAGCCAAAAAGCCAACTGTATTGGCTGCTGTCCTGAAGGGTGACTTTTTATTGTTCTTTGATTCATGCTTGTTCAAAGGACCACACAGGTATGCAACCTGTAATTGACTTGAAGTAGTGGGGCTCACACCTAAAAGAGGGCTTGTTATTGAGACTGATGTAGCAGATAGTTTTGATAGATTTCAACAAACAATATTGGAATCACCATGGCCACAACCATAAACTGTCAAATCCATCTGGCTGATAGAATATGAATTTTGGTTCAAATATGTTACATTTAATTAGGTTTTAGAGTCATAGAGCAACTGGTGAGAAGCTAAATTGCCACTGTGTATACCACTTGAATTAAGAAGAGCATTATTACTTTTGTCAACTCTGTAAAACATCAACTCCATCAGACTGTTATCTAATGTCAAGTCTGTCAGAGTGCTGAAACATCTGATAGAATGGTTATGTTGTTATTGGGGATTTATAAATTAATATTTTTCCCTATTTTACAAAATATTAAACTTTTACTTTGAGAGGCAGATATATCTGTTTCGAGTATCCACTACGTCAGTGGCTTGTCAACTCCGTCACTGATGGCTGACCCCCTTTTTGGGGGTCAAAATTCTATGCTTAAACAGTTCAAGCTGTTTCTATGCTAGACCTATGGGATAATGTTTGCGGAAAAAAGATTGTCCCATCTTTTAAGAATCCTGAGCTCTAAAACAACATGTTCTCTCAGCCTAATGGCAAAACGTGTGAAATAGCATGAGATGACCCATTAAACTGCACATTATGGAAGTAACAGTGGTTATTGTTGTTGAAATTCAAACACCCTGACAGTTGGTTATTGACAGCTCAGACCTCTTTTAGGAAGCCATTTCGGAATAGGAGTCGTGTGTGTGTGTGTGTGTGTGTGTGTGTATAATCATGTATACATTATACTGTTCATTGCCTTTTCCCATGGCAGATGCAATGCCTCATCACTTGGTAACTTGTACTTCACCCCCTGTTCCTGGTGAATTTGAATTTTACCATGAGTGCATGTCAGTGTTTGTGCGTAAAGTGTGCGTGCATTGGTGTGTGTGTGAGAGCGGGAAGGAGAGAGGATCCAAACTGAAGTGCAATCTCAGTCTAAATCACAGAGGGTTCCCAGGGGAAGGGGCCCTCTTTCTGGGGTTAGTCAGTGAATTAAATCACTATGCAGGACCCATTTTTCAAAAGTAACCTTTCCATTGACAGTGTAAGTGCGAGTCTGGATCCATCCACACGGTCCAAGAAGTGGAATTAGTGTCGTGCATAGACTGCAGTCTCCCAGGTTGTCATTTGTAGGGGCTGTTGCATTTCTCACAGCCCTGCCTGTGTCAGTGTATTCATACTGGAAGAGACCATCTGCCTCTCTTCCCTCTAGTCTCCTCCCTCTCTTCCCTGCTTCAGATCTCCCCAGCAGGCTGTCCTTAACTCTGGTCTGGGTTGAATGGTGTTGCTTTGATTAATACAGATAGCGTTCTCTCACAACTACAGTAGCCAATCTCTTGCTTTATTGGAAGGGATACCATAGACACGTCCAATAGCTATGAGCAGGTGCTGGATATGAAAGTAAAACATTTTGTGGGTGATCTTGTCTTTTATTCCATAGCATCAGTCACAAGGATGCATTTAAACCATTGGGTAATGGCAGGTGAAGTTGGATTACTCCTGGACCACAGCTATTTTCTGCTGTTCAGAGTTGAGCCTGATTTTTATATTGAATTCTGCTTCTGCCACCAATGCAGTTAACTGAGATAAATTCTAAACATGACAGTTGGGCTTGAATTAATCTCTATTGGAGCTAAATTAATCGGAAATGTGTCTGTTCATGCCTGTAACGTCAAAAGGCCATGTTTCAATTACAGTTACATGATAATACCCTTTAATCTCTTAATTGAGCAAAATTGAGACGTGGCCAAAAATGGACATAATATGCAACTCTGAACCTAACCATTACATTCAGCATGGAGCAAGTGCACATGCAGTGAGTGCACTGTCTGGATGCTGTCATTATTTTGGAGTGGACGAACATGCACAGGTAGCCTACTTTTTGAAGTGAGTTGTTAGATAATAAAAGGTATCAGATAATAAAAGGTAATTCATTTGTATTTTTATTGTTTAAATGCCATCTTTACTATTAGGCCTGTAAAAATGTTTTGTGGCACCCAATAGAGACCCCCCATGTCACGGTGTAATTCGCACTCTGAATTTAGTCCAAGGATATAGGCTTAATCTATGTACGTGAAACCAGCCGCTAGAGTTTAAATTGTTTCAGTGCTGATAGCTTTTAGGTGGTAGGCTATAGGATATTATAACCCAGGGTGTAGTTATGCCTCACTACCGGTGTCACAGCATGGGGGGATGGCAAAGAAGAATTAGAAAGTGTCTTGTGGAGAAGGGGTTGCCAGGGCGACCAGTTGGCACCCTTCAAAAATGTCTGTGTTCAATGCTCTGTCTCTGACATTTCCTTTGCAGGGGGGTAGGCCTTCATGTTTGGTAGGCTAACATTTAGTGTGCTCTGAGCAATAAATGTTGGATACATCAAAATATCCGAGTTCTTGTTTTAAATTGTACAAATAGGCCGCTTATTAAAAATAAGCCTATATCTTAGAATAGTTGACATTGTAGGCTAATCACCGGTTGGATCGACTTCCTGTCGTGTACTATAGCCTATTCGTGAAACGTCTACATAATCAGCACTGTCAAATGATTTACAAAATCTCACAGATGAACTGTATATTATCGTGTCCATTTGAGATATGTTTTAAGCAAATGTATAATTAGGTGGGTGGAGTGTGTGAGTGCGTGTGTGTAATGAGAGGGAGAGTGACTGGAGAGTGGAGAAAGGGAGGGAGACGAGAGGCGAGAGAGAGAAAGAGAGATTTTGGATTTCAACGGACCCCCGAACGACTGCGTGATGTACAAAGGGCTGCTCCTTTGCTCAGTGCGCACCGATGACGATAATGTGAAGAAGGCAAAATAACGAAGGAGCTTACATGCAATCAGAGGGATACAATAACAACTGTGGTTTACAATGTTATCCTTGACTGAGAAATGTAAAGACGAAGCACTGACAGAGAGGAGTTGACACACTTTCCCAAACCTCGAAAATATGACTTTCTACAGGTAACCGTAATCGCTGGAAACCTTGTTGAAAAGTGATTCACGTCGGGAGGGGAGGGGGGTCAAGCAGCTTGAATGACGTCTCTGGGAAAGCTGGTGAAAACTAATCGTGCATGGTGAGTCCATCTGTGAGTCATTCATTTGTCTTACTTGTATACTATATGATTTTTGGGGGGGCGGAGGAGAAGGAAATAAAGAAGTAGAGATTGTTAGCATTTTCGTCCAGTTCGAAGAGTCTGAATGCCCACCAACGGTAGGCGTTTCATTTGGGGAGATATTTTGTGATGATATGGACTCCGGGTCGACCGACACGCAGCAGGCAGATCGTAGCGGACCCGCCAGATCCGTCACTGCGCTCATGTGAAGTTTGGCTCTGCGAAAAGGATGTCACCCAGTTCTGCTGGATCTAATATCAAAGAGCATTTTTAAAGGTTGTTTGATCTGTTCGGTATTTTAATTCTGTGAAAGATATATTAGGATTTTTCTCAGTTTTGATCGGATCCCTTTTTCTTTTACTGTGAACCTACTCATCTAGGTGTTGCTTTGACTGATAGCCTACTGTCATGCATATTTTTTGGCGTAAACTATTTTATTAATGTTTTCTCAGACAAATGGATGTCAATTACCTCTTTTCACTGAGCGATTTGTATCCCTGTCAGTTTTTTTCTATTCAACAAGCTAAGCGAGCACTGGTAATCAAGCGATGGGCGCAGTTTGCCTGAGTAGGAACCGAATGCGTCTCGATTTTTTTAATGCAGCTTGTTGAATCTCCTCCTAGGTAATAGGAATGGGCTCGTATTGACAAACTTTACAGCCATTTGGGTGGTAACAGGCGGTTTACAGCTTCCCTTTCCCTAAAACTAACTCAGCTGTCAGAGCATCATGGCTCGTTACGGTTTCGGACTGAAACAGAACCCTCGCTTTCTATGGATAGTGTTTTGTTTGACGAGAACGTTGTTGGATTTCGCGCGGTCGCAAGAAGTTTACGCACCCCATTCTATCAGGATTGAGGGACATTTGACCCTGGGTGGTCTCTTCCCCGTGCACACCAGAGGGACCGACGGCGTGCCTTGTGGAGATATCAAAAAGGAGAACGGGATCCATCGGCTTGAGGCCATGCTGTATGCTCTGGATCAAATCAACCTCGACGATCAACTTTTACCCAACATCACCCTAGGCGCCCGGGTGCTAGATACTTGTTCGAGAGATACATATGCGCTGGAACAATCATTAACTTTCGTTCAGGCTTTGATACAGAAGGACACTTCGGATGTGAGGTGCACCAATGGAGAACCGCCGTTGTTCGTCAAGCCCGAGAAAGTGGTTGGAGTCATTGGCGCCTCGGCAAGTTCTGTATCGATTATGGTCGCCAATATTTTGCGCCTCTTTCAGGTGAGTGACCTCTGAAAATCCCCCCATACTGTATGCTTATTTTTAAAACAACATGTGTAAGCTAGTCCTATTTCATTAGGTGTCTTAGGCTGTAAAATAAAACACATAATATCTACAGTAATTGTTGGCCTCATTGCATTATGAGAAAAGGTTGAGAGACAGTTTGAGTGGGCTGTTGCGCTTCCCTGGTGGTGCTGAAAGAACAGCTCCTGCTGCCCCCCCCAGCTGTGTAGTGCTAGGGCAAAAAACAAAACGTGCACATGGGGGGGCAGGAGGCCACAGGAACGAGTTTGCGAAATTCTGCTCTATCCCTCCCTCTCCTTCAATCTCCCGTTCCCTTTCTTCAAGGTGGATTAAATGTTGCCTGGCTGGCAACCTAGTCTGAAAGATTTGATAGAATGGTTGTTTTTATTGGGGATTTTCAAATGAATCCTTTTACATATTTTACAAATGTTTGGATTAAACTTTTATTTTTGAGGCAAAAATATGTCTGTTTTGAGTGTCTGTTGTCAGCTACGTCAGTGGCTTGTCAGCTACATCAGTGGCTTGTGAGCTACATCAGTGGCTTGTCAGCTACATCAGTGGCTTGTCAGCTCTGTCACTGATGGCTTGTCAGCTACGTCAGTGGCTTGTCAGCTACATCAGTGGCTTGTCAGCTACATCAGTGGCTTGTCAGCTCTGTCACTGATGGCTTGTCAGCTCTGTCACTGATGGCTTGTCAGCTACGTCACTGATGGCTTGTCAGCTACGTCAGTGGCTTGTCAGCTATGTCAGTGGCTTGTCAGCTACGTCAGTGGCTTGTCAGCTCTGTCACTGATGGCTTGTCAGCTCTGTCACTGATGGCTAACCTCCTGAAGATCAATCTTTTTCTCAATCAAAAATAAAAACTAATCACTGTATTGCAAAATATAATATTTGCTATATAAATGTTTTATGTTTGAAATCTAGAAAGAAAATGCCAAAATATTCATAGAACATTTAATGGTGCTGTAAAACAAAGAAAAATGGGTTTAGAGATTTGTATGAAGAAAAATAATCATGTAATGTTATAATTACACATTAAAGGCCTTTTAAACACTTGTTGGCCAATAAATGTATAAGTTAAATGCTTTTTATGGTGTCTGAGAGAGTTGACATAAATCCAGTTAGTTGCATGTTATATACAGTGCCAGTCAAAAATGTGGACACACCTATTCATTCAAGGGTTTTTCTTGATTTTTACTATTTCTATATTGTAGAATAAAAGTGAAGACATCACAACTATGAAATAACACATGTAATCATGTGGTAACCAAAAAAGTGTTAAACAAATCTAAATATATTTTATATTTGAGATTCTTCAAAGTAGCTACCCTTTGCCTTGATAACAGCTTTGCGCACTCTTGGAATTCTCTGAACCAGCTTCACCTGGAATGCTATTCCAACACTCTTGAAGGAGTTCCCCCATATTCTGAGCACTTGCTGGCTGCTTTTCCTTCACTCCGCAGCCCAACTCATCCCAAACATCTCAATTGGGTTGAGGTCGGGTGATTGTGGAGGCCAGGTCATCTGATGTAGCACTCCATTACTCTCCTTCATCAAATAGCCCTTACACAGCCTGGAGGTGTTTTGGGTCCTTGTCCTGTTGAAAACAAATGACAGTACCACTAAACGCAAACCAGATGGGATGGCGTATCACTGCAGAATGCTGTGGCAGCCATGCTAGTTAAGTGTGCCTTGAATTCTAAATAAATCACAGACAGTGTCACCAGCAAAGCACCCCCACACCATCACATCTCCTCCTCCATGCTTCATGGTGGGATATACACATGCAAAGATCATCCATTCACCTACTCTGCGTCTCACAAAGACACGGCGGTTGGAACCAACAATCTCAAATTTGGACTCATCAGACCATAGGACAGATTTCCACCAGTCTAATGTCTATTGCTTGTGTTTCATGGCCCAAGCAAGTCTCTTCTTATTATTGGTGTTCTTTAGTAGTGGTTTCTTTGCAAAAATTCAACCATGAAGGCCTGATCCACGCAGTCTCATCTGAACAGTTGATGTTGAGATGTGTCTGTTACTTGAACTGTGTGAAGCATTTATTTGGACTGCAATTTCTGAGGCTGATAACTCTAATGAACTTATCCTCATCAGCAGAGGTAACTCTGGGTCTTCCATTACTCTGGCGGTCCTCATGAGAGCCAGTTTCATCATAGTGCTTGATGATCTTTGCGACTACACTTGAAGAAACTTTCAAAGATCTTGACATTTTCTGGATTGACTTACCTTCGTGTCTTAAAGTAATGATGGACTGTTGTTTCTCTTTGCTTATTTGAGCTGTTCTTGCCATAATATGGACTTGGTATTTTACCAAATAGGGCTATCTTCTGTATACCACCCCTACCTTGTCACAACACAACTGATTGGCTCCAATGCATTAAGAAGGAAAGAAATTCCACAAATTAACTTTTAACAAGGTACACCTGTTAATTGAAATGCATTCCGGGTAAATACCACATGAAGCTGGTTGAGAGAATTCCAAGAGTGTGCAAAGCTGTCATCAACGCAAAGGGTGGCTTCTTTGAAGAATCTCAAATATAAAACATTTTGATTTGTTTTGGTTAATACATGATTCCATATGTGTTATTTCATAGTTTTGATGTCTTCACAATTATTCTGTAGATGTAGAAAATAGTAAAAATGCAGAAGCACAGTGGAATGAGTAGGTGTGTCCAAACTTTTGACTGGTACTGTATATGCTCTCTTTTTAGCTGGTTCTTTGTCGGATTTTGAGCCGCAGTCATACAAAATCATGTGTTTCTCCACTCCGAGGATTAATCCACGGATAAAAAGGGAAAGATCATTTGTTTTAAGTTAGCAATCTTTAATTCATCTCACCTAGTTTGTCTTTCAAGCATCCACATGGATTTGTCTCTTCCTGATATCAAATAAGGGAATTTGCAGTGAAATAGAACCATGTTCTATTTTAATGCTTGGCTATGCAGACGCTCGGTCACGTACAGTAAACGAGCGGTGTGGGTGAAATGATTGAATAACATGTATGTGTACATTATTTTGCAATGCTCGCATACGCAATGTAGCCGGTGAGGTTTGCATGTCAGACTAACATGCTGACTAGACCGGGCACAGGCGTTCGTCTGCGTGCGCCAATGCGCACATGTTATCTTTGCAAAATAACTATTTTGGATGAAGCAGTTGTTAGCTAGAATGCTAACACTCATTGATATAAACTCAGCAAAAAATAAACGTTCCTTTTTCAAGACCCTGTCTTTCAAATATAATTAATAAAAATCCAAATAACATCACAGATCTTCATTGTAAAGGGTTTAAACACTGTTTCCCATGCGTGTTCAATGAACCATAAACACTGAATGAACATGCACTTGTGGAACGGTTGTTCAGACACTAACAGCTTACAGACGGTAGGCAATTAAGGTCACAGTTATGAAAACGTAGGACATTAAAGAGGCCTTTCTACTGACTCTAAAAAACACCAAAAGAAAGATGCCCAGGGTCCCTGCTCATCTGCGTGAATGTGCCTTAGGCATGGTGCAAGGAGGCATGAGGACTGCAGATGTGGCCAGGGCAATAAATTGCAATGTCTGTAATGTGAGACCCCTAAGACAGTGCTACAGGGAGACAGAACGGACAGCTGACCATCCTCGCAGTGGCAGACCACGTGTAACAACACCTGCACAGGATCGGTACATCCGAGCATCACACCTGCGGGACAGGTACAGGATGGCAACAACAACTGCCCGAGTTACACCAGGAACGCACAATCCCTCCATCAGTGCTCAGACTGTCCGCAATAGGCTGAGAGAGGCTGGACTGAGGGCTTGTAGGCCAGTTGTAAGGCAGGTCCTCACCAGACATCACCGGCAACAACGTCGCCTATGGGCACAAACCCATCATCACTGGACCAGACAGGACTGGCAAAAAGTGCTCTTCACTGACGAGTTGCGGTTTTGTTTCACCAGGGGTGATGGTCCGATTTGCGTTTATCGTGGAAGGAATGAGCGTTACACCGAGGCCTGTACTCTGGAATGATATCAATTTGGAGGTGGAGGGTCCGTCATGGTCTGGGGCGGTGTGTCACAGCATCATCGGACTGAGCTTGTTGTCATTGCAGGCTATCTCAATGCTGTGCGTTACAGGGAAGACATCCTCTTCCCTCATGTGGTACCCTTCCTGCAGGCTCATCCTGACATGACCCTCCAGCATGACAATCACACCAGCCATACTGCTCGTTCTGTGTGTGATTTCCTGCAAGACAGGAATGTCAATGCTCTGCCATGGCCAGCGAAGAGCCCGGATCTCAATCCCATTGAGCATGTCTGGGACCTGTTGGATCAGAGGGTGAGGGCTAGGGCCACCCCCCCCCAGAAATGTCCAGGAACTTACAAGTGCCTTGGTGGAAGAGTGGGGTAACATCTCACAGCACGAACTGGTAAATCTGGTGCAGTCCATGAGGAGGAAATGCACTGCAGTACTTAATGCAGCTGGTGGTGACTGTCACCAGATGCTGACTGTTACTTTTGATTTTGACCCCCCCTTTGTTCAGGGACACATTATTCAATTTATGTTAGTCACATGTCTGTGGAACTTGTTCAGTTTATGTCTCAGTTGTTGAATCTTGTTATATTCATACAAATATTTACACATGTTAAATTTGCTGAAAATAAATGCAGTTGACTGTGAGAGGACATTTATTTTTTTTAGTTTAGGTTGTAGCAAAAGCTAGCCAAAGAGCAATTTTACTGGTTGAAGTTAGTGTTTTTATTTTAGTAAAACGCAGTTGATTTGCGATGACACAAACATTACATTAAGCAGAACATTCATAGGAGCCTTAAAATCCAATTATAATCCAATAGTAGTGTGAAATGCACTCATAAGCAACATGTAAATAGAGGCTTTTTTTTGCTGGCGTTCTATAAGAACTCCCCCTTGTTCTGCCACCTACTTGCGCACATTGCCCTCATGCGGCAATGTTTGCAAACACAGAGAGGGGTCTTTAGGCAACTCTGTTATGATTATTTTTTATATGCATATTTTTGTGGAACAGTTTCATTTCAATAAGTATGTTTTTGTTTCTTAAAATCATTGTCACGTGGTTAATCATAAAAATCAGAATTAAAAATGATACACATCTATAAGTTACAATTCAACTAAGGGAGAGCACCACCCTCTGCCATATGGACACATTGATAGTCTACACTGTGATCCATTGGCGGCTGAAGAAATGAGTACATGGAACTCCAAAATAGCCTGTAGGCCAATGCAGCAGTAGGCCTATAACTTCCACTGTCAACTAACCGAACTAAAATACATAGCCCTAAAGCTGATAAAAATAAAAACTGAAGAAAATATCCAGATGAAAATTCTGGATCTTTCAAATAACATGAATCTTTCTACTCTGTCTGCCTAGAGTTCCCCAAACCAGTGAGCTAGGGACAGACAGCTGTTTTTATTACGTTTCCACTGGATATATAGTGCATTAGGAAAGTATTCAGACTCCTTTTACTTTCTCCACACTTTGTTACATTACGGCATTATTCTAAAATTGATTAATTGCTCCCCCCCCCTCATCAATCTACACACAATACCCCATAATGACAAAGCAAAAACTGTTTTTTAGATTTAAAAAAAGAACTATAACATTTACATAAGTATTCAGACATTACTCAGTACTTTATTGAAGCACCTTTGGCAGTGATTACAGCCTCAAGTCTTCTTGGGTATGATGCTCTAAGCTTGGCACATCTGTATATTTGGGGAGTTTCTCCCATTGTTCGCTGCAGATCCTCTCAAGCTCTGTTAGGTTGGATGGGAGCGTTGCTGCACAGCTATTTTCTGGTCTCTCCAGAGATGTTTGATCGGGTTCAAGTTCAGGCTCTGGCTGGGCTGCTCAAGGACATTCAGAGACTTGTCCTGAAGCCACTCCTGTTTTGTCTTGGCTGTGTGCTTAGAGTTGTTGTCCTGTTGGAAGGTGAACCTTCACCCCAGTCTGAGGTCCTGAGCTCCTGGAGCATGTTTTCATCAAGTATCTCGCTGTACTTTGCTCTGTTCCTTTTTGCCTTGATCCTGACTATTCTCCCAGTACCTGCCGCTGAAAAACATCCCCACGGCATGATGCTGCCACCACCATGCTTCACCGTAGGGATGGTGCCAGTTTTCCTCCAGATGTGACACTTGGCATTCAGGCCAAAGAGTTCAATCTTGGTTCCATCAGACCAGATATTCCTGTTTCTCGTTTTCTGAGAGTCTTTAGCTGCCTTTTGGCAAACCCAAGCGGGCTGTCATGTGCCTTTTACTGAGAAGTGGTTTCCTTCCAGTCACTCTACCATAAAAGCCTGATTGGTGGAGTGCTGCAAGATGGGAGAACCTTCTGGATGGTTATCCCATCTCCACAGAGGAACTCACCTCCCTGACCAAGGCCCTTCTCCCCCGATTGCTCAGTTTGGCCAGGCGACCAGCTCTAGGAAGAGTCTTGGTGGTTCCAAAGTTCTTCCATTTAAGAATTATGGAGATGACTTTGTTCTTGGGGACCTTCAATGCTGCAGAAATGTTTTGGTACCCTTCCCCAGATCTGTGTCTCTACACAATCCTCTCTCTGAGCTCTACGGACAATTCCTTCATCCTCATGGCTTGGTTTTTGCTCTGACATGCACTGTCAACTGTGGGACCTTAAATAGACAGGCGTGTGCATTTCCAAATAATTTCCAATCAATTGAATTTACCACAGGTGGACTCCAATCAAGTTGTAGAAACATCTCAAGGATGTTCAATGGAAACAGGATGCACTTGAGCTCAATTTTTGAGTCTCATTGAAAAGGGTCTGATACTTACAGTATATAAATAAGGTATTTCTGTTTTGTATTTTTAATAAATTAGCAAAAATGCCTAAAAACCTTTGTTATTATGAGGTATTGTGTTTAGATTGCTGAGGATTTTTTACTTATATAATCCATTTTAGAATAAGGCTGTAACGTGAAAAAATGTGGAAAAAGTCAAGGGGTCTGATGCTTTCCGAATGCACTGTGGGATCATTACATCATGATTTGTTTTTCATGGTGATTATGGTGGCCGGGAGAGTGTTGGAAAGATTTTTCAAATACTGTGAAGAATTATTATTATTTGCAAAATGTGTAAAAAAATAAATAAATAAATAAAAAATAATGACTTTGTTGACTTACTGTGTGAGGTGAAGAAAAAATGACAGAGAAGCTGAGATTATTAGTGGTGGATGTGGTGACTTTAAGACAATCAGAATTCAGACATCCCAAATGAGAACTTTCCTCCATAAGCATGCGGCAGACCAGGTACGACCTACTTCTATGCGTGCTCTCCTTCTGTATGTTCCTCTTGAGAAATCAGACCCATTATCATTGCTCACATGGAGCACTCCAAACAAAATACAATGAAAACAATTGACACAGCTTGTAAATGATGGTTATGAAATGAACCAAAACTTGTTTCTCACGAGTGTAGCAGGTTGTGAACTCTGCAAACATCGTTTCCACTCCAATAATGAGAAAATAGGCTAAATTACCGTAATTAAAACATGCATTAACAGAAATGAATGAAACCAAATGACGGAGGATTAACTGTGCATCCACTAGGCCTACTGGTCACATACAGTGCCAGTCAAGTCTGGACACACCTAGTCATTCAAGGGATTTTCTGTATTCTACATTGTAGAATAATAGTGAAGACATCAAAACTATGAAATAACACATATGGAATCATTTAGTAACCAAAAAAGTGTTAAACTAATCAAAATAAATTGTATGTTTGAGATTCTTCAAAGTATCCTCCCTTTGCCTTTGACAGCTTTGCACACTCTTGATAATGAGACACAGTGACCACAGTAGAATGTTTAAGTGTTCCTCATAGGCCTGCGTACCTCTTGTTGAGAAAGAGTCAGCAGCAGAACACACTGACAGTAGGCTCACTGTTAGTACTGCAGTGGAATGAGGCACCCTGCAGAGCTGAAAAACAGCAAATGAATTATTAAAAACGCATGTTTAGAGCAAAATATGCAATTATTTAAAATAGTGTGCATACATTTGCCATAGTACAAGCCAACATCTAAGCAAGTTCTCTCATTTGAAGATATAAGATGTGCTGTTCGGAAGGCCAAGTAGAAAACATGAGTTTTAGTGTTTGTGTTATTGACTTGTGGTTAAACATTGTGACTTACTATCAATGCTATTATTGTCTGTTTTCCAAAATCAATTAAACCAAGCACAGGCAAGCACACTAAGTAGCTGTTTAATAGAGACTGAAGCCATCAAAGTACTTACCATGCTGCTTTATGAAAGGCCCAACCACATTAGCGCACACACACACACACACACACACACACACACACACACACACACACACACACACACACACACACATTATTACCCCCTTCTCTTAACACCAAGTCCAATCTTTACCAGACCACTCCAGTCATGCTGGTCTCAGGAGCTTTGTGGCTGTCAGGTGGACATGCTTGTTGATGGTTCCAATATCTTTAGGGTAAATTCCCTCTTCCATTATCAATGGAAGATTACAAATCAGGATTCTCCTTAGAGTGAAGGCATCCCAAGGACTATAATTGTCATGCCTTTCCCAAATGCAAGTGATTATGTCTAACATGTTCCTTGAGTATAGCATTAAAACTCACCCACATAGTAGAAAAGTTTTGGAGTTATCATGGGATTTGTCGACCCATAAAAGATTCCTTGGGGAAAGAAAGGACACTTCAATAAGTCCCTAATTCCGTTATCTCAGGTGCTCCAGTGTCTGTCTGTGTGTCAGGCTGCAGCAGTGTAGGTGGGGTGTGTGCTGTGGCATCAGCGTAGTAATCAGGCTCGGGGAATCAGTGGGTTGACACAGGCGCCGTCACACAGCTCCTTCCTCCGTTTGCTCAGGCAATCACTCTGCATTTATGCTAATTCTCCCCACTGCACCGCGCTGGCTGCCATCATATAGCTGTCACCGGCTATGTTGAGCCCCACAGTCAAACCCTACACAAAGCCTCAGGAGGAAAGATTTGTTTAAATGTCTCGATTTCCAACCGATTTCAATATTGAGACAGCACAGTCTCCTCGAAGTTTTTCTCTTTCTCTCCCACTTAGACATGTTCTTGTCTTGATGATCATATTGATAGTACATATTGATTAAGTAGAATCCCAGTGGGAGTCAATAGAATCCGGGGATGATAGCTCCCTGCTCATTTACACTCATCACTGCAACTGATTCATTTGTGATAGCAATTACAAGTTTCACAAAATGTTTTCAAATCCAATCCATCAAGTGGAGAATTAATTTAGTCAAACGCTGAATGAAACACCTGTTCCGTTGTGATAGAAAAGGTAAAGTGGAATTTCTTCTGTCAAAATCGTGATTAACGGCTCCATACTTTATCAGACAAGCCGTGTCTGATTTCATTTTCTTCTCATTGTCAATAATAAAGCGAATGAAGATGTCTGTGGTTGAACAACTGGAGTTGAGGTGCTACCTAAATTAAGTAGACAATACATCCCAACATAAGGTGAGATCCTCTTCATATAAATGTAACCTTTTTTATTTGATGAAGGTTAAAACATTGTGATGTATCAGTCAGTCATGATCTTTGTCATATTCTCTTCAACTCCAGTCAGTGCACAATCCAAGAAATTCTGGAATGTTCTCTATGTCCTCAATATAACTCTATGGACAGAGTCAGAGGGGTCAGTCATCTTCTCAGAGCAGTGCATCCGTGTTGTGGTCCTTCAGTGAGGATTTCAGTGGACGTCACCATATACTGTATGTAACACAGCACAGTTCATCTCCCCCTGTGATAAATAGAACAGCAGGGAAGTTAAATACAGATTGTTGCTTTCATTGCCAGACAATACATATCGTTGCTGTCTTTTCAAGGTGTGAGTGGCTGCTGAACTGTTAATGCTGGGAAATTGACACGGGATAGATTTTTCAGAGGGCCCACGAGTGTTGATCAATACTGTTGCCAGGGTGAGGCTGATTTTCTCTGAAGATGTTTTCATTTCCCTGTTCTTTCACACAGCACTATAGAAATGAGAAACAACAATTACACAAAACGCTATAATTATTACAGATTGTTCAAACAAATGAGTTGTTGTTCTCAACCTCTGAGAGATCATCTTTTAGTTTTAGTGTTTTGCGAGCATTATCCCACGTTTGAGGAAGGCCTCTTCCTCAGCCTAAAATCCTTAGTGTCCATTAGCAACTATTGGCCCATGGAATGAATAGTGAAATATATATATATATATATATATATATATACACATATATACACACACAGTTGAAATCGGAAGCTTACATACACCTTAGCCAAATACATTTAAACTCAGCTTTTCACAATTCCTGACATTTAATCCCAGTAAAAATTCCCTGGCTTAGGTCAGTTAGGATCAGCACTTTATTTTAAGAATGTGAAATGTCAGAAAAATAGGAGAGAGAATTATTTATTTCAGCTTGTATTTCTTTCTTCACATTCCCAGTGGGTCAGAAGTGTACATACACTCAATTAGTATTTGTTAGCATTGCCTTTAAATTGTTTAACTTGGGTCAAATGTTTCGGGTAGCCTTCCACAAGCTTCCCACAATAAGTTGGGTGTATTTTGTCCCGTTCCTCCTGACAGAGCTGGTGTAACTGAGTCAGGTTTGTAGGCCTCCTTGCTCGCACACGCTTTTTCAGTTCTGCCCACAAATTGTATCTAGGATTGAGGTCAGGGCTTTGTGATGGCCACTCCATTACCTTGACTTTGTTGTCCTTAAGCCATTTTGCCATAACTTTGGAAGTATGTTTGGGGTCATTGTCCATTTGGAAGACCCATTTGCGACCAAGCTTTCACTTCCTGACTGATGTCTTGAGATGTTGCTTCAGTTTATCCACATAATTTTCCTCCTCATGATGCCATCTATTTTGTGATGTGCACCAGTCCCCCCTGCAGCAAAGCACCCCAACAACATGATGCTGCCACCCCGGTGCTTCACGGTTGGGATGGTGTTCTTTGGCTTGCAAGCCTCCCCCTTTTCCTCCAGACATAACGATGGTCATTATGGCCAAACAGTTCTATTTTTCTTTCATCAGACCAGAGGACATTTCTCCAAAAGGTACGATCTTTGTCCCCATGTGCAGTTGCAAACCGTAGTCTGGCTTTTTTATGGCGGTTTTGGAGCAGTGGCTTCTTCCTTGCTGAGCGGCCTTTCAGGTTATGTAAATATAGGATTTGTTTTACTGTGGATATAGATACTTTTGTACCTGTTTCCTCTAGCATCTTCACAAGGTCCTTTGCTGTTGTTCTGGGGTTGATTTGCACTTTTCGCACCAAAGTACATTCATCTCTAGGAGACAGAACACGGTATGAGTGGTATGATGGCTGTGTGATCCCATGGTGTCTATACTTGCCTACTGTTGTTTGTACAGATGAACGTGGTACCTTCAGGCGTTTGGAAATTGCTCCCAAGGATGAACCAGACTTGTGGAGGTCTACAATTATTTTTTTGCTGATTTCTTTAGATTTTCCCATGATGTCAAGCAAAGAGGCACTGAGTTTGAAGGTTGGCCTTGAAATACATCCACAGGTACACCTCCAATTGACTCAAATGATGTCAATTAGCCTATCAGAAGCTTCTAAAGCCATGACATAATTTTCTGGAATTTTCCAAGCTGTTTAAAGGCACAGTCAACTTAGTGTATGTAAACTTCTGACCCACTGGAATTGTGATACAGTGAATTATAAGTGAAATAAACTGTCTGTAAACAATTGTTGGAAAAATGACTTGTGTCATGCACAAAGTAGACGTCCTAACCGACTTACCAAAACTATAGTTTGTGAACAAGAAATGTGTGGAGTGGTTTAAAAATGAGTTTTAATGACTCCAACCTAAGTCTATGTAAACTTCTGACTTCAACTGTATCTGTTTTGCTGACATCAGGGGATGGCTGCCTGCTATTTCCTGTTTCATTTCTTTCCCAAAGAGAGAGGCGTAACTTTGTATTGAAATCAGGTGAACTCTGTCTTATCCTTCTGTCAGGGGACTGAGCCCCTGCAGACAAGCTGTCTAGGTGAAGCATTGATGTCCTCTCATAGTCTGACCGACATTACTCTGTTTTTGTCTCTCGCCCTTTGCCAAAGAATCATCAGTACGATTGAGGCGAGGTAGATTGAAGCCTGACAGAAAAACGGATCTATTCAGCAGACATCCGAAAGCACTGACAGACACATGGGCATGTAGGCAAGATGGGTTGTGTAACTGGCACACTAAGCTGTCACGAAATGTCATAGGTTAAATGTGTCTGCTTGTTCTAAACACAGTGGGCCATTTGCACATTCATGCGTGTGACAGTACAGGGTCAATTACTCCCATCTAGAGCACCTTTATTTATGTCTCCAGCGGGTAGAGGTCAACTGTCAAGCATGTGGACACACACACTCAGGCACGCAAGAATGTACGCGAACAACCAAACACACATAAAAAAACACACACACACACACACACACAGAATATAAAAAGACAAAGCTCTTGTGGAACTGTTCCGTGCCAGTGGTTTTGGAGCTTTTTTATTTTCTCTCCAAAGCTAGTCTTGCTAATTGGCTTTTACTCTGAGTGTGACACAGAGAGCTCTCTGATAGCGAGTTTATTCTCCCAGATACAGAACAAACTGATAAGAATTATAATTATAATTTATTCAGACTTCCAGGAGCAATTATCAAACTGAAAATGGACCCCTTTTAGTGTAAAAGACAACTCCCAGCATGATGAAACAAACATACACTGTCCTCTATGGCCTTTTCGAGCCCAAGCATTGTAAATAAGCCCTGGTTTATGCACTTCCAGTGTAGGTGACTAATGCAATATTAATGTAATAAGTAAAAAATATCCCTCAGTCAACCCAGCTGTCTTTGTGGGTGACGTGGTCGGTCCTGAGGTCAGACACCGTCTGTCAGAGGGAGATTGGGAAACCTTGTTAACCCAATCTCCTGGATATGCCATTGGGGGTAGCTCCTGGATATGCCGTTGGGGGTAGCTCCTGGATATGCCATTGGGGGTAGCTCCTGGATATGCCGTTGGGGGTAGCTCCTGGATATGCCATTGGGGGTAGCTCCTGGATATGCCATTGGGGGTAGCTCCTGGATATGCCGTTGGGGGTAGCTCCTGGATATGCCGTTGGGGGTAGCTCCTGGATATGCCATTGGGGGTAGCTCCTGGATATGCCGTTGGGGGTAGCTCCTGGATATGCCATTGGGGGTAGCTCCTGGATATGCCATTGGGGGTAGCTCCTGGATATGCCGTTGGGGGTAGCTCCTGGATATGCCGTTGGGGGTAGCTCCTGGATATGCCATTGGGGGTAGCTCCTGGATATGGGGGTAGCTCCTGGATATGCCATTGGGGGTAGCTCCTGGATATGCCATTGGGGGTAGCTCCTGGATATGCCGTTGGGGGTAGCTCCTGGATATGCCATTGGGGGTAGCTCCTGGATATGCCGTTGGGGTAGCTCCTGGATATGCCGTTGGGGGTAGCTCCTGGATATGCCGTTGGGGGTAGCTCCTGGATATGCCATTGGGGGTAGCTCCTGGATATGCCGTTGGGGGTAGCTCCTGGATATGCCATTGGGGGTAGCTCCTGGATATGCCGTTGGGGGTAGCTCCTGGATATGCCATTGGGGGTAGCTCCTGGATATGCCATTGGGGGTAGCTCCTGGATATGCCATTGGGGGTGGGGTAGATGGACTCCCATTTGGCCCATGATGATCTGTATAATTTATCGGCATTGAATGTCGTAAACACTTTCTCTGCATCCATCATGCATTTCTTACAGCTACATTTCCTAGTATTTCACCGTATAACACCGTACCTCGTACTTCAACGTACCTCAAAGTACCTCCTTCCTTGCCCAGCCCATAAGAACCAGTCTAAGGCATAAGGAGGGAATGCAGGGGTCTCATCCAGGCTTCAGTGAGTGGAGGGCAGGCTATTGTTCAGTCACCCATCCAGCCATGTATTACCACCAAGCCTCTATATACCCTGGAGAAAACAGGGGGCCTATTTAACTTAACTCCCCTCATATTCACTGTAAAAATATATAAATATATCTTGATTCAACAACATACAATTGTAAGGCAATCAGCTGCAATAGGATTGTGAGTTTGTTCAACAGACATTTTGATAAAACAGCAGTGGTGGAACCTGACCTAAAATATGTTGACCTAAAATGTGTTCTCAGTGAACAGAATAATGTAATATTTGGCCTTGGGTATCCAGATTTGTTTGGTACAGAAAAGTCCTTATCCCAGTACTACAGTTATACAGCATGGCCCAGAATAAATAAATAGATATTTTGGCTCTCCCTTTTTCCTCCTTCTGTCCATGTGCTGTAGCTGGATTACCAAACACCTGTACATGTCCTTAAACCTAATCTGTTATTCCATACATGCAATACGAGGCTAATCACTTTCAAATCACTTTCTCATTCTGACAGCACTGCTGGTAGTTGGCAAATGCATTAGATTGTTTCCTATTGTGTGTGTGGTCTTTGTGCTGCCATTTTAGACTGCGGGTGTGTGCCATTCGAGAGGTGGTGCATGTTCCTCGGTGGCGGCTCCTGTTAAGCTTTGGTTCTGCATTTTCTTTTTGAAGCCTCCAGAAGCTTTCCCCTTTTTTACACCCTCCCTCCCTCCACCCCTCTTCCCTCCCTCCCTCCCTCCCTCCCTCCCTCCCTCCCTCCCTCCCTCCCCCTCCCTCCCTCCCTCCCTCCCTCCCTCCCTCCCTCCCTCCCTCCCTCCCTCCCTCCCTCCCTCCCTCCCTCCCTCCCTCCCTCCCTCCCTCCCTCCACCCCTCTTCCCCATCTCCCCTCTTCCTGCTCTTCATTCATACATGGTGCTTTAGAATCCTATTCCACACAGTCTAATCCTGTTCAACTGCTTGTCAGGGAGAATTCCCCCTCAACGCGTGAAAGAATTGCAACTGAAGAAATGCAGAGGAGCCCCAAAACATCCAGAAAAAAAGGGACCTTCAGATTCACGTTGTGAACATGTCCCCTCCCCCACTCTCCCCCACCCTCCCACACCCTCCCCCACCCTCCAGCCCTACATCCTCCTCCCAAATCCTCTCTTCCTTACACACAGAGTCACAGACTCACATTCCACAAGACACTTTGCAGTCTGATGGCAGCCTAACTAAGTGGGAAGTGCACTGCTCACATGGCCAGCCAGTTGTCCCCAGAGGTTGGTGGCACTGTTATGTATAGACTGCTGGACGTCTTAGTGAGGAGGAGTCTAATGCGGACGGGCATGCACACGGAAGACTGACTGGCAAGAGATGTGAAGATAGTTCAACCTGAGCTCTGCATCACTGAAAGAAAAGAAGACTGCTAAAAGCCTCTTACGGAAAATAGTGTTTGTGTTTATATGTGGCTTTTTGTGTGTGTGTGTGTGTGTGTGTGTGTGTTTAAGTGTATGTGTGTGTTTGTGCGTGTTTAAGTGTGTGTGTGTGTTTAAGTGTGTGTGTGTGTGTTTAAGTGTATGTGTGTGTGTTTAAGTGTGTGTGTGTGTGTTTAAGTGTGTTTGTGCATGTTTAAGTGTGTGTGTGTGTTTAAGTGTGTGTGTGTGTTTAAGTGTGTGTGTGTGTGTTTAAGTGTGTGCGCATGTACATGTTTGTGTTAGAAAGACGGTAGGGGAGACAGGGGACCCGTGGTGTGTATCCTCTCACTATATACAATAAGCCTTCATTAGGATTCATTGGTTGTCCTTCAGTTGTGTTATTACAGCAAGCTCTAAGGCCATCTAAGTATGTCTGTTGTCAGCGGATAGTCATAAATCTGCGGGGCATCAAAACGACGTAATGACGGGGTATATTGAAGGAAGGGGATTTTTTTTACAATAGGACCAACTTGAACTGCAGGTAGACATGCATAAAGACCTGTTGATTTCACCCCTTAAAAATTCACAAGATGACTGCTTTAGAATTTGATTAGCTGAAATGTACTCCTGGCTATATTTCTCTGGGGATGGTGGTGAGTGTTCCATTTTCACTCCCTTTCTTTCTCTCAGCCTTGCAGTGTGTGTGTGTGTGTGTGTGTGTGTGAGTGTGTGTGTGTGTGTGTTCCTCTGAGCCTGGAAAGTACGCCATGGTGCTGCAGCAAGAGCATACATACGAAATCAGTTGACAGGATTACTGTTTTCAGATGCGAATCCCTCAGGATTTTAACAACACTCTCAAAGCCCATCTCCGACTGACAGTTACATTGATTAGGGGAAGAACTCAATCACAATTGACGTTTAGCAAATAACCATATCCATTCCCTAGCAAATGGGGTTGCTTAAACTGCAATTGACCCCTACAGATTGGCCATTGATGAGAGAATATAAAGGTTTTGAACTCCCTTTCTCACTAACAGTCCACTCATCTTTCATCTATTCGGCTGAATGAACAATCCTCAATCAATAGTCTGTTATTTATCAATGGATTTTGCCTCCAGTGGGGTTAGAAGGCCAATCAAATGTGTCAACCATCAATAAATCTGTCCGTTGCTATGAAACTGTAAGCCATAACCTCCCTCTGGGCAAAAACTGGTTGAATCTATGTTATTTCCATGTGAATTTAACCCAAAAATTCAATGTGATGAAGTTGAATCAACATGGAAAAGTGATTGGATACAAATAAAATCAAAAACATAATTCATTATTTATTTATTTTTACCTAAAGGCCTTTTCTCAAATACTGTGTGCAATCTTTTCCCAAATTTGGGAAAAAATACAGATTCCGATTTTGACGTACTAAACCATTCACACCAAGTCCAATGCGTTTTTCCTTCCACTTTTTCCAGAAATGTGCATAATGTCACCAACACTTCTGCAGTCATTCTTAGTGGCAACACGTTGTTCAATGTGGCTAGACAGCAGTGGAGATTTTAGCATGTACATCTTGGTGGGGCAAAAAAATGTGGGTTGCATGCCAGAAAAGCCACTACACAACACAACCCTAAACAATACATTAATTGCACTATAACGGTGACAAACGGTGCCCACAAACTGTTAGGGCCTACATAAAGCTGTCCGAACACCTTACCACTTTTACACCTGGCTATCAGCGGAGCCTTGTCTGGCAGTGAAACAGTTAATTCAGCCTCATTTACTGCCTTTAAAAAAAACATAGCTGATATGGCTGACTTGCTTAAACAAATGTGGTTTAATCAACATAACTATTTGTTCAGCATGTTTGAAATGTCCAGTGACAGAATTCAGAACATGGGCCATTTTTACAGCATAATCCCTGTACACCAAGCCAGAACCGTAGGATAAATAAAGGGGGAATATAAGCAGACAATGAAAGTTCTTTCAATATATGATGATTGCATTTCTCTAAAACAGGTTAATGGCTACATGTACACCACCAAGTTAGAACAGTAGGCAGAATTGAGAGGTGAAAATAGACCAAATTATTAGGGTGAGGCACATTGAACACAATTTGGGTCTTTTCGCGTCAAAAAAGATACTCGTCATATTTGACGCGTTAAATAAGCTTTTCATTTGACACATCAAATAATGCAATTCTATTATAGAATGTTGTGTGCTGAATTTGCATGTGCAAGCCACGCGCCAACACTACTATCAGTAGCACTGTCAAAGCTGTAAGTTGCAAAAAAAAGTTTGCCAACAAGCACACACTGGCCACAAACGATGTGTTTACAATACTGTGTTGGTGAAAATAGACCAAATTATTAGGGCGAGGCACATGGGTTACTAACAGCTTACTACACAACATACACTTAGAATGACTTTATTAGCTACACTATACATATCTCCCTGGTATATTACATCATTTATGCAGCAGCATACAAGACATTTTTGGACTCACGTTGTGAAGGTGGCATGGCGGTCATTTTGGGCAAATTTTGTCATCAAACTTTGTCATCAAAGTCTGGCATTCTCTGGATTTATGGTGGGAATTCTGAAAACAAAAACAAACAGCAACTCCATTGAATAGCAGGCTAACATTAGTAGTTGCTTTCCAACACTTGCAGTTAGGCACTGATTCCTTACAAACCACTCATTGCTGAATTTGCGATTTCCAACTTCTTGTGTAATCTGTATGTCCAATGGCTGATGAGCACCGACACATTTTATCTATAATTTCTCTTCATTATTTATATTCATATGACAAGGATTAAAAATTATTTGCCAGTAGATTGTCGACTTGATTCATGATGATGACCGCTAGCTAAGACTTTGAAAGTAAGATGTTGACATAATCAGTCCAATCAAAGCCCCTGTACATAAGTCATTTGACGTCATTTTATCTGTAGCCAATGACCTTGAGCCTTCTTGGAAGTGCACTTGTAATATAACTCTAAGCCAGGACCCAAAGGGCTAAAATTTTGGATGTCTACCCTTACTAAGGACTTAAACTTGGCGATCACGTAATGTTCCCATGAGTGACAGAACACTGAGCCAATTACGGCGCAATGCTCCTATTTTCTGCTGGCTCGCCCACCACCACAGAAAGCACTGAGCTGGGCTGAAACACCTGCATTTTGGAGCTGCCTTACTCAAGAAAACAAAAAAGAGACCATGTTTGTGTGCGGCTTTATTAACTCAATTATATATATATTTTTTACATTGTTTGCAAACTGATATGTGACATATATTAGTGCCAAAATAACATGCAAAAGAGGCAATGCCCCCCAAAAATATGTATTTATTTATTTATGTATTTATTTATTTATTGCAAAAAATGTGGGGCTCTGCACTGAACGACATTTCCTCCCTGCTAGAGAGGATGCAGTAATGAGAGAAAAATATATATACTACTATACAATATACTACTGGAAATATTAAGATAGGCTATTCATCCTATAGGATGAATCATGAAATGAGATTGGCTATGCTTCATTCAGTTGCACCCAAAATAAGAGAATAAATGCAAAACTGGCACCTGTAGTCATTCCTCACACATATGCTGACCATCATGAGGCTTGCGGCCTACAGTTTTCTCTCTATCTGATAAAAGAGATGAAGCCCAGACAGGAAAGGCCAATTTTAGGAAACTTTTTGAATAGATATAGAGAATTAGCAAACTCTTCCACCCACCTAAAAGGATCCATCAATCAAAGCCGCCTGAAACACATCTCACTCAGGCATATAAGCAAATCACATTTCTCCTTTCCCAAAACCGTATTAAAAACCTTGCCTTAGTTTTCTGTAAGATATCAGAAATTAATCTACACTATAAAATAATGTTAAACCAATGTAGCCTATTATATAAATTGATGAGGAAAGTGTTAAGGAGGAGATATAGAGACAGCTGTGATATAGGCTATATGAAGATGAAATTCACAACCATTAGAAAATAGAAACACATGCACTCAACCTGTCCATAGCCTAATGGTCATCCAGTCCATAGACTAATGATCAGCCTGTATAAAGCCTAATGATCAGCCTGTCCATAGTGTAATGATCAGCCTGCCCATAGTTTAATGATCAGACTGTATAAAGCCTAATGATCAGCCTGTCCATAGTGTAATGATCAGCCTGCCCATAGTTTAATGATCAGCCTGCCCATAGTTTAATGAGCAGCCTGTATAAAGCCTAATGATCAGCCTGCCCATAGTCTAATGAGCAGCCTGTATAAAGCCTAATGATCATCCTGCCCATAGTCTAATTATTTACCTGTTTGTTGCCTAATGATCAGCCTGTCCGTAGACTAATGATCAGACTGTATAAAGCTTAATGATCAACCTGTCCATAGCCAAATGATCAGACTCTATATAGCCTAATGATCAGACTGTATATAGGCTAATGATCAAATTGTATATAGCCTAATGATCAGACTGTATATAGCCTAATGATCAAACTGTATATAGGCTAATGATCAAATTGTATATAGCCTAATGATCAGACTGCATATAGCCTAATGATCAGACTGCATAAAGCCTAATGATCAGCCTGCCCATAGTCTAATGATCAGCCTGTCCGTAGACTAATGATCAGCCTGTCCATAGCCGAATGATCAGCCTGTATATAGTCTAATGATCAGCCTGCCCATAGTCTAATGATCAGCCTATATAAATCCTAATGATCAGCCTGCCCATACTCTAATGATCAGCCAGTATAAAGCCTAATGATCAGCCTGTTCACAGCCTAATGATCAGCCTGCCCATAGTCTAATGATATACCTGTCTGTTGCCTAATGATCAGCCTGTCCATAACATGATGATCAACCTGTCCGTAGTCTAATGATCAGCCTGTCCGTAGACTAATGATCAGCCTGTCCATAGTTTAATGATCAGACTGTATATAGCCTAATGATCAGACTGTATATAGACTAATGATCAGCCTGTATATAGTCTAATGATCAGCCTGTCCATAGCCTAATGATCAGCCTGTCCATAGTCTAATGATCAGCCGTTGATCAGTTTTAGTGAAGCAATGGGTGGTTGTGTTCACACTACATTTGAATTTGAGGGAGTACTTTTTCTAAATCTGTGCAATCACTTATTGATAAGGTTAAACGCGGTGGATATTTTTCTCTTTGTCTTTTAGGATTGCCTATATCACAAGTGGTCACCTAGATTCACTTTAGGAGGCCTATAATATATAGCCTAATATGCTATACGCATGAATCAGTAGTATATTCATTTATTTCCAGTTACATATCTCTCTGTCTTCTTCCAGTAACATATCTCTATGTCTTCTTCCAGTTACATATCTCTCTGTCTTCTTCCAGTAACATATCTCTCTGTCTTCTTCCAGTAACATATCTCTCTGTCTTCTTCCAGTTACATATCTCTCTGTCTTCTTCCAGTAACATATCTCTCTGTCTTCTTCCAGTAACATATCTCTCTGTCTTCTTCCAGTAACATATCTCTCTGTCTTCTTCCAGTAACATATCTCTCTGTCTTCTTCCAGTAACATATCTCTCTGTCTTCTTCCAGTAACATATCTCTCTGTCTTCTTCCAGTAACATATCTCTCTGTCTTCTTCCAGTAACATATCTCTCTGTCTTCTTCCAGTAACATATCTCTCTCTCTTCTTCCAGTTACATACTGTATCTCTCTGTCTTCTTCCAGTAACATATCTCTCTGTCTTCTTCCAGTAACATATCTCTCTGTCTTCTTCCAGTAACATATCTCTCTGTCTTCTTCCAGTAACATATCTCTCTGTCTTCTTCCAGTAACATATCTCTCTGTCTTCTTCCAGTAACATATCTCTCTGTCTTCTTCCAGTAACATATCTCTCTGTCTTCTTCCAGTTACATATCTCTCTGTCTTCTTCCAGTAACATATCTCTCTGTCTTCTTCCAGTAACATATCTCTCTGTCTTCTTCCAGTAACCTATCTCTCTGTCTTCTTCCAGTTACATATATCTCTGTCTTCTTCCAGTAACATATCTCTCTGTCTTCTTCCAGTAACATATCTCTCTGTCTTCTTCCAGTAACATATCTCTCTGTCTTCTTCCAGTAACATATCTCTCTGTCTTCTTCCAGTAACATATCTCTCTGTCTTCTTCCAGTAACATATCTCTCTGTCTTCTTCCAGTTACATATCTCTCTGTCTTCTTCCAGTAACATATCTCTCTGTCTTCTTCCAGTTACATATCTCTCTGTCTTCTTCCAGTAACATATCTCTCTGTCTTCTTCCAGTAACATATCTCTCTGTCTTCTTCCAGTAACATATCTCTCTGTCTTCTTCCAGTAACATATCTCTCTGTCTTCTTCCAGTTACATATCTCTCTGTCTTCTTCCAGTAACATATCTCTCTCTCTTCTTCCAGTAACATATCTCTCTCTCTTCTTCCAGTTACATACTGTATCTCTCTGTCTTCTTCCAGTAACATATCTCTCTCTCTCTGTCTTCTTCCAGTAACATATCTCTTTGTCTTCTTCCAGTAACATATCTCTCTGTCTTCTTCCAGTTACATACTGTATCTCTCTGTCTTCTTCCATGTTCCCTTGCGTAATTCACGCATCTCAGCGGGCATCTCCACTGCCCTTCCTCTCCCCCTCTATCTAGCTCCTGAACAAGTAACCTATAGACAATAAACAGCAATATAGTTTGAAACTTATTTCAAGCAATTGTTTTAAACTAATAGGCCTAATCAAGGAGAGAAGCATTGATCGATCCGCTTGCTTGCTGAATGGCTATAAAATAAGCTACCGCCTTGGCAATGAACTGCCAGGGAATTTTGAATGGCGAGGGTGATGTGTAGTTCTGCTGTAGTGTGATCACATTGGCTAAATTGATATGTTGTGGCACTGATGCAAACGTAAAAGAATACCCTATTTAATTCATTTAAACAGCACCTGTCCCAGATAACAATTTGTATTGGTCAACAGCTTATTCTCACATGCGAAAAGAGCCAAAAATCTAACCTGTTGCGACTAAATAATTGACAGATTGGGGTAGAATGATATTTCGCAATCGGTGTGAATGGCGTCATAAACAAGACATGCTCATATATGTTTTTCATAAATAACGGACTTGTTGAGAAAGGACCTTAAATCCAATGACATGGTTATCCTTTTTGTTGATTTCACATTGAATTCATGCCATGTAAATCAAAACTAGACTTGAACTGACATCAGTCCATCATAAAGGAAACATTATGGTGGATTCCCTGTTCCCTCTGCAATACAACAACAATGTTAAAACATGTCTTTTTCTAGTTCTTCTTCTTGTTAGTCTTATTCTTGTTTATTTTTTTATATATATTTTTTGTTCTTCGTCGACCATTATCTGTAGTATACATATGACAATCAACATCTTCATATGCATTCATATGATCATCATTTCTACCAATCAACATCTTCATATGCATTCATATGATCATCATTTCTACCAATCAACATCTTCATATGCATTCATATGATCATCATTTCTACCAATCAACATCTTCATATGCATTCATATGATCATCATTTCTACCAATCAACATCTTCATATGCATTCATATGATCATCATTTCTACCAATCAACATCTTCATATGCATTCATATGATCATCATTTCTACCAATCAACATCTTCATATGCATTCATATGATCATCATTTCTACCAATCAACATCTTCATATGCATTCATATGATCATCATTTCTACCAATCAACATCTTCATATGCATTCATATGATCATCATTTCTACCAATCAACATCTTCATATGCATTCATATGATCATCATTTCTACCAATCTTTTCATGTTATCTCCCCTCTCTGTCTCTGTGTTTTGATGTGCTATCTCCCTGTGGCTTGTGTGCTTCTTGCTCTCTCTCTCATTCTGCAGGCAGTAAACAGATCAGTGGTGTTCTACGGGGTAATAGTCTGGTGTCTGCTCTTCTCTGACTACTCTGACTCCAGCTCTGGAATACATGTCAGTCTGCCGCCCTTTGACAGCCATGGCAGGCCCTATTCTGCTGATAAAACTCTGGCAACAGGGAAGTGCGGGAAGTGTGCTTGGCGAAAACAACAGAGGGAAACCGTTTGAGTGATGTGTGCTTTAGTCTATGGCAGCTGTACACAACTCTGGTTGTAAAGTGCTGCAGTTTTGCTGGTTTGCACCCTTGCCTTTAACTAGGTACTGTTTTCTTTCTGGTAAACAAGCAAATCACAGCAAATCAGCATACTAATTTTGAAAAATCTGGAATCAGGAAAAGTATATCTGATGAGGCCTAGTCCACTACTACTGGGACGGTAGGTAGCCCAGCGTCTAAGGAGTTGGACCTGTAGCCGAAAGATCACCTGTTCGAATCCCACCTGTTCGAATGGTGGAAATTGATCTGGCAATTGAAGGGCTGCTGGGTTCATATCCTAACAGTCCCCTACTGTTGGGCCCTTAACCCTAAAACAAGCTTTACATCCAGGGCTCTGCACTGCAGCTTGACCCTGTGCTCCTCCCAACAGTGTGTCTGTGTGCGGGGAGTTGAGAAAAGAAGAGAGCAGAAGACACATTTCTGTTGTTCGTTGTGACTATGGACAATAAAGTTGTACTGTATAGTACAGATCTACCCGGATGCAGAATTTTTAAAAGACAATTACAGGACATTGTGTGTGGGAGACTAGCAGGCCTCTGACAGGGGTGTTAGGATAGACCCATCAGTGATGTACCCCACTTCCAGACAGGAGCACGGCTAAAGACAGGATCATTCTCATCCCTGTCAGAATGGGAGAGAGACAGAACTGACCTCAGTAGAGGGGCCACAGCACAGGCTTTTTATTGGAGTAACATTTGGCTGTTAAAATAAGATGGAGAGGGTAGACGATGCCCTAGCCACTGATGTCATATCCAAAACATTGGTTTTTCCAATCCAAAATGTAAACTACAAAAAAACAGAGTGCAGGGAAAGATTTTATCTTGCATCTTTCCACATCTACAGCCCAACAGATGCAGTAGATCTGTCAGGTGTGGCCCGGACAGTAATGGAGGGGAGTTGACAATAATGAATAATTCCCAGGTATTGGTCCAGATCAGGCTGATGAGAGGAGATAGTGTAGTCAACTCTCTGACTGCGGGCCAGGTTGAAGACGTGACTGCAGGCGCTGCCTCCAGAGCTGGTAATTTTCTATTCAACCTTTGTTGTGACAGATACATATGTCTGGAGTGGTGCAGGGTGGGAGAGGTTATCAGGGAGAGAGAATACACAGAAAGATTTGGAATAGAAGAGAGTGAGAGAGAGATGGAATACACAGAAATATGGAGAGAGAGAAAGAGAAGGAATAGGATCGGCGAAAGAGAATACAGAGAGAGAACGATGAAGTACAGAGGTAGAAAGAGGGAGAATACAGAGAGAGAACGATGAAGTACAGAGGTAGAAAGAGGGAGAATACAGAGAGAGAACGATGAAGTACAGAGGTAGAAAGAGGGAGAATACAGAGAGAGAACGATGAAGTACAGAGGTAGAAAGAGGGAGAATACAGAGAGAGAACGATGAAGTACAGAGGTAGAAAGAGGGAGAATACAGAGAGAGAACGATGAAGTACAGAGGTAGAAAGAGGGAGAATACAGAGAGAGAACGATGAAGTACAGAGGTAGAAAGAGGGAGAATACAGAGAGAGAACGATGAAGTACAGAGGTAGAAAGAGGGAGAATACAGAGAGAGAACGATGAAGTACAGAGGTAGAAAGAGGGAGAATACAGAGAGAGAATGATGAAGTACAGAGGTAGAAAGAGGGAGAATACAGAGAGGAGAGAGAGATAGAGAGCGAGCGAGGGAATACACAAGAAGAGAGAGGGAATACGGTATCTGTGGTATTTTGTGACGCTTCTGCGATCAGTATGCAATTAGAAGCCCTTGGTGGAGAATGCTCTGTGAGCAGCAGACAGAGAGGAAGAGATAAGATTGCAGAGGCTCACCCACTTTGTCTGCACTATTAGGGGAGGAATGGGGCCAGTGATGGTGCTATGTCTGCTCTGATCAGAGAGAGAGAGAGAAAGTAAGAATGTCAGAGAGAGAGAGAGAGAAAGGGAGAACGTCAAAGAGAGAGAGAGAGAAAGGGAGAACGTCAGAGAGAGAGAGAGAGAGAGAGAGAGAGAGAGAAGGGGGATGTCAGAGAGAGGGATAACGAGGGAAAGGGAGGGAGAGTGAGAGACAAAGGGAGAATGAGGGAGAGTGAGAGGGAGAGAGAAGGGGAGAACGAGGGAGGGAGAGAGAGAAAGGGAGAACGAGGAAGGGAGAGAGAATGAGTGAGAGAGGAAGAGAGAATGAGGGACAGAGAGAGAAGAAGGGAGGGAGTCATTGGGATGCAGGGCAGGGTGTTGCAGGCACAAGACTGGAGACAGAGAGTGAATCTGTCAAGCCCCTCCATGGTTCAGGTGTAGCTACAAAAAACAAGCACATACTTTATCCCTGCTCCCTGGTAAATAACCTGTCAGAGACAGACAAAGACCAAGCGGAACAATGAGGCGTTGCACCATGTCACCCTCCTCTGTCTCAGACACACACAATGACAGTGATATAAATGATGTAGTCAATTATGATTGAAGTGTTTTTTATTTGTTTTCTCTCCTGTGAAAACTGTTGTTCTGTTCTCTCATCTAAATTGCACTATAGCCTGGAGAGCTGTTAAATGGTTTTATGCATATTAGACTGATCTATATTTCATGTTGTTTGGGAGATGACTTTACTTTATCAATAACAAGGCTGTAAAAACAGTGTATAATAAGGGATGGTCCAGTGCACAGCAACTATTGGGGGAATCAATAGGACTATGTACACTACCGTTCAAAAGTTTGGGGTCACTTAGAAATGTCCTTGTTTTTCAAAGAAAAGCATTTATTTAGTCTATTACAATAACATCAAATTTATCAGAAATACAGTGTAGACATTGTTAATGTTGTAAATGACTATTGTTGCTGGAAATGGCAGATTTTTTAAGGAATATCTACATAGGCATACAGAGGCCCATTATCAGAAACCATCACTCCTATGTTCCAATGGCATGTTGTGTTAGCTTATCCAAGTTCGTCATTTTAAAAGACTAATTTATCATTTGAAAACCCTTATGCAATTATGTTAGCACAGCTGAAAACTGTTTGTCTGATTAAAGAAGCAATAAAACTGGCCTTCTTTAGACTAGTTGAGTATCTGGAGCATCAGCAGTTGTGGGTTCGATTACAGGCTCAAAATGGCCAGAAACAAAAAAACTTCCTTCTGAAACTCGTCAGTCTATTCTTGTTCTGAGAAATGAAGGTTATTCCATGTGAGAAATTGGCAAGTAACTGAAGATCTCGTACAACGCTGTGTACTGCTCCCTTCACAGGACAGCTCAAACTGGCCTAACCAGAATAGAAAGAGGAGTGGGAGGCCCCGGTGCACAACTGAACAAGAGGACAAGTACATTAGAGTGTCTAGTTGAAGAAACAGACGCCTTACAAGTCAATTTTGGCAATTTCTCACATGGAAAAGCCTTCATTTCTCAGAACAAGAATAGACTGACGAGTTTCAGAAGAAGGCTCTTTGTTTCTGGCCATTTTGAGCCTGTAATCGAACCCACAAATGCTGATGCTCCAGATACTCAACCAGTCTCAAGAAGGCCAGTTTTATTGCTTCTTTAATCAGACAAACAGTTTTCAGCTGCGCTAACATAATTGCAAAAGGGTTTTCAAATGATCAATTAACCTATTAAATTTATAAACTTGGATTAGCTAACACAACGTGCCATTGGAACACTGGTGATAATGCGCCTATGTAGATTTCCCATAAAAAAATCAGCTGTTTCCAGCTACAATAGTCATTAACAACATTAACAATGTCTACACTGTATTTCTGATCAATTTGATGTTATTTTAATGGACAAAAAATGTGCTTTTCTTTGAAAAACAAGGACATTTCTAAGTGACCCCAAACTTTTGAACGGTGGTGTATGTAGCTCGTGAATAGATAGGAATACATGGGATAGCACTTGGTCATAAAGCTGCAGGCTATGGTTTATTCTCACTGTCAGTTCAGGTTCCATAGCACCTGGCGAGACCTTCAAATGTAATGCTACTACCAATAGAATGTAGAGTGTTTATTAAACCTTCTCTATAGAGCCTTTCTTTGTTGTTTTTGATGTACATCTATTCTACCATTTAGTCATTTGGTTAGACTGAATCACTTATAGTACTGTCAGTGTATTTTCATACATTTATGTTGCATGCATAGAATGAGCATCACAACAAAATCAAGCATAATGTATACAAGCATATCCCTTCGGAAATGCATCATGCAATTATTGTCAGCGCAAACTTTACAATACATGAACAACACAATAGAATGTGATTTTCTCCCGCCCCTCAGGCTGTTTTAATAAAGAGCTCTGTGTCTGTCTGAGCTCAAACTGCAGTTTAGAAACAGATTATTTCCTCTTAACAGTCTGAACGGCATCATGGTGGAAATAGCAGGCTATTTACCAGATGGGAAGATGGAGGTCACTTACTGTAGGATCCCTTTAGTGAGCAATCCACACTCCTCTCCTCTCCTTTCCTCTCCTTTCCTCTCCTGGTCAAATATCTGATTTGTGAGTCATACCTGGCCTCTGTCCCTGTGGAGAGGAACATGCAGTGCATCTTAAAATACACTCTGGCGTGGCAGACCTGAGGCCCAGCAGCCAGCCCAGCACACATACACCACATCCAGGGGAACAGCATTTCACTACACTCGTATTAACATCTGCTAACCATGTGTATGTGACAAATAACATTTGATTTGAGTTGATTTGAGGAGGGGGAGACAATGGAGAGGATGGGGTCGTGGGAGGGAGAGACGGGGGAGAGGTGGGGAGATAGGGGAGGAGGGGAGACAGGAGAGGAAGGGAAACCGGGAAGAGGAGAGGGAGACCGTGGAGAGGAGGGGAGACAGGGTAGTGGAGGGAGACTGGGGAAGGAGAGACTGGGGAGAGAAGGGGAGACAGCGAGAGGAGGGGAGGGGTGACGGGAGACAGGGTAGAGGAGGGAGACAGGGGAAGGAGGGACTAGGGAGAGAGGAGGGAGTGAGAGGGGGAAGGGGAGACAGGGTAGAGGAGGGAGTTGGGGGAAGGGGAGATGGGAGAGAAGGGGAGACTGGGTGAGGGGAGACTGTGGGAGGTGAGAGAGGGGAGAGGAGGGGCTCGGTGGAGTGAGAGAAGGGGGAGACAAGGAAGATGAGGGGGAACAGGGGAAGGAGTGACTTCACCTCTGGGCAAAAACTGGATGAAACTACGTTGCTTCCAGTCATTTCCAAAACAAAAAAAATCTATGTTGTTGACATTGAATCAATGTAAGGGAATTTCATTTTCCCCCACCCAACTTTTAACCATAAACCAAGGACCGGGTGACATTTTTTGTTAATTTAATGTTGAATTCACCTTAATTGACTACTCAACCAAATGTAAATAAAACTAGACATTGAACTGATGTCTGTGCCCTGTGGGAAGAGGGTAAAAATATACTTTGACAGGGCAAGACTGCTGAACGGTTAATCAGATGGCTACCCAGATGATTTGCATTGGCCCTGTTTTTTTAATACTGACTCTCTTGCACTGGCTCTATGCACACTGTCTGGACTCTACTCACACAAACACTGACACTCAACAACACACACACACACACACACACACACACACACACACACACACACACACACACACACACACACACACACACACACACACACACACACACACACACACACACACACACACACACACACACACACACACACACACGCAGGTCTGAGGCCCAGCATACACCTTGGATCAGCCCAGTGGATGGGTATAGAGAAGATAGTGAGATAGTGATAGAGCCTTTGGAGGGGTGGACGTAGAGACAACAAACAGGTATAATATGGAGGGAGTTTACTGTCAGAGAAGGATGATGATTGGTGGAGACAGGAGGGAATAGTGTTTAGAAGAACTGATGGGAAGCCTCACTAGGGGAGATAATGGAAAGTCTAACTAGCTCACTAGATGAGCAACTGGCTGGGGGGTGGGATGGGAGATTTTCTCATCTAAAAATGTCAAAGGGGGAAATTGGGGGAGGCAGACTAGAAAAAGACGTATGGGGGAGTGGGAGTGACTTAAGGGAGAATGGGGAGGGAGTATATAATGGAGAAGTGACTAACTAGCCTCCTAGTTGGCTGTATAGATTAACTGAGGGACCTGGCTGACTGGGGGATCCGGCTGGCTGGGGGAGCTGGCTGGCTGGGGGAGCTGGAGGCAGGGAGACTGGCTCATGTCAGAATGGGTAAGGGGAGAATGGGAGAGGGATGGGGGAGACCAGGGAAAGATATAAATTATTGGCCTTGGGAGAATGGGGTAGAGAGGAGAACTGAAAAGAATGACTGGCTTGTGAGAGTGGAGTGAACGAGGGAAAGAGACCAGAAATTAATAGAGAAAGAGATACTGGTTCGATGGAGAGGGGCTAAAGGGAGAATGTATGAGAGAGGGAGAGACACCAGAAGAAAGGGAGGCAAGCTCCATTGACATTGACTGGGGGAAGAATGGGGAGGGTGGAGGGAGAGGGAGAGAAAAGGAGACTAGCTCGATTGAGATTGACTGATGGGAGAATGGGTGAGGGAGGGAACATAGAGAGCAGGTAGTGGATCAAGGGAGGGAGAGGCAGACTGGCTGGCTAAGGTCTAAATGGCTAGTGGCAGAATGGCTTGACTCGGGAAACTGGCAGCCCCAGGCCCTCCCTGGGCAGGAAGAAGTGTCTGCTGATCATCTGTGTGGGAGTGTCTGGATGCAAAGAGAGAGAGGGAGGAGGGGGAGGAGTGAGAGTGAGAGAGACAAAGAGAGAGAAAGAGGAGATGGATATGCGAGACTGTTTAAAGTAACAGACAGACGGACGGACAGACACAGTGAAGAGAAAGAGGAGATGGATATGAGGATGCGAGACTGTTTAAAGTGACAGACAGACGGACGGACAGACACAGTGAAGAGAAAGAGGAGATGGATATGAGGATGCGAGACTGTTTAAAGTGACAGACAGACGGACAGACAGACACAGTGAAGAGAAAGAGGAGATGGATATGAGGATGCGAGACTGTTTAAAGTGACAGACAGACGGACAGACAGACACAGTGAAGAGAAAGAGGAGATGGATATGAGGATGCGAGACTGTTTAAAGTGACAGACAGACAGACAGACAGACGGACAGACAGACACAGTGAAGAGAAAGAGGAGATGGATATGAGGATGCGAGACTGTTTAAAGTGACAGACAGACGGACGGACAGACACAGTGAAGAGAAAGAGGAGATGGATATGAGGATGCGAGACTGTTTAAAGTGACAGACAGACGGACAGACAGACACAGTGAAGAGAAAGAGGAGATGGATATGAGGATGCGAGACTGTTTAAAGTGACAGACAGACGGGACAGACACAGTGAAGAGAAAGAGGAGATGGATATGAGGACACTGTTTAAAGTGAAAAGAAAGAGGAGATGGATATGAGGATGCGAGACTGTTTAAAGTGACAGACAGACGGACAGACAGACACAGTGAAGAGAAAGAGGAGATGGATATGAGGATGCGAGACTGTTTAAAGTGACAGACAGACGGACGGACAGACACAGTGAAGAGAAAGAAAAAGAGCGAGAACGAGATTCAACAGTCAAAACGAGAGCGATCCCTCCCTTCGTGTCTTCCTGTTTTGTTTGGCAGTAGCATGTTCTGGTGTGGAGAGATTACCCAAGCTCAGCCCGGGGTTCCATGTCTGGCCACAGTCATTACCTCTGCCCTGCTGACAAATGGTACTGTCATCTGAATACGCATCTCCCACTGTTTAATCCAGCTACGCTAGTAGACTTTTATTTTCAGCTGTCCCTTTGATTTATCAGCAACTGCTTGAAATGAAACGTGATAACTGTTCAATATCTTTGTAGGCGCACATTATATTTTACACTGCAGAAATACATTTTTACTGTACAGTAGTGTTGCTCTGTAGAGGTACTATTCTCTCTGTCAATGCATATTCTAGTCTCACATAATTTGACAGGAATTCACATCATATCACTGTCAACATAAAAACAATATGTTTTAATTAAAAATGTTAATTCATATCTTCTGGTTGTTTCGCTGGTGAAGTGTGGTCCCAGATGACTCCTTTTCCTGATCCAGACCCTATGCCCAGTGTTCCCCTGCAGTGTGAGGGTGAAGTGTGTGCCCTGGCATTTGGTCACAGACAGCATAAGGTCAGAGTTGACTCTGTCAGAGAACTCGCTATCAGTTCTGCTGTCTGCCACAGAGACTGTAGCAGCGCAGCCAGGCTGACTGATGTCGACACATAGTTACAATCTAATCATGCAATGAATAGAAACAGAGTTTCTTGAAATGGAACCTGGCTTGCTGTCATCTCTCTAGTTAAATGTATTCTGGAAACATTTCAGCTCCTGTCACAGGAATTGTTTTGTTTTGTTGTTCTGAGTTTTTTTTCTGAGTAACTCTGTGAAAAATGGAGACTAAATCCAGACTGGATGCGGTCTAAGTTTCTCTGGCTAACTCGTGAGTTATGGTGACAGAACTCAACTATTTTAAAACTGAGGGTGGCTCTCTCTCTGAGCGATCATGATTCTCCATCTGAAAGATGGGCTTTGGTTTACATAGAGGATCAGGTTTGAGTAAGAGTCCCTGAGGGTATGCACTGTCCAGTCTATTATCCATTGAGTTAGTCTGCTGTGATTTGTATCTCAGAAGACGATAACATATTCACCCCGGTGATAGAAGAGATAGATGGTTGCCATTTCTATGACAGAGAATCATAACGTAGCTCTAGCATATGCCACCCATGTTTTTGAGAATCGTTTTTCATTGGGCCTTGCATGGTTCATCCTTCACAATGAGAGAGAATGAGCAATAGCCACATGGCAGACAGACAAGTCAAGTGCCAGAGAGGAGTAAACGGTTAGAAATAAACAACATAAACATCCCTTTTCTCGCTCCAAATAAATTATCCTAACCCTTCACCTATGTTTAGAACCATCCACCTCGCTGCTTTGTAGCCGGCGGTATGTGAAATAACAGTGGAAAGGGCAAGCTGCACTAACTTACTTCACAGTAACGTCTCTAACCTCTCTAATGTCTCTAACCTTTACACAGTAACCCCCCCACTCACAGTAACGTCTCTAACCTTTACACAGTAACCCCCCACTCACAGTAACGTCTCTAACCTCTCTAACGTCTCTAACCTTTACACAGTAACCCCCCACTCACAGTAACGTCTCTAAACTCTCTAACGTCTCTAACATTTACACAGTAAACTCACAGTAACCTCTAACCTCTCTAACGTCTCTAAGCTTTACACAGTAACCCCCCACAGTAACTCTCTAACCTCTCTAACGTCTCTAACCTTTACACAGTAACCCCCCACTCACAGTAACGTCTCTAACCTTTACACAGTAACCCCCCACTCACAGTAACGTCTCTAACCTCTCTAACGTCTCTAACCTTTACACAGTAACCCCCCACTCACAGTAACGTCTCTAACCTCTCTAACGTCTCTAACCTTTACACAGTAACCCCCCACACACAGTAACGTCTCTAACCTTTACACAGTAACCCCCCACTCACAGTAACGTCTCTAACCACTCTAACGTCTCTAATCTTTACACAGTAACCCCCCACACACAGTAACGTCTCTAACCTCTCTAACGTCTCTAACCTTTACACAGTAACCCCCCACTCACAGTAACGTCTCTAACCTCTCTAACGTCTCTAACCTTTACACAGTAACCCCCCACTCACAGTAACGTCTCTAACCTCTCTAACGTCTCTAACCTTTACACAGTAACCCCCAACACACAGTAACGTCTCTAACCTTTACACAGTAACCCCCCCCCACACACACAGTAACGTCTCTAACCTCTCTAACGTCTCTAACCTTTACACAGTAACCCCCCACACACAGTAACGTCTCTAACCTCTCTAACGTCTCTAACCTTTACACAGTAACCCCCCACTCACAGTAACGTCTCTAACCTTTACACAGTAACCCCCCACTCACAGTAACGTCTCTAACCTCTCTAACGTCTCTAACCTTTACACAGTAACCCCCCACACACAGTAACGTCTCTAACCTCTCTAACGTCTCTAACCTTTACACAGTAACCCCCCACACACAGTAACGTCTCTAACCTCTCTAACGTCTCTAACCTTTACACAGTAACCCCCACTCACAGTAACATCTCTAACCTCTCTAACGTCTCTAACCTTTACACAGTAACCCCCCACTCACAGTAACGTCTCTAAACTCTCTAACGTCTCTAACCTTTACACAGTAACCCCCCACTCACAGTAACGTCTCTAACCTCTCTAACGTCTCTAAGCTTTACACAGTAACCCCCCACACACAGTAACGTCTCTAACCTCTCTAACGTCTCTAACCTTTACACAGTAACCCCCCACACACAGTAACGTCTCTAACCTCTCTAACGTCTCTAACCTTTACACAGTAACCCCCACTCACAGTAACGTCTCTAACCTCTCTAACGTCTCTAACCTTTACACAGTAACCCCCACTCACAGTAACGTCTCTAACCTCTCTAACGTCTCTAACCTTTACACAGAAACCCCCACTCACAGTAACGTCTCTAACCTTTACACAGTAACCCCCACTCACAGTAACGTCTCTAACCTCTCTAACGTCTCTAACCTTTACACAGTAACCCCCCACTCACAGTAACGTCTCTAACCTTTACACAGTAACCCCCCACTCACAGTAACGTCTCTAACCTCTCTAACGTCTCTAACCTTTACACAGTAACCCCCCACTCACAGTAACGTCTCTAAACTCTCTAACGTCTCTAACATTTACACAGTAACCCCCCACTCACAGTAACGTCTCTAACCTCTCTAACGTCTCTAAGCTTTACACAGTAACCCCCCACTCACAGTAACGTCTCTAACCTCTCTAACGTCTCTAACCTTTACACAGTAACCCCCCACTCACAGTAACGTCTCTAACCTTTACACAGTAACCCCCCACTCACAGTAACGTCTCTAACCTCTCTAACGTCTCTAACCTTTACACAGTAACCCCCCACTCACAGTAACGTCTCTAACCTCTCTAACGTCTCTAACCTTTACACAGTAACCCCCCACACACAGTAACGTCTCTAACCTTTACACAGTAACCCCCCCACTCACAGTAACGTCTCTAACCTCTCTAACGTCTCTAACCTTTACACAGTAACCCCCCACACACAGTAACGTCTCTAACCTCTCTAACGTCTCTAACCTTTACACAGTAACCCCCCACTCACAGTAACGTCTCTAACCTCTCTAACGTCTCTAACCTTTACACAGTAACCCCCCACTCACAGTAACGTCTCTAACCTCTCTAACGTCTCTAACCTTTACACAGTAACCCCCAACACACAGTAACGTCTCTAACCTTTACACAGTAACCCCCCCCACACACACAGTAACGTCTCTAACCTCTCTAACGTCTCTAACCTTTACACAGTAACCCCCCACACACAGTAACGTCTCTAACCTCTCTAACGTCTCTAACCTTTACACAGTAACCCCCACTCACAGTAACGTCTCTAACCTTTACACAGTAACCCCCCACTCACAGTAACGTCTCTAACCTCTCTAACGTCTCTAACCTTTACACAGTAACCCCCCACACACAGTAACGTCTCTAACCTCTCTAACGTCTCTAACCTTTACACAGTAACCCCCCACACACAGTAACGTCTCTAACCTCTCTAACGTCTCTAACCTTTACACAGTAACCCCCACTCACAGTAACATCTCTAACCTCTCTAACGTCTCTAACCTTTACACAGTAACCCCCCACTCACAGTAACGTCTCTAAACTCTCTAACGTCTCTAACCTTTACACAGTAACCCCCCACTCACAGTAACGTCTCTAACCTCTCTAACGTCTCTAAGCTTTACACAGTAACCCCCACACACAGTAACGTCTCTAACCTCTCTAACGTCTCTAACCTTTACACAGTAACCCCCCACACACAGTAACGTCTCTAACCTCTCTAACGTCTCTAACCTTTACACAGTAACCCCCACTCACAGTAACGTCTCTAACCTCTCTAACGTCTCTAACCTTTACACAGTAACCCCCCCCACTCACAGTAACGTCTCTAACCTCTCTAACGTCTCTAACCTTTACACAGAAACCCCCACTCACAGTAACGTCTCTAACCTTTACACAGTAACCCCCCACTCACAGTAACGTCTCTAACCTCTCTAACGTCTCTAACCTTTACACAGTAACCCCCCACTCACAGTAACGTCTCTAACCTTTACACAGTAACCCCCCACTCACAGTAACGTCTCTAACCTCTCTAACGTCTCTAACCTTTACACAGTAACCCCCCACACACAGTAACGTCTCTAACCTCTCTAACGTCTCTAACCTTTACACAGTAACCCCCACTCACAGTAACGTCTCTAACCTCTCTAACGTCTCTAACCTTTACACAGTAACCCCCCACTCACAGTAACGTCTCTAACCTCTCTAACGTCTCTAAGCTTTACACAGTAACCCCCCACTCACTGTAACGTCTCTAACCTCTCTAACGTCTCTAACCTTTACACAGTACCCCCCCACACACAGTAACGTCTCTAACCTTTACACAGTAACCCCCCACACACAGTAACGTCTCTAACCTCTCTAACGTCTCTAACCTTTACACAGTAACCCCCCACACAGTAACGTCTCTAACCTTTACACAGTAACCCCCCACTCACAGTAACGTCTCTAACCTCTCTAACGTCTCTAACCTTTACACAGTAACCCCCCACACAGTAACATATCTAACCTTAACACAGTAACCCCCACTCACAGTAACGTCTCTAACCTCTCTAACGTCTCTAACCTTTACACAGTAACCCCCCCCACACAGTAATGTCCCTAAACTTTACTCAGTAACCCCTCTTTGGCTCACTTTCTCTCTCTTTCGCTCTCTTCCTTTCTCTCTCCCAACCTCTCCTCTCAGCTCCCTCTCTCCCTTCCTTCACAGCTTTGCATTTAATTTTGTCCTCGAGGCAGCTCTGCAGAGTGGTCATGAAATATGATTTTAAACCTAACCTTAACCACTCTGCTAATCCTATAACACCTAACCCTAACATTAAATGAAGACCAAAAATCGAACTTTTGTTGTTGTGAATTCTTACGATAAAGCCAAATTTGACTTTGCAACTGTCCCATCTAGCGGAAATCGCTCAGTTCTGCCTCCAGGGCAAGATTCATGACAATAAAAGCAAGCTGTCCCTTCCTTCTTCTTTCTAGGCTGCAGCTCTGGATGGTTATTCAGAGAGGTAGGCAGCACTTTACGGTGGTAGATCTATAAAAGAGTGTCCCCTATAAGAGACCGCTGTGTTTTCCTCCCATTGATCCAGTCAGCCCTGATACATTTAAGAGCAAGCTGAGCGATTACCCTTAGCAATCTTAACTCTGATCCATACCACAAATGCCAGGCGCCAGACATCAGCTCTGGGTAATTGTGATGCTGAAAAGGGGGCATTGTTAATCTACCTTTTTTTGTCCCTCGTTCCTGTGCCTGAGTTCAATTGCTCATGTTCAATTCATTCTGATTTGAATTGTGCTTGAGTTATTATGGTCTAGACTGCCTAGATGGGCTGCAGTCACTACACTACCTTATGGTGGGACTGAGAGAATGGAGAAATGTGATTATGTATTGTTATGTACAACAGGCTCCACTTCACTGTAGAGACCCTATGCGTCATCTTATCACAGTCAGACGTCAGCAAGTGCAGGGTGGTCTATTTTAACGTAGGTTGTCTATTGGCTGAGCTGGTAATTAATGGTGCGTTACAGAAGGATTCAATATTTAGAATGCAACGTCCATTTAAGACACTTGTAATGAAAAGAGTGCTTAGAACAGCCTGATCAATGGGAATTTTACTAAACCTATCGCTGAAGCAGATTGGATTTTGCTTAATGAAGCAGGATAGTGACAGAAAAACAGAACAGTTCACCTTTTGTCCCTGTGATAAATAGAGGAGGAAGTAATCAAGCTCCAAAATATTGTAATTTAATCCTTCTATTTTACACAGTATTCTAGATACATTACAAACTGGAGTCTTGCTTAATTTGTAGTCCATTAGCTAGCGGAGAGAGAGGTGCACAGGTGTGAAATCCTTATCACAGACTGTTTATACCCACAGCGTCTCGTAGTATTGTAGTCATGTGGGAAGCTCTTAGTCTCACTCCCATGAATTTACTGATTGAAGGTTTAGCTTTATTCAGCGGGAGGTCAAAGGGGTAATTAAAAAAGGCCCAGAGTAAGTAGTGTGTAAGAATTATATCAACAGGCCATGAGACATGGGGCAAATCTTGGTTGTGCTCCCAAAATAACACACAGCCCACTTTCTGCTTCTTATAGCATTTCCTGCAGCAAGAAGCTCAGGAGAGGATAGTTTGTTTCCAGCCCTGTTTCTGAAAAGATGTGACTCAACAATCTATCAGACCTATATAAGACCTCTGGGGCGCCAGAGTGCATCATATTATAAGAACAACAACATTGATGAGATACAGCTCCTACCAAACACTGCAAATAGGTACTTTCAGAGAGACTGAGACAGAGAGACGGAGACAGAGATACAGAAAGAGAGAGAGAGAGACAGAGACAGAGAGACGGAGACAGAGAGACGGAGACAGAGAGACGGAGACAGAGAGAGAGAGACACAGAGACGGAGACAGAGAGACGGAGACAGAGAGACGGAGACAGAGATACAGAAAGAGAGAGACAGAGACACGGAGACAGAGATACAGAAAGAGAGAGACAGCGATAGAGAGATAGAGAGACAGCGATAGAGAGACAGAGATAGAGAGAGAAAGAGAGAGACCGAAATAAAGAGAGAGTGCATCATATTATAAGAACAACAACATTGATGAGATACAGCTGCTACCAAACACTGCAAATAGGTACTTTCAGAGAGACGGAGACAGAGATACAGAAAGAGAGAGACAGAGAGACGGAGACAGAGATACAGAAAGAGAGAGACAGAGAGACGGAGAGACGGAGACAGAGAGACGGAGACAGAGATACAGAAAGAGAGAGACAGAGACACGGAGACAGAGATACAGAAAGAGAGAGACAGAGAGACGGAGACAGATAGACGGAGACAGAGAGAGAGAGAGAGAGAGAGAGAGAGACAGAGAGACGGAGACAGAGAGACGGAGACAGAGAGACGGAGACAGAGAGACGGAGACAGAGAGACAGAGAGACAAGACAGAGAGACGGAGACAGAGATACAGAAAGAGAGAGACAGAGACACGGAGACAGAGATACAGAAAGAGAGAGACAGCGATAGAGAGATAGAGAGACAGAGATAGAGAGAGATCGAAATAAAGAGAGAGAGATAAAGAGAGTGAAAGAGAGAGACCAAAATAAAGAGAGAGAGATAAAGAGAGTGAAAGAGAGAGACAGTGTGTTAAAATACAAATCCTGGCATTCTCTTTCTCATCCTTTTATTACATTGTATCATAGTTTTTTTAAAAGTAATTTAGCAGATGCTCTTATCCAGAGCGACTTACAGGAGCAATTAGAGTTAAGTGCCTTGCTCAAGGGTACATTCAATATATTTTTTACCTAGTAGGCTCGTGGATCCAAACCAGTGACCTTTCGGTTACTGGCCCAACGCTCTTAAATACTAGATTACCTGACTGCTGCCCACTTTTGAACCAGAACACTAAATTCTAACTCACTGAAGTGGTTTAGCATCTGACAGTATTCCCTCCCCTGAATTTGTGTAATTGTATTACAACCAGAACGGATGTTGTACTTGCATATACGTTTGGCCGTTCAACATGTATTAAGTTGCTTTGAACATGACCTCCTGTTCCCATCCTCTATGTGTCTGCTTTGTGCAGTAGTAGGTCAAAGCCATAACTCATACTCAGTGCTGTTAGCCAGGGTTGTGGAATTCCATCAGTGGGCTTCTGTGTCCTCATTCCCCTGTTTCCCCAGTGTCCAGCTGCTTCTGATCAGCCTAATAGGAATGGATTGCATTCAAACAGCAGCTTAGATAAGATGGTGTGATGGGGTATCTCAACCATATCCAACAATATCAATGTGATGCACCCAGCCCACCTGAGTTATTCAAGGTAGCTGGTCTGTACCTGAACACTCATAACATCTCTGTGATTGCACCGGGGACAGGTGAGGAGGGGTGAGGAGGGGTGAGGAGAGGAGGGGAGAGCCTAGGTGAGGATGGGTGAGGAAAGCAGAGGAGGGGTGAGGAGAGGAGGGGAGGGGAGAGCTGAGGTGAGGAGGGGTGAGGAAGGGAGAGGAGGGGTGTGGAGGGATGCGAGAGGTGAGTAAGGGTTTGAAGGGATGTGAGGGGTGAGGAGAGGTGAGAGGTGATGAGGGATTTGAGGGGTGAGGAGAGGTGAGGAGGGATGCGAGAGGTTAGGAAGGGTGTGAGGGGTGAGGAGGGGTGAGGAGGACAGAGGAGGGATGTGAGGGATGAGGAGAGGTGAGGAGGGGTGAGGAGGAGAGAGGAGAGGTGATGAGGGATTCAAGGGGTGAGGAGGGGTGAGGAGGGGTCGGGGTGAGGAGGAGAGAGGAGAGGTGATGAGGGATTCGAGGGGTGAGGAGGGTTGAGGAGGAGAGAGGAGAGGTGATGAGGAGAGAGGAGAGGTGATGAGGAGAGAGGAGAGGTGATGAGGGATTCGAGGGGTGAGGAGAGGTGAGGAGGGATGTGAGGGGTGAGGAGAGGTGAGGTGATACCAGTGTCTTATAAAATCCTATTTAATTTACACATCACCAATAGCATTTGATGGGGTAAACAGCAATACTTATTTGAGAGCCAAGCTGTCTGTGATAATTATAGGGGACCGGGAACATCTCAAGTGATGATACACTGCTTAATAATACTAGTAATGATGATATTGCTTTTATACAGTGCTTTTTACTAGGTCTCACTAGGTCTCAAAGATTTTTTTGTTCTCTGTCTGGTTGAAACTCGTGTCATCCACCATCAACATTAAGCATATTCAGCATGGAGTATTCAGTTTGGTAGAACACATTCAGTTAGGTAAAACACATTCAGTTAGGTAGAACACATTCAGTTAGGTAAAACACATTCAGTTAGGTAAAACACATTCAGTTAGGTAGAACACATTCAGTTAGGTAGAACACATTCAGTTAGGTAAAACACATTCAGTTAGGTAGAACACTCAGAACATTGCAGACAGAACTATAATGAATAGGGCTGAAAGTTGTATACTGTTGTTGCACCCTGTTGAGCATAAGAGGGGTAAAATCTCTTCTCATCACTTCACTCTCCTCCAATCAGATCCCTCAGATCAGCTATGCCTCCACGGCCCCAGAGCTGAGTGATGACCGGCGCTATGACTTCTTCTCTCGGGTGGTTCCCCCAGACTCATTTCAGGCCCAGGCAATGGTGGACATCATCAGAGCCCTGGACTGGACCTACGTCTCCACCGTTGCCTCTGAGGGCAGCTATGGAGAGAAGGGCGTGGAGGCCTTCCAACAGATCTCCAAAGAGGCTGGTAAGTAATGGAAGTAGTAGTGGATATGATATTGTAAATGATAATATACTGTGGTTAGATTTAGTTTTGGAGTTATTTCTCAAAGCGCTGTAGACATGTTGTTCCTCTTGAAGCATTTTTCACCTCTGATTCCATACAGACAGGGAATGATCACAGGTGAGAATGCCCTCCTCCACCTTATAGCAGGTTATAATTACACTGCCAATTTAAGACATGCAGCACACTGACGGGAGGGAGGGAGGGAGGACACTGACGGGAGGGAGGGGCTGTTTTGTCCATCTGGGGCTCACTATGGACCAACAAATTGCTGTAAATTCCATGCTGAGACTACACAGACAATCATATTTTGTAATAATTTAAGAAGTATTAATGTATTGACAACAATTATCATAGTGACTTCTAGTACTGTGAGTGACTTTCAGCTCTGTGAGTGACCCTGAGTAAAATATGATCTAAGAATATAAGAGTTTGTTCTGTGGGTGCTGGCAATATCTGTTGTGTGGGAGAACTCTCAATTCCATTTCCATCCCAGCAACAGAGGCGCTGCTTTAAGAAAGGATTACCTACTTCATCATCTGGACCAGGAAATTACATTCCGTGATCTACGCTTCAGCATTCATACAACTCCTCCCCCGACAATACCACTGTACCTAGGGAACCAAGGTTACTTCCTGATTCTCACCTTGACAAGAGAGGAAGAGGCGAAGCAGGAAGGGTTATCTTCCGCAAAAATCTGTAAAAAATAATCCCAATGCGTTTCTATGGGCTTAATATGTAGGCCTGCCTTTCTGGCTTTGGGACAACGACTCCCATTGTTAAGAAGGAAACATGAGCCATTGGGCACAGATCTAGTTTCAACATCTAGTTTTGATTTACATTTGGTTGAGTTGTCAAAGTGATCACATAATTTTTGGGGGTTGGAACTACATGGCAACAACGTTTATCCAACCAGTTTTTGCCCAGCATCTCGTCATTATATACAGATCTCTGCCTTATCCTTTACAGATCCCAACTATTTTCCTGTAATCTGCAGCTACTAGCTAGGCCCCTGTCAACCAATCCTGAGCATCGGTACTGAGGATTGATGCTAGTGTAGAGGAAAGGGGTCGAGAGCTAATGATATCCTTAAAGATGGTGGATAAATTAAGATACATTAGTTCACTCAGGCCGTTTCACTCAGGACGTTTCACTTAGGCCGTTACCATTTTAAAACATTGGCAACTTCCTGTCTACTTTAGGGAGTGGCTCTCCCATAGACAGAGCTTGGTCTGGTCTACTTAGTTCATTCACTTCCATTGAAACAGAAAAATGAGGGAGTGGGATGTCTCACTTCCTTTTCCGTCTCTGATATCCCTTGGGCGACTATAAGAAGTCTGGAGGACATGAAAATTTAATTTGTTCATGTGCAGTGTGATCACTCATTAAAACTTTAAGAGGCTGTTGTGGCGCTGGAGAGAACAGCTGCAGGATGAGTCTCAGCAGAACACTAAGAGGGTATTGGGAAGAAACGTCCTGATGATTTAGTGGGTTACTTTGGAGGGGATTTTATTTCAGTGTGTTACATACTCCAACACACATGGTGGGTCTGCACATGGTAGGTCTGCACATGGTAGGTCTGCACATGGTGGGTCTGCACATGGTGGGTCTGCACATGGTGGGTCTGCACATGGTAGGTCTGCACATGGTGGGTCTGCACATGGTAGGTCTGCACATGGTGGGTGTGCACATGGTAGGTCTGCCCATGGTGGGTCTGCACATGGTAGGTCTGCACATGGTAGGTCTGCACATGGTAGGTGTGCACATGGTGGGTCTGCACATGGTAGGTCTGCACATGGTGGGTCTGCACATGGTAGGTCTGCACATGGTGGGTCTGCAATGACCAGATGGTTTTCTGTCTGTTGTACTTCCTTCACTGGTGTTTTTGTCTCAGCAAAACGCTGCATTGATAATATTGTTGTGACTGTAAAAACATCACAGACGAGGGAGTTAGGAATGTATCTTGCTGTTCTGGTTGACTCATCCATTACAATAGAGCTGCAGTCAGGGAATGCCCTTCTGTATCCCCATACAAATCAAATAGGAATCATTTCCCTCAATGAAAGCCCTGCACACTCTAGGCATTGTGCTTTTGATAAAAGCTTTGATTTCAGAATGATAACTCTCGATATTCATAACATGAGAGAATGTGTCATTTGCAGTACGAGATGCTGCATTGGATTGAAATGAATAGGCATCATACTGTATTTGCACTGAAGCAGTGATGCAGTAGAAATCTCTCCAATAACATTGAAAGAGAAACGTGCAGTCCCAGATAGAGCCATAGTTTGTTGTTTGAGTTGATCTGTAGGGCCTTCAGATGTTTCTGGAAGTGACATGGCAGATGCATTAGTAACATTCTCGCTTCACCACTTCAAGGAGAAGCTTCTCCCGGACTAATGCAATATGGCTGCCCATTATCCCGAGCAGAGTGTTGGTCAGCTCATAATGATCTGCTCTGTTTTCCACTCTCCTCTTTCTCCCTTGTTTTGGTAGTATTCCACCCTTGCAGTTTAATTTGAATGAGTTGTCTTTGCTTTAGAATTGTAGCATGGGAAGATGAATCTTGTTTGTATTTTTCTTGGTGTGTACCTCTGGATTGGGTCCAGTGTAATGGAGTTAGTTTTTTCTCTTTGATAAACAAACTCATGCAGCGCGTTTGAGGATTAGATTCTCCCACAAACATCACTCTTAAATTAATTGCTGTATGCTGCCACAGCCGGGTTTTCATATCATTAGTTTGAACAATGAAAAACCTGTCAAAGGCACTCCAAATATTTAGCCGAGGGACTGAAGCGGAAAAATGTAAGAGCATTTTATTTTACATACATATGGAGTGACTGCCCTAGTATTTGACCAATAGCTTGATGTGTTCTCAGAATATGAGCATTCTAAAGTGGAAAAGTGTGCTTCAGCAGCCGTCCCCGCTCTCCTCTAGAGACAACGTGACAGTGGAATGGAACGTGGGATAAGGAAGGAAGGGGTTCATGTGCACAGAATAGCAATGGAATTATATTTCTGTGGGCTCCCACTTGAGCTGCATGGGGAGGAAAGTGTCAGTGGAGGGAGCCTGTCGTCGTTCTGCCTCTGCTCCAGAGGTGATAAATATAATTGGAGCATTATGGATCCCCCTCGGGGGTGGAGTGATGGTACGATTGGGGTTTTGCGGGGTAGTGGGGGGACAGAGGAATGGATAAGAGGGGTTGAACCCATCAGGGACCACTGATTTCTGAAACGCCACCGTCACATCCTGGAGTGCATTTTGGGAATCTCCGGGATATGGGGATGAATAATGGACGCTGTTAATGTAGCACACGGCCCGTGGCACTTAGACTCATCAGCCTAGGACCATCAGCCTAGGGCTAGCAGGAGCCTGATGAATTAAATCATCATTATTTTATCTGTGATATATTAATCAAGCTGGGACATGTGGAGCACTGAGTTGGAGGGGGGAGAGTGTTTAATGTAGATACCGAGCAGTAGGTCTGAAGCTACAAATGAAATATTGTGCACGTCCCAGGATGTTAATTTCACAAAAACCACATTCTTACCCAATACTTTTAGACTGTTGCATTAAAACTATGTTTGAGGTTCCATGTTAGAATCGCCGATGTATAAGATTTGAATACTCCACACAGGGCAGTGTGAGGAGTAAAACACTCCCCTCTATGATGCCCCTTGCATTTATCTCTCACAGTTATCATTTTTTTCCTAACGGAGACAGTGGACTGCTCTTTGGCTGCCATCGGACTGCTCTTTGGCTGCCAGTGGACTGCTCTTTGGCTGCCTGTGTAAACAGAGAGCTCTTTCTTTCATGCCCAGAGAACAGACACTCTGCCAGTGGCAGGTGAAGACACTCAAACCCACAGCACTAGACTCCAGGCTCTGATGTCTCTGCCTGCCTGGTGTTCTCATCTTGACTGAGTGACAAGGAATTCTGCAGTCATTCAATAATTTAGCCTCAGTTTCAGAGCACATAGCCAGTCTGCAGCCTTCAGGCAGGCTAGTCCTCACAGAATATACCATCCGGGTGAAAATAAAAAAATAAAAAATGATTGTCAGGTAGAGTACACCGGATAGGTGCAGTAAAATGTGTTGTTTTACAGGGTCAGACATGGTAGTACGATAGGTGTTGTTTTACAGGGCCAGCCATAGTAGTACAATAGGTGTTGTTTTACAGGGTCAGCCATAGTAGTATGATAGGTGTTGTTTTGCAGGGTCAGCCATAGTAGTACAATAGGTGTTGTTTTACAGGGTCAGCCATAGTAGTATGATAGGTGTTGTTTTACAGGGTCAGCCATAGTAGTATGATAGGTGTTGTTTTACAGGGTCAGCCATAGTAGTACGATAGGTGTTGTTTTACAGGGCCAGCCATAGTAGTACGATAGGTGTTGTTTTACAGGGTCAGCCATAGTAGTACGATAGGTGTTGTTTTACAGGGTCAGCCATAGTAGTACGATAGGTGTTGTTTTACAGGGTCAGCCATAGTAGTACGATAGGTGTTGTTTTACAGGGTCAGCCATAGTAGTACGATAGGTGTTGTTTTACAGGGTCAGCCATAGTAGTACAATAGGTGTTGTTTTACAGGGTCAGCCATAGTAGTATGATAGGTGTTGTTTTACAGGGTCAGCCATAGTAGTACGATAGGTGTTGTTTTACAGGGTCAGCCATAGTAGTACAATAGGTGTTGTTTTGCAGGGTCAGACATAGTAGTATGATAGGTGTTGTTTTGCAGGGTCAGCCATGGTAAGGTGTTGTTTTACAGGGTCAGCCATAGTAGTACGATAGGTGTTGTTTTGTAGGGTCAGCCGTAGTAGTATGATAGGCGTTGTTTTGCAGGGTCAGCCATAGTAGTACGATAGGTGTTGTTTTGTAGGGTCAGCCGTAGTAGTATGATAGGCGTTGTTTTGCAGGGTCAGCCATAGTAGTACGATAGGTGTTGTTTTGTAGGGTCAGCCATAGTAGTACAATAGGTGTTGTTTTGTAGGGTCAGCCGTAGTAGTACAATAGGTGTTGTTTTGCAGGGTCAGCTGTAGTGGAATGATAGGTGTTGTTGTACAGGGTCAGCCATAGTAGTACGATAGGTGTTGTTTTACAGGGCCAGCCATAGTAAGGTGTTGTTGTACAGGGTCAGCCATAGTAGTACGATAGGTGTTGTTTTACAGGTCAGCCATGGTAGTACGATAGGTGTTGTTTTACAGGGTCAGCCATAGTAGTACGATAGGTGTTGTTTTACAGGGTCAGCCATAGTAAGGTGTTGTTGTACAGGGTCAGCCATAGTAGTATGATAGGTGTTGTTGTACAGGGTCAGCCATGGTAAGGTGTTGTTGTACAGGGCCAGCCATGGTAGTACGATAGGTGTTGTTTTACAGGGTCAGCCATGGTAAGGTGTTGTTGTACAGGGTCAGCCATAGAAAGGTGTTGTTGTACAGGGTCAGCCATAGTAGTACGATAGGTGTTGTTTTACAGGGTCAGCCATAGTAGTCCGGAGCCCCTGGAGCAAGTTAGGGTTAAGGGCCTTGCTGAAGGGTACATCAACAGATTTTCACCTTGTTTGCTCGGATATTTGAACCTGCAACCATTTCGGTTACTGGCCCAATGCTCTAACCGCTAAGCTACCTGCCACCCTTAAAGGTTAGTGCTATCTGGAATCCTTGTGACGTTACCCCATTGAAGTTAAACATTTAAAATGGTTAAGCTAAGGGTTAGGGACGGGTAAGGGTTAAGGTTAGGGTAGTGGTTAAGAGTAGAGTTTAAGGTAGGGACGTCCCAAGGATTCCAGATTCTACTAACCGAAAGCAAAACCACTCAAAAGGCTTCTTATCTTCATCAGTGACTGGCTGCCATGGTCCCATGTCTCTGTCAGCTTCCTGCTACAAGGTATGGCCTCTGCTTCCCTATACACCACACACACTGTGACAGTGACTGGCTGCCATGATCCCATGTCTCTGTCAGCTTCCTGCTACAAGGTATGGGCTCTGCTTCCCTATACACCACACACACTGTGACAGTGACAAGCAGATTTTCATAAGACTTCTCTTTCACCCTAAATTCTAGATACATTTTAGTTGGATTAATCCTCATCACCTATAATACCCTCCGACCGACAGACAGACAGACAGACACATAGACAGCCCCCAGAGCTAAAAGGTGTGGCTAATACCTCTCTAAGAATTAGCCCTAGTATATTATTAGAGTTTCCCAAAAAGGAAACCTTGTTCGTAGCAGTGTCATAAGCCCTCCCAGAGCCCTGAAGAATCATATGGAATCTCTGTGCTGAAATGGAGCTTTAGTGGTGTCCCTATGAGACCCTCCGGCTGCTGCTACAGCTCCACAGATACACCACAATACCAGGCTACACTTTTCATTTTAACAGGAGAGCCCAATCCTCAAGCATTTAACAGACCAGCCGCCAGAGAAAGGAGCTCAGCTTTTGTGTTCTGTCCACTTAAGGAGGATTACAGGAGCCATCCTCACTGTCTTTGTAGAGATGTGGCTGCTGCTTTTTGGGATGGTGAAAGGGGGATGGAGGAGAGGGGGAGAACTCGGAAAGAGTCATTTAGATGGAGCTGTCTTTAGCTGTAGCCCAGTAAACAGGGTCTGGAGTTTTGTTTTCTACTCTGCCAGCTAGAAGCCTGAGCAGACAGCCAATTAGTTGATTCCTCCAATTTCTTGGTCTACTCAGGGAAACCAACCCAATGTTGCAAAGGTTATCTGGTATTAGGAGTGCTTGAGCAGGAGATATTTTAATTAGTTTTGATAGAGAAGCCTGAGTGTCGATTTAGGACCAAACCTGCCTGCAGCTCGTCATGTAGCTCCAGTTATCATGTGTCTTCAGGTGTAATGTCTGTTTACGCTAGATGGTTAGGTCGGCCCGTGCACTCACATCTGCTTGAATACAATTAAGCTATTTGTTAAAGATACGATTTGATGTTTATATTCTGATAATGAGCTCTTGAATGTGACCCGAGGATGACATATCTATCAAACTCTGTCAAACGTAATGTTTGTTTTTCTCTCTTCACAAAATGGTGGCTGCAGTCTCTCCTCCAGCACCAGAGTTTTCATCAGCTCAACACAGAGATACGGGATGATATTTAAAGATGACCTTAAATGCTTGACAGGAGCAAATTAGGTCCTATTACAGGCCCTTCATTTTAGATTCAGACAACCATGGATTAAGCTAAATGATTGCCTTAATCAATATTCCCCCAAGGACAATTGCCAACTAAGTTTTGGCCACATCTCTGAGGTGACTGTCACGGGAGGCTCGCCACATATCTAATAACTATTTAGCGACGCAGGGAAGCAATCAGTCAGTATCTTTCGTCCTGCACAAACTCATTAGCACTGACCTGTCTGAACATGATTCATTGTCAATATTAATATCCTCATTGTTTGTGTGGTCTGTCTCCACACCTGCTTGGTTGACTGTCCATTGTGTTGTGTCTAATAATGATGTTAAATGAAAAGTCAATGGGGAGGGGACGACTTGAAAACATCTGTGTTCACAAAGTGTGAAAAGTCAATGGGGAGGGGACGACTTGAAAACATCTGTGTTCACAAAGTGTGAAAAGTCAATGGGGAGGGGACGACTTGAAAACATCTGTGTTCACAAAGTGTGAAAAGTCTTTCCACGTCTCCCTTCTAGAAGAATGGTGCCGTTTCCTATTGGTCTTCTGTTGGACTTAGGATTCACCCACAGCCCTCGATTAAGAAATGTATCACACTATTCATTTGTCAGGGTTTTCCTTTCAATTGCTACTTCCTATGCTGTGATGTACCACTTACTGTAAACCACTCAGCTCACAGCATGTGACTCAAATGTACATGGGGTGTAGAGTATGTATACAGTGATTGTCTTTTTTTAGTCATCCATCTATCTCACATACCTATAGCGAAGATGAAAACACAAAACAATATGGCTCTTCCTTTCAGCATCACCTTGTTTGAAAGCGATCCATATCCATATGGACCGGATTTCCAAGAGTCAAGGTTAACCTTGACTTGAGGGTTTTAAGTGTGTGTTTTGAATTAGAGCTGGGGGATATGGACAAAAAGACATATCACAATAAATTGCCTGAATTGATGCAATAATGATAAATAGCAAGATAAGTTTATAACCCTGTCCATTATGTTACGCACGCCTCTATGAAGAGGGAACGCAAGACCCTGCTACAACTAAACTCTCCGTGCAGTGAAAAAGGTATGGACTGTAGGTGCAAGTAAGAATGACAACAGGCAGAATGTGGTACCGTTTACAAGGACTTTATTCCTTTACACGGTAATATGGGGAAAAGGGGCTGGACGGAACCAAAGCAAAGAAAGTAAATCTCAAAGCCCCCCCCTCTCCTATCTTACCTGCCTACCCACTACTTACCTAATTTAGCACCACCTGGTGCCCTAACCAAAATACAGGGGGTGGTCCGCCCAGGTCTTACCTAGTGTGCCTAGACAGTGAATATACTACGGGTATATGTATGCCCGCGGTCCTCTTGCCTAAGCACTCCCAAGGTGCCTTCCCCTTCTCCCCTGGGAACAAATTAAACAGAATATTAAACAATTTCACAAACAAACTAAGAAACAAAAGACATCAAATAAGCTCTATCTGAGCAACCACCATTTAAAAATATATCCTTTAAACTACTACTGCTAGTTTAATGGTTGTTGCCATCAATTTCACGTTTATAATGTTCTGTTTATTGTCCCAGCTCTAATTTGTATATGTTCATGTATGTTCCAGAGGGCTCATCATCTCTCTCTCTCTCTCTCTCTCTCTCTCTCTCTCTCTCTCTCTCTCTCTCTCTGTCTCCCTCTCTCTCTCTGTCTCCCTCCCTCTCTCTTCTCTCTCTCCCTCTCTCTCTCTCTCTCGCTCCTCTCTCTCTCTCTCTCTCTCTCTCTGTCTCCCTCTCTCTCTCTCTCTCTCTCTCTCTCTCTCTCTCTCTCTCTCTTTCTCTCTCTCCCTCTCTCTCTCTCTCTCTCTCTCTGTCTCCTCTCTCTCCCTCTCTCTCTCTGTCTCCCTCCCTCTCTCTCTCTCTCTCTCTCTCTCTCTCTCTCTCTCTCTCTCTCTCTCTCTCTCTCTCTCTCTCTCTCTCTCTCTCTCTGTCTCTCTCTCTCTCTCTCTCTCTCTCTCCCTCTCTCTCTCTCTCTGTCTCTCCTCTCTCTCTCTCTCTCTTTCTCTCTCCCTCTCTCTCTCTCTCTTGCTCTCTCTCTCTCTCTCTCTCTCTCTCTCCTCTCTCTCCCTCTCTCTCTCTGTCTCCTCTCCTCTCTCTCTCTCTCTCTCTCTCTCTCTCTCTCTCTCTCTCTCTCTCTCTCTCTCTCTCTCTCTCTCTCTCTCTCTCTCTCTCTCTCTCTCTCTCTCTCTCTCTGTCTCCCTCCCTCTCTCTTTCTCTCTCTCTCTCTCTCTCTCTGTCTCTCCTCTCCTCTCTCTTCTCTCTCTCTCCTCTCTCTCTCTCTCTTGCTCCCTCTCTCTCTCTCTCTCTCTCTCTCTCTCTCTCTCTCTCTCTCTCTCTCTCTCTCTCTTCCTCTCTCTCCCTCTCTCTCTCTGTCTCCCTCCCTCCCTCTCTCTCTCTCTCTCTCTCTCTCTCTCTCTCTCTCTCTCTCTCTCTCCTCTCTCTCTCTCTCCTCTCTCTCCCTCTCTCTCTCTGTCTCTCTCTCTCTCTCTCTCTCTCCCTCTCTCTCTCTCTCTCTCTCTCTCTCTCTCTCTCTCTCTCTCTCTCTCTCTCTCTTTCCTTCTCTCTCTTTCTCTTTTTTATTTCTGTGTATCTCTCTGTATATCTATCTCTTTCTTTCTGTGTATCTCTCCCTCTGAATTTAAGGTGGGATCTGCATCGCTCAGTCTTTGAAAATTCCCCACAACCCCAAGCTGGAGGATTATGACGAAGCCATCCAACAACTGCTGGAAACGCCCCACTCCCGGGGAGTCATCATCTTTGCCAGTGAAGAAGACGTACGGTGCGTAGAGCAGTACACAGCATCCAAATGCATTTATGAACGCACTGGGTGTCTGAAACACAAACATGCCTCCAATAACACAAACAGAAAGGTGCCTGGGAGGGGAACCGAGAATGTGGAATATCACAACAAAGCAGCAGAGATATTGTTCAGTTTACAATGCCTCAAGGGATATGTCTCTGAGAGGAAACATGATATTTTTTTAAAATAAATAAACTGAAGGATGGATAGACAGACCATAGTAAGAGAAAAAGAAAGAGGGAGAGATGGAGAAAATATGAGGGGGAGAAAAATGGAGAGAGATAGAGGGCTCTTGAAGTCCTTTCATATCTTCTATACATCAATCAATGGAGACTGCTGAGGGGAGAACGAACTATAGTAATGCCCGGAATGGAGTCAATGGAATGGTATCAACCACATGAGAACCACATGTTTGATCCAATTCCCATTGACTCAATTCCAGCCATTATTATGAACCGTCCTCCCTTCAGCAGCCTCCACTGACATCAATGAATTTGAAACACAGTGAATATAAATAGGTTCATCGTGTAACTTAAATATACATTGATATAAATATAAATAGTACACAACTTCTGCAATATACTGATATGCATCTTGATAGGTTGCTTGATAGGTTCCCCATGATTTTGGATTGCATGTATCCCTTTTGCTTTCTCCTCATTCCCACATGGCTGCCCTTGCAGGGGACTTCTCAATGCCACCAAGAGAGCCAATCAGGTGGGCCATTTCCTGTGGATTGGGTCGGACAGTTGGGGGGCGAAGAGCAGCCCAATACACCAGTTGGAGGACGTGGCAGTGGGAGCAGTCACTATACTGCCCAAACGCTCATCTATTAAAGGTAATGGTACACACACACACACACACACACACACACACACACACACACACACACACACACACACACACACACACACACACACACACACACACACACACACACACACACACACACACACACACACACACACACACTGTTTTACCAGTCAGCAGTGACTTATGTAGCAGTTCCACTCAGTGTCACTGTGATGATAGCCACTCATCATTACAATCTGGGGCCTAGGTGGAAAGTGAAGTGTGGATTTTTGTAAAGCTTTTTTTAATTAAAGTGATCTAGACAGGACAATAGATGGCAAGATGAGTATAATAAACCAGCATGCATCATGACGTCCCTTTCAGAAGAAATTCAGCTGAGTCATGATTAGTCATCATCCCTTGTCACAGTGCTTCTGATGATAAATCTGACTGTGTGAGAGCGCAGAAACCTGTGTAGGATTTGGACCTTGAGTATGTCACAGCTGGAGATGAAACATCAACCCAAACCTTGTCTTTGTACTTGTTATCCATTATTATTAATACTGCTTATCTATAGACTTCATTGTTTATTAATTCCTTTTCACACAGTATAAGTTTTAAAACAAGAGTTCAATAAAAATTCATCAAAATATAAAGTACATAGGAGATAGGTGAGGTGAGAACTGATTGGACTTATAGAAACCTCACAGTAGGCTTTCTTTCTCGTGAATTACAATGCCCAAAGAAAAAAACGTATTACAGTGTACTGTCATTCCAGGAAGTACCGTAGCATATAGACTTCACATACAAAACCCATTATTATTGTCCCACAGAATGAAATTGGAGAGGGGACTGTGGATCGGTCTAAATCGGCCAATCAGTGTAATTTTGTAAATGACCGATCTCTATGGCAAAACACATCATTCACTCAAGTTTCATCAAAATCGTGCCAGTGCTGTGTTTTGCCATAGAGATCGGTCATTTACAAAATTACACTGATTGGCCCAAGAAAGGAGTTATAGTAATTAAGTGACATTTGTGAGTCTCACCAGAGCGGAAGAGGCGAAGCAATCAGGATAACTGGGCCCAAAATCTGTCTTCTCCAGCAAATGGTGTTTTTTCATTTTTTTCCTCTCACCAAGCGAGGAGGTATTGTATGGAAGTCAATGGGAGCGTGTCGAATTTGGTAAACAAAAAATGTAATGGTTTATTTACTATTTGTGGCTTATTTGATTAAGTAGATGTTTCGCAGCGCTTACTGTGGGTTGTTACTGTGGGTTGTGTACTGATAAGTAGGACCAGGGTTGGGTAGGTTAATTTCTAAATGTAATCCATTACAGTTACCTGTCCAAAATTGTAATCAGTCACGTAATTTATGGATTACCCAAACTCAGTAACGTAATCTGATTATATTCAGTTACTTTTAGATAACTTTCCACTTAAGAGGCATTAGAAGAAGACAAAACTCTATGTTACCAATTGAACGTCATCTATTGCAGGATAAATCCATGTTAAAGTTTACATAGCTGGCCATATATGGATGTTAAATTTTACTTGTTGGGTTGGTTATGTAGGCTTCTTCTCACCTATGGCTTTCTACTACATATAATACGATTAAATTATATCTTTACATTAAAAACCAAAGTCTATCAGAATTCCAGTCATTCCAATAAATGTTATACCCCTTGATCTTCAAGAATAGAACTTGGAAATTTGGAAGTATAGACTAGCCAAATTGTTTTACCTGAGCATGACCCCAAAACTAAGGACTTATTGGCCAGCCCTACTCTGTTGTTTATGATTTTGTTGTCATTGAGGACTGATTGGTCTCATTGATTCGAGATGAAAAATAAATGCTGCGCTCATGGAATGGTATGCTTGGAGCACTACTGAAAAGTGCTATTTACATGTGAAAAATGAATGCCATATGCTGCATTTGCTATAGGACTTGTGTCTACCTTTTTATTGGGGACACTTTGATATCTTGATAATATGCAGCTGTTTAAAGGGAAAATCCACAGATGAAACAATAACAAAATGGAAACCCTGCCTCTGTTTTGGTAAAAAGCTGAGGGATGGGCCTGGAGAAATGTAACCACTCTCAGATTAATAGACAATGCTACAGTATGGATGAAAGGACTGATCGTTCACCATCCTTCACTCTGTGGTCCAACTCATCCCAAACCATCTCATTTGGGTTGATGTCGGGTGATTGTGGAGGCCAAGTCATCTGATGCACCACTCCCCTCTCCTTTTTGGTCAAATAGCCCTTACACAGTGTAACGGTCATCGTATGAAGAAGGTGTGGACCAAAGTGCAGCGTGGGTAGTGTTCATGATTATTTATTTAAAAAACTGAACACTGAGACAAAATAACAAAACGTAACAACACGAAACAGTTCTGTCTGGTGTAGACACAAAAACAGAAAACAACTACCCACAAGACACAGGTGGGAAAATGTTACCTAAGTATGGTTCTCAATCAGAGACAACAATAGACAGCTGCCTCTGATTGAGAACCACACCCAGCCAAACTCACAGAAATAGAAATCATAGAACACAAAAACATAGAATGCCCACCCCAACTCACGCCCTGACCAAACCAAAATAGAGACATAAAAAGGATCTCTAAGGTCAGGGCGTGACACACAGCCTGGAGGTGTGTTGGGTCATTGCCCTGTTGAAATACAAATGATAGTCCCACTAACCACAGATGGGATGGCATATTGCTGCAGAATGCTGTGGTATGCCTTGAATTCTAAATAAATCACACACAGTGTCACCAGCAATGCACCCCCACACCATTACACCTCCACCTCCATGCTTCACGGTGGGAACCACACTAGCGGAGATCTTCAGTTCACCTACTTTGCGCCTCACAAAGACACAAAATCTCAAATGTGGACTCATCAGACTAAAGGGCAGATTTCCACCAGTCTAATGTCCATTGCTCGTGTTTCTTGGCCCAAGCAAGTCTCTTCTTATTATTGGTGTCCTTTAGTAGTGGTATCTTTGCAGCAATTCAACCATGAAGGCCTGATTCACAAAGTTTCCTCTGAACAGTTTGTGTTGAGATGGACACATGACATCCCAGAAAAATTGAAATGTGCTAGTCACATGCGATATATCAATTGGCCCAAGGGGGGTGCTGAATCATTAGTGGAGGGTGACATGTTTACTATTGTCTTGTTTATTATGTATCCTGCTTTTTAATTAATGTCATATTAATGTCATTTCCAAGATGAAAGCCCTGATGAAAGCCCATGTGGTACACAGGAACTGCAGTGGTCAAAACTTGATAAAGAGTGGTTTATTTGTACTTCGTAGCTATGAGACTAATACAACTCCTAAATGCCAGTACAGCGCTGCAGCTGCAGCAACACTGCCCAAGTCTCGCATCATTTCCCCTAGGTTGGGTTCTGTTGGTAATTGGTGGAGATCTTAAGAATTCTCTTTTCTTTTTTCGATTCCCCAGGGTTTGATGAATACTTCACCTCGCTCACCCTGGAGAATAATCGCCGGAACGTGTGGTTCGCCGAGTTCTGGGAGGAGAACTTTGACTGCAGGCTCCTTAGTTCCTCCAAAAGAGAGGACACCAGCAGGAAATGCACAGGTAGGTAGCCAACAGAGATTTCTTTGGTTATGTGGTTAAGTTTTTTCATGTTTGTTTGTTTGTGGGAGGGGTCATTACTATTGGAAATGGTGCACTATGAAAAGAATACCGATGTAGGATCTACATTTGATTACCCTGTTGCAGGTGAACCTCCTGCAATGCGGGAAATTTGAAGCTTAAAAAGGCTTCTGAAGTTTGCAATTTCCACTTAGAAATGTCAGACTCGATTTTCTCTTAAGAAAAATATATCAACCCCTTCAAAAATGTCCATTAATTATAATCCATGTAATAATTCACACTTCCTGTTGGTGCAGGATTATGTTTTTATAGGTATCTTAAGATAATGGTAGAACACATCTTTACAAATGAGGACTCTGAGGTGTAGTCCGCTGGATAATGTAAATAGCTGGTCCTACTGGGATAGTAAAGTTGTGCCCAGCTGGGTAATGGCATCATGCCAGCAGTGCTAAGCTGTGATATGTATGCTAAGTAGGTAGTAGAGCAAACATGCATGCCATTTGGAGAGGTGCTGAGCAGAGGAACTACACAGAAATGTTGAAAGTAAGTAAAGCTCTGCTACAGTAGCTCACTTGATGCTCCCAAAGAGCTTTAATACTGACGATGTTTTGATCTCGCTGCAAGCATTATTTGCAATGAGGTGTGTTGGGACTTGGGAGTATTGATAGTGTGGAAGTGTTGCATACTGTGGTGGATACTTTCTATCCTCTAGGTATGCCAGCAAAGGGCGAAGATGTACAATGTCACTGAGTCAATGCTAGTGACAGGGATTGATACATTTTATATGGCTTATGGCTGAGATGTACTGCTGACCATACAGTAGTTGTTGGTACAGTATCTTATATATACCGTCTTTCATCATTTCTTTATGTGCCACATGCTTCAGATCCTTGCACTTACTAAACCACATAAAAAATGTATGTAGAATATCAACAAAGCGTATAAGCATTGTACAAAGACACAAAAAGGTCGGTGTAGAGCTGCTTCCATTTCTCCATCTAACCAAGCCGATCCATATCCATATTTATGAATGTCAGGTACTAAGGGGAAGGTTATTTTTTTTGCATTCAAAGCTTATGCATTCAGTACTCTACTCACTGCTCTGGAGAACAGGAAAGGTTATGTGTGGGCTGAAATGTATGTTGAAAGGAGAGAAACTGGAGAAAATGTCAACACTTATTACTTTTGACCTCCTTCAGCTTGCGCCAGTCTCCCACGTTGTAGTCATATTCGTCATGGCCACACAGACTGCCTTTTTTCCTTCTTCTCAAGTTTGCAATGTGAACTGGGAGTCTTTATTTGGTACTTAAATGTGAAAATCACACAGTAATCTCCTTGCACTCGAGCAGCTTTCCCCACAGTGCTGTATAGCGCCCCATTCATCTGTTATTTTGCACTGTGTATTGACGAGCTGCTTTCCTGTTAATGCATCCTTGTTCATTACTGCCTGCGTCTTTCAAATGAATATATTCAGCGTCCATATGCCATGCTTAATGATAGAACCTGTTCACATTAGCACGTTGAAAATGTGCAAAATACCGCAGTCAAAGGATCCCCACCTAAACTAAGTGTGTGTGAGAGAGCGAAGAGATCCCCTACCAACCTGAAGCCATTCATTTAGACATTCAGTATCACCAGTGAAATGAAAATGCCTAGAAAATAATCCAAAGGGAAGAGTGAAGAGACTGAAAGGGAAGAGACCGTAATAGAACATGGTGCTGCCAGAGGTGCTAGGAGATGCCTCCAGACCAGGGCTGTCAAACTCATTCCATGGGGGGCCTAGTGTCTGCTGATTTTTGGTTTTAAGACCTAGACAACCAGGTGAGGGGAGTTCCTTACTAATTAGTGACCTTAATTCATCAATCAAGTACAAGGGTGGAGCGAAAACCCGCAGACACTCTGCCCTCCGTGGAATGACTTTGACACGTGCTCTAGAAGCTCATCAAGGCCTTGAACACTCTTAAAATGGGACAAATGTGATACAAATATATAGGGCCAATAGCGGCCTGACTTCACTATGAAATATATGCATATGTACATATGGTATCATTTATACCTGGTTGTCTCCTCCTTGGCTAGCACTTCTTGTTTTACACTTCTACAACAGGACTCTGCAGGACTATGACCCATGCCGTGCTACAGTATATGATCAGGGTGACTAATTCACAGTGTGTGACTGTCCTTTTCTTGTCCTTTTTCTTTGGTCCTCTGTAGCTCAATTGGTAGAGCATGGCACTTGCAACGCCAGGATAGTGGGTTCGATTCCCGGGACCACCCGTACGTAAAATGTCTGCACGCATGACTGTAAGTCGCTTTGGATAAAAGCGTCTCCTAAATGGCATGTATTACATATGCCCTCTCCTCTCTCCACTGTCTTGTCCCTCAGGCCAGGAGCGGATCGGAATAGACTCAAAGTACGAGCAGGAGGGGAAGGTGCAGTTTGTGATAGACGCGGTGTACGCAATGGCTCACGCCCTCCACAACATGCAGAGAGACCTGTGTCCTGAGCACTCTGGCATCTGCCCTGTGATGGAGGCAGCCGAGGGGAAGACTCTGCTCAAGTACATACGCAACGCCAGCTTCAACGGTCAGTACATTGGTTAACCCCTGACCGTGTTGATTTGTGCATCCTCATTAAACATATAGGCAAAGTGAAATGCCGCAAGTTTCATATAAGTACATATTTTTATTTGTGTTCCAGTGTAATTTGTTTTGTGCAAATACAATTAAACAAGGACAGGTGAGAAGTAAGACAGAAGCATGGACAGTAAAGAGATAGAGTGGACATTGCTTTAAAATCCACATGTTTTTCTCAGTCCACCAATAGAATTTGCCATTTCATTTCTGAACATGCAGTCACTACAGGCACTGGATTCTCCTATGTGTGATGTGTTGAGCAACAATTAATTAAACATTATAAATTAAAGTGCCAGCGGACCACATACTGTAAATTCTCCAAATCGTGGAATGTCCAACTCTCTCTGTCCGTTCTACTAGATCAAATTCTATGGAACAATAATTTCTCCATGGGAATGAATGAAGTTGATTGAATTTAGTTGAATTGAATAGAGGAATGATTGGAGGGTGTACAGTAGGGGTGGTGTGTTGTATAAGTATGACAAACCTTGCCTGGGAGATGGTAAATTGGTATTTCTCAAGTATGTGTTGTTTCTAGGTGAAATGGGTGAAATAAAATCAAATGAAATTCTACGTGGCATAACCATTTCTAGAAGAGACTTTAGAAAGGTCTGAAGGCTAATATTTTCTTTTGGTCTCAGAAAGAATTTAGAAAAGCCTTTGTAGCTGCCAACTTCTCTCCAGTTGGTATTTAACACAATTCATGCGGGGGCACAATTCATGCAAATGTACAATAATGAATAAGTGTTTCTCACAGCATTCAGAAAAGGCTAACAAGCTGTTGCTGTATTTTGTTGCACTCTTTCTGAACCTATACAGTACCTGCTATGCACTTGCAATAACACTGTCACAGAGGAATGCTCGGCTCACTAAATTAGCCATTGCCCGGTCTACCCCGGCTGATTCAGTATTCAGATTCACTAACCCTTGTACTTGTAAGCCAACATTAGTACTCCCATAGCTTTGACAGACATACCTCTTTGTTCTTTACTGCATCCTGTCTGGACTGTGTTTGTGGGTGCGTGTGCATGTGCATGTGCATGTGCATTTGTATGTGTCCATGTGTGCCGTATTTGTTGCTCTCCCCACGGTGCTTGAGACACCGAGCTGAAGAGAGTGAAAGAAGGAGAATAATGAAACAAGAGAAGTGCAGCAGTGGAGCCCCCAACCCACACTGCTCGACACAGCACAGCAGTAGAGCCCCCAGTCCACCCACACTGCTCGACACAGCACAGCAGTAGAGCCCCCAGTCCACCCACACTGCTCGACACAGCACAGCAGTAGAGCCCCCAGTCCACCCACACTGCTCGACACAGCACAGCAGTAGAGCCCCCAGTCCACCCACACTGCTCGACACAGCACAGCAGTAGAGCCCCCAGTCCACCCACACTGCTCGACACAGCACAGCAGTAGAGCCCCCAGTCCACCCACACTGCTCGACACAGCACAGCAGTAGAGCCCCCAGTCCACCCACACTGCTCGACACAGCACAGCAGTAGAGCCCCCAGTCCACCCACACTGCTCGACACAGCACAGCAGTAGAGCCCCCAGTCCACCCACACTGCTCGACACAGCACAGCAGTAGAGCCCCCAGCCCACCCACACTGCTCGACACAGCACAGCAGTAGAGCCCCCAGTCCACCCACACTGCTCGACACAGCACAGCAGCAGTAGAGCCCCCAGTCCACCCACACTGCTCGACACAGCACAGCAGTAGAGCCCCCAGTCCACCCACACTGCTCGACACAGCACAGCAGTAGAGCCCCCAGTCCACCCACACTGCTCGACACAGCACAGCAGCAGTAGAGCCCCCAGCCCACCCACACTGCTCGACACAGCACAGCAGTAGTGGAGCCCCCAGTCCACCCACACTGCTCGACACAGCACAGCAGTAGAGCCCCCAGCCCACCCACACTGCTCGACACAGCACAGCAGCAGTAGAGCCCCCGCCCACCCACACTGCTCGACACAGCACAGCAGTAGAGCCCCCAGCCACCCACACTGCTCGACACAGCACAGCAGTAGTGGAGCCCCCAGTCCACCCACACTGCTCGACACAGCACAGCAGTAGTGGAGCCCCCAGCCCACCCACACTGCTCGACACAGCACAGCAGCAGTAGAGCCCCCAGCCCACCCACACTGCTCGACACAGCACAGCAGCAGTAGAGCCCCCGCCCACCCACACTGCTCGACACAGCACAGCAGCAGTGGAGCCCCCAGCCCACCCACACTGCTCGACACAGCACAGCAGCAGTGGAGCCCCCAGCCCACCCACACTGCTCGACACAGCACAGCAGCAGTAGAGCCCCCAGCCCACCCACACTGCTCGACACAGCACAGCAGCAGTAGAGCCCCCGCCCACCCACACTGCTCGACACAGCACAGCAGTAGTGGAGCCCCCAGCTCACCCACACTGCTCGACACAGCACAGCAGTAGTGGAGCCCCCAGCCCACCCACACTGCTCGACACAGCACAGCAGTAGTGGAGCCCCCAGTCCACCCACACTGCTCGACACAGCACAGCAGCAGTAGAGAGCCCCCAGCCCACCCACACTGCTCGACACAGCACAGCAGCAGTGGAGCCCCCAGTCCACCCACACTGCTCGACACAGCACAGCAGCAGTAGAGCCCCAGCCCACCCACACTGCTCGACACAGCACAGCAGCAGTAGAGCCCCCAGTCCACCCACACTGCTCGACACAGCACAGCAGTAGTGGAGCCCCAGTCCACCCACACTGCTCGACACAGCACAGCAGCAGTAGAGCCCCCAGCCCACCCACACTGCTCGACACAGCACAGCAGTAGAGCCCCCAGTCCACCCACACTGCTCGACACAGCACAGCAGTAGTGGAGCCCCCAGTCCACCCACACTGCTCGACACAGCACAGCAGTAGTGGAGCCCCAGTCCACCCACACTGCTCGACACAGCACAGCAGCAGTAGAGCCCCCAGCCCACCCACACTGCTCGACACAGCACAGCAGCAGTGCACTCTTGTCATGTCTTAGTTCAGAGCCCCATGCGAACGTATGAATCTTTCATCTCATACAGCGCTCACACAAAGCTGTCCACACAGATAATTTTGTTCCCTTGGAAATAACGTGAAATATAAAATAGAATGGCGTTTGTAATGGCTTTCTATCTGCATGGAGAGCCACGCTGCTTAATTGTTTGCTTACTGGCAGACTGTGAGTGTTTGTGTGTGTGTTAATCTGTGTGTGTGTGATTCTTTGTATTTCCATGGGCGTAGAACAAGACAGTCTTGTAGTCCTGTCATACCCACTGCTTACACTGTACTATGTCAACACCTTGTCAACAACAAGATACAGTATGTCAACAACTCTGTTCTCTGTCTGTTGGAAGCAGAAGTGGCAGATTGTTGACTACCACAGCTGTGTGTGTGTGTGTTTTTGTTTCAGTTTCATAGTAAAGAGGATTCTGCCTTTCTGCAGCCATATGTTTAGTACAAGTATTGGAAATGTAACACTTTACATGAGCCTGTTGTCTTAAGGGCTACATAGTTGTGTCATAATACTGACATAATACTGATGTATTTAACATTCATGACAGCTAATGTTATATTATGACAACTGACAATAAATTGCCTTGACACAAACCATTGTCTATCTGCCAAATGTCCAGGCATAAACCTGGTCAGCTGGCTTCCCCAATATACTGTATGTGAGGGAGGAAAGGATGGGAAGTGTTCAAGTCATGTATTGTTATGTACAATGCATCGACACGAATGGTCCTGCTAGTCTCATGTTCATTACACACAGTCCAGATAGGGCTGAATGGGGCCCTAGACAACCTATTCATATTCTGCACACACAGAGTGAAAGTTGTTTCAGTGACTTCACCTGGGTTATTCAGGGAATTAACTCCCCTCGTCTGAACCCAATTGAGCTCTTCTAATACACCTTGCAGACCATTAACACTGCCATTTCAAAAGCTGGTAGTGAATTAAGGTAGTGAATTGTGTATGACTAATGCACAGGAATCTTATCGAGAAAACTTAAGCAACTTATTGACTTTGATGGTCATACAAACTTTGAGTGTCGGATTGGGTCCTCCCATGAGAGTTCTGCATCCTTTAGGTCTCTTCCTGTATGTATGGTGCATCTAAATGAGCTTGTTTTACTTACTGTCATCTCTCTGCTTGCTGTATGAGGGGAGATTTTTGTCTTGCTCTTTAGTAGAATGTTCAATGACAAATGTCCTTGGGAGAAAAAAAAACTGGCATCTAGGCAGCTGACAGTCCCTACTGACACAAAAAGTGTCTAAACTAAAAGAAAAGATGTGCATTTTTCGGGTACAGACTGTATCTCACAAAGACTATGTCCTACACAAACTCAAAGGCAGCATGTCCCCCAAAATCATTTTGGACAGGTGTTATCGGTCCTTTTCCATAAACACATTTTAAAGAGCTAATACTACAGTCAATTCCCATTCCACATCCGATCTGAGTCCCCCCCCGTCCTATATAAAAAATGGTATCTCCTATGCCTTTGAATTATTGTATTTACTGCCAAGGTGTTAAACTGAAGGAGTAATACAGTCTCTAACAATGGCTGTATGAGGGCCATCGACCTTACTGGGTGTTGTATAGCGCTCTATGTCACATCAAAAGAGACACTTGATTCTCAGGGACCTCCTCATTATGGTGAGGTGTTAACACACAGAAACATGCAGATATAAACACACAACCACGCACACACACACATGAATCAAGCCCCTTATTTAATTTCTCAAATACTGTGTTTGTGATGTCATGATGCCACACACAGTATTATCAAACCTCCCCATGTTTGATTGTAAGGAGGGTGTCGGTTTTTTTAATGCTTAATTTGGTCATTGCCAAACATAGGAAGACCCCACTGCTGAAGGAGACACAAGAAAGCCTGGTTGAAATTCTCAAAAACACACCTAAATAAGCCTAAATCCTGGGGAAATGTTCTTTGGCCCAAATAAACTAAATTAGATCTTTAATCTTTGCCGAATACTGATCAGCACTGTGTTTACTGATGACCAAATGAAGCATTCAATGAAAAGAACACCCTCAGTCAAACATGGGGGAAGTTTGATAATGCTGTGGGGTTGCTTTGCGGCCTCTGGTACTGGGGGCCCCTGAAAATGTTTGAGGCATCATGAAATCAGCATATAATCAACATACTGTATTGGAGTACAGTGTTCAACCCGCGTCTAAAAACTGGGTATCCATTGAAAGTTGTGGGTCTTCCAGCAGGACAACAAACCCCAAAACACACAAAAAACACCCAGGAAAGGTTCAAGAAAAGATGCTGGACTGTTCTGGAGTGGCCAGCAAAGAGTCCAGACCTGAATCACATCCAAAACCTACGCGAGATCTGAAAACAGCGTTGGTGGAGAGCACCCCTCAAATATTGAAGAATTAGAGCAGTGTTCTGCTGAAAAGTGGGCCAAATTGCCAGGAGAAAGGTGCAGAAAGCTCATTGATGGCTATAATAACTGTTTGTCTACAGTTATCTTGGCCAAAGGCTGTGAAACCATGTATTAGCTCCGGCATGTAAAAAAAATCCATGCCATTTGTGTTTATTGTGTAAATTACTTAAGTTTACAAAAATACAATTGGTTCTGCAACGTTGAAAATCCAATGTGAAGGTGTGGAGACTATATATATAATATAATATATATATATATATATTTTTTTACAAATTCTACTTATTTGACAAGAAATCAGGCATTATGTAAGAAAAGTGCAAAGGTGCCAATATACAGTATTTGGCAACAACTGTACAAACTTTGAGTGTCGGATTGGGTCCTCCCATTAGATTTCTGCAGTCTTTAGGTCTCTTCCTGTATGTATGGTGCATCTAAATGAGCTTGTTTTACTCCCTGTCATTTCTCTGCTTGCTGTATGAGGGGAGATTTTTTCTTGCTCTTTAGCAGAATGTTCAATGACAAATGTCCTTGGGGGAAAAACTGGCATGTATGCTACTGACAGTCCCTACTGACAGTCCCTACTGACAGTCCCTACTGACAGTCCCTACTGACAGTCCCTACTGACAGTCCCTACTGACAGAAACTAAAAGGAAAGGTGTGCAGCGTTGGGGTACAGACTTTATCTCATAAATACAACGTCCTACACAAAACACAAAGGCAGCATGTCCCCCAAAACCATTTTGGACAGGTGTTATTGGTCCTTTGCCTTTAACATATTTTATAGAGACATCACTGCAGTCAATTCCATTTCCACATCTGCTCCGAGTCCCCCCGTCCTAAATAAAAAATGGTTTCTCCTATGCCTTTGAATTATTGTAGTCACAGCCAAGGTTAACTCACTGTTAAACTGAAGGAGTAATACAGTCTCTAACAATGGCTGTATGAGGGCCATCGACCTTACTGGGTGTTGTATAGCGCTCTATGTCACATCAAAAGAGACACTTGATTCTCTGGGACCTCCTCATTATGGTGAGGTGTTAACACACAGAAACATACAGATGTACAGTGCATTAGGAAAGTCCTCAGACCCCTTGACTTTTTCCACATTTTGTTACGTTACAGCCTTATTCTAAAATGGATGAAATTGTTTTTTTCTGTCATCAATTTATATACCCCATAATGACAAAGCAAAAACAGGTTTCTCGAATTTACAAAAGTATTCAGACCATTTACATAAGTATTCAGACCCTTTACTCAGTGCTTTGTTGAAGCAACTTTGGCAGCGATTACAGTCTCTAATCTTCTTGCGTATGAAGCTACAAGCTTGGCACCCCTGTATTTGGGGATTTTCTCCCATTCTTCTCTGCAGATCCTATCAAGATCTGTCAGATTGGATGGGGAGCATTGCTGCACAGCTATCTTCAAGTCTCTCCAGAGATGTTCGATCGGGTTCAATTTCGGGCTTTGGCTGGGCCACTCAAGGACATTCAGAGACTTGTCCCGAAACCACTCCTGCGTTGTCTTGGCTGTGTGCGTAGGGTCATTGTCCTGTAGGCAGGTGAACCTTTGCTCCAGTCTGAGGTCCTGAGCACTTTGGAGCAGGTTTTCATCAAGGATCTCTCTGTACTTTGCTCCATTCATCTTCCCCTCGATCCTGACTAGTCTCCTAGTCCCTGCCACTGAAAAACATGCCCACAGCATGATGCTACCACCACCATCCATCACCATAGAGATGGTGCCATGTTTCCTCCAGACATGATGCTTGGCATTCAGGGTAGCGAGTTCAATCTTGATTTCATTAGACCAGAAAATCTTGTTTCTCTTGGTCTGAGAGTCCTTTAAGTGACTCTTGTCAAACTCCAAACGGGCTGTCATGTGCCTTTTACTGAGGAATGGCTTCCGTCTGGCCACTGTTTATGTATAGTGTGTTTGACGCTACGTAGTCACGGGTCTTTGTAAGTTTGGTTATTGTGTTTTCAGTTTCACTTATTCATTCAAATATGTGGAACTCGAAGTACGCTGTGCCTTGGTCCGACCATCATTATTACGAACCCTGTTTTCGTTTCGTTATTATGGGGTATTGTGTTTAGATTTTTTATTTATTTAACCAATTTTAGAATAAGGCTGTAATGTAACAAAATGTGGAAGAAGTCAAGGGGTCTGAATACTATCCGAATGCACTGTGTACACACACACACACACACACACACACACACACACACACACACACACACACACACACACACACACACACACACACACACACACACACACACACACACACACACACACACACACACACACACACACACACACACACAAAAGTCAGGCCACATACCTGTATTTCATTTCTCCAATACTGTGTTTCTGATTTTATGATGTCTTGCACACACTCAAGATTGCCAGTACCAGAGGCAGCAAAGCCATTATCAAACCGCCCCCATGTTTGATTGTAAGGAGGTTGTTGGTTTCTTTGAATGTTTCATTTGGTTGTAGCAAACATAGGAAGACCCCACTGCTGAATGAGACACAAGAAAGCCTGATTTGAAATTCTAAAAAAAACACCTAAACAATCCTAAATCCTGGGCAAAGGTGTGGAGACCCAAAGTTTTTTTCAAATGAAATTTGACATGAAATCAAGCATTATGTAGGAAAAGTGCAAGTGTGCCAAAATACAGTATTTGGCCCAACTGTACATACTTTGAATGTCGTATTGGGTCCTCCCATTAGATTTCTGCATCCTTTAGGTCTAAATGAGCTTGTTTTACTTACTGTCATCTCTCTGCTTGCTGTATGAGGGGAGATTTTGGCCTTGCTCTTTAGTAAAATGTTCAATGATGGTGTCTTTTGGGAAAATAACTGCTGTGTAGGCTACTGACAGTCAATACTGACACAAACTAAAAGGAAACGTGTGGAGCGTTGGGGTACAGCTTGTATCTCACAAGACAACGTTCTACATAGGGTTGCAAAAAAAATTTCTTTCAGTTAATTTCATGGTTTTCTCAAAATCTTGGTTGGAGGATTCCGGATTCTTGTCCTATACAAAACACAAAGGCAACGTGTCACCTAAAACCATTTTGGATATATCCTTTTCCTTCTACAGGTTTTATAGCCAGTTCTATTACGACAGTCGACCTAGCACTCTATGTCACATCAAAAGAGACACTTGTTTCTCAGAACCTCTTTATTATGGTGAGGTCTTAACACACAGAAACGTACAGATGTATACACATATGCACGCACGCGAACACACACAAACACAGTCGCACACACACAGTCGCACACATGCACACTTCATCCAAATGTCATTTCTCCAGTAGCGTGTTTCAGGTGTCCAGAACCTTCAGTAAGCTAATAAGCCAAATCTACGATTCTCTGCTTGAGACAGGCTGCTACAAATTGGGACCAGATGCGGATCCTATGATTCTGTGGCTGACCTATTTATCTTAATTTCCTGTACAGCATGTGTGATTGAGAAGGTTTGCTTTTGACCTGAGGAAATGTGCAAACGTCTTGTAGAATGGCCACCATATGATATTCCTAATGCAGAGCTGTGATAACCTACAGCTGCACACCACTCCAATGATGCTGCACATCTATCTAATGGTGTATCACACAGATCTGATGCTGAAGTGCTGAGATGTGAAATCTAGGGCTGTGGTGTGGTGTTGGCTAGACTCAGCACATGCTCTTTCACAGGGAACACAGGTGAGGTCTATAGCACAGCAGAGCCATCATCAGTCCGTAGGGAGCTAGCTGGTCTTGCTAGCATTATAATGAGGGGAAATGGTCATTATGAATAGGCTATCAGCACATGAACACACCCTGTGGCCCTTGATGCCCACGGAACCTTTTATAGACCGAACAAGGGACACGTGGTTAAATGTTAATTTTTTCTCTCACTGAGAGTTTTTCTCTCACTGAGGTTGATGTACTGTTGGACCAATGTGCGCTGAAGACTAACCCCAGGCCTTTATTAGTCTTAACTTAAAATATGCATGTGTAATTCAAATCTTCGCACAAATACAGTGTATTTGGAAAGTATTCAGACCCCTTGATTTGTTTGGGACTTTTCATCAAGGATCTCTCTGTACTTACCTAGTTCATCTTTCCCTCGATCCTGAGAAGTCTCCAAGTCACTGCCCAGTCCCCACAGCATGATGCCGCAACCACCATTGTCGTGACTTTGCTTTCATTAATCTGATGACTGTTTTTTATCTAATCATCTAACTATTGTTAACTGTTTCCCAATCAAATGAATAATGTAACAATCATCTCATTAGGATTTGGGGAACCACGAGAGCAGTTCTTTAAAGAGTTACCATCTCCCAAAATAAAGTCTGATGGTCTTTAGCTATTACATCTATAAACAGTCAACTCATTAATCTTAACCTCCTATCATATCATCATTCTGAACAGTCGTAACCTCCTGCATCTGCAAAAACCCCAGTCTTACTTATGACTCAATACTCCACAAATTTGTTTAATTATTTATTTACTCGCTAACTAATTGATAACACGGGCTGACACAATATGGCGGCTTGGTACAAAAAAAGACAGAGAGGGCGCGAGAGAGAGAGACAGAGACATAATACTTTGGTACATTTAGAAACTACTCTCACAGTAATCATATTCTTTGCACACAAACCGCCGCCCGTTTGGAAAAAGAAATGATGAATGTGTTTACGTGTAAATGTCTTGGTTCTTTGTGGATTTCTGTTGGGACCATGCTTATTGGAAAGGTTGTTGGGCCTTTTTGCGGCACCCTTGTAAGGCTCTGATTGTTCAAAAGGGGTCCCCACTCATCTTTTACCATTGTTCTCTACCACGGTCCGGTATCGGTTGACTTGTCGTGTAGTCCTGAACAGAACTACAGTTTATTCTACTTTCCATTTGCTCCTGAAGCGGCCTCTTTGAAGATAGGCTAGCCAGCCGTGACGATGCTTCCCATTGGGAGGATGATAGTAGCGTACTACGGTGATTTGAGAAGAGTAGTAGAATGGTCCCACTTACAGTGCCTTGCGAAAGTATTCGCCCCCCTTGAACTTTGCGACCTTTTGCCACATTTCAGGCTTCAAACATAAAGATGTAAAACTGTGAAAAATTATTCAGCCCCCTTAAGTTAATCCTTTGTAGCGCCACCTTTTGCTGTGATTACAGCTGTAAGTTGCTTGGGGTATGTCTCCAGCAGTTTTGCACATCGAGAGACTGAAATGTTTTCCCATTCCTCCTTGCAAAACAGCTCGAGCTCAGTGAGGTTGGATGGAGAGCATTTGTGAACAGCAGTTTTCAGTTCTTTCCACAGATTCTCAATTGGATTCAGGTCTGGACTTTGACTTGGCCATTCTAACACCTGGATATGTTTATTTTTGAACCATTCCATTGTAGATTTTGCTTTATGTTTTGGATCATTGTCTTGTTGGAAGACAAATCTCCGTCCCAGTCTCAGGTCTTTTGCAGACTCCATCAGGTTTTCTTCCAGAATGGTCCTGTATTTGGCTCCATCCATCCATCTTCCCATCAATTTTAACCATCTTCCCTGTCCCTGCTGAAGAAAAGCAGGCCCAAACCATGATGCTGCCACCACCATGTTTGACAGTGAGGATGGTGTGTTCAGGGTGATGAGCTGTGTTGCTTTTATGCCAAACATAACGTTTTGCATTGTTGCCAAAAAGTTCAATTTTGGTTTCATCTGACCAGAGCACCTTCTTCCACATCTTTGGTGTGTCTCCCAGGTGGCTTGTGGCAAACTTTAAACAACACTTTTTATGGATATCTTTAAGAAATGGCTTTCTTCTTGCCACTCTTCCATAAAGGCCAGATTTGTGCAATATATGACTGATTGTTGTCCTATGGACAGAGTCTCCCACCTCAGCTGTAGATCTCTGCAGTTCATCCAGAGTGATCATGGGCCTCTTGGCTGCATCTCTGATAAGTCTTCTCCTTGTATGAGCTGAAAGTTTAGAGGGATGGCCAGGTCTTGGTAGATTTGCAGTGGTCTGATACTCCTTCCATTTCAATATTATCGCTTGCACAGTGCTCCTTGGGATGTTTAAGCTTGGGAAATCTTTTTGTATCCAAATCCGGCTTTAAACTTCTTCACAACAGTATCTCGGACCTGCCTGGTGTGTTCCTTGTTCTTCATGATGCTCTCTGCGCTTTTAACGGACCTCTGAGACTATCACAGTGCAGGTGCATTTATACGGAGACTTGATTACACACAGGTGGATTGTATTTATCATCATTAGTCATTTAGGTCAACATTGGATCATTCAGAGATCCTCACTGAACTTCTGGAGAGAGTTTGCTGCACTGAAAGTAAAGGGGCTGAATAATTTTGCACGCCCAATTTTTCAGTTTTTGATTTGTTAAAAAAGTTTGAAATATCCAATAAATGTCGTTCCACTTCATGATTGTGTCCCACTTGTTGTTGATTCTTCACAAAAAAATACAGTTTTATATCTTTATGTTTGAAGCCTGAAATGTGGCAAAAGGTCGCAAAGTTCAAAGGGGCCGAATACTTTCGCAAGTCACTGTAAATTCGCTTTTCTAGATACTTTACTTAGGACAGCTAATCAGCCGTACCAGTGATTGTCCAGGAGGTAACTTCATCGTCTCTACCTCGTGTTGAGATTTCAAAGTTCAAACCACTTTGGACATGAGCCGCAGCTACATGCCTCTCTGGTCTGATATGTTAATTCTTAACTCACTATTTTATACAGTTCATTCAAAAGGGGCAGTTCGTGAGGCTGACACACTCTCTGACCACATTCAAGGGGTGGTGACTACTCATTTGTACAAAGTTGTAGAAACAATTTCCTCTTATAGGTTCTACGATCACATCCCCAACTTAACAAAAACACTTTCATCATTTTCTCTATTTCATACATAACCTAGAGGACAGAGACTTACATGTAGTGTGTATACTTTTCAAGTTACAGTATTTAGTTTTTAACATGTTTAATGATGACACAAAAAACAACCAGAATTACATTATTATTCTTTAGATCGACCCTGACCATTCCCCACGATCTATGTTCGAAATATTTTTCCCGTATTCACTTGAAAACATGTTAAAGTTTTGACGGGAAAATGTCTGTGAAACAAAGAAACATTCTTGTGTGAATTTGGAGAAGGAGATGGCTGAAGGTTCTAATCCTTGATTTACAACAGGGTGTGAACTGTCAACCCCCCACCAGCTCCCTTCTCCCCCCTCCGCGGGTGAGAGGAGGTCTGGCTGAAGTTATTTTCTGCAAAGATGATCCGACCCATCTGGATGCTCACAGGACAGTCATGACACCTACTTCACGGTAGGAATGGTGCCAGGTGTCCTCCAGACATGACTCTTGGCATTCAGGCCAAAGAATTCAATGTTGGTCTCACCAGACCAGAGAATCTTGTTTCTCATGTTCTGAGAGTCATTTAGGTGCCTTTTGGCAAACTCCAAGAGGGCTATCATGTGCCTTTTACTGAGGAGTGGCTTCCATCTGGCAACTCTACAATAAAGGGCCAATTGGTGGAGTGCTGCAGAGACGGTTGTCTTTCTGGAAGGTTCTCCCTTCGCCACAGAGGAACTCTGGATCTCTGTCAGAAAGACCATCGGGTTCTTGGTCACCTCCCTGACCAAGGCCCTTCTCCCCTGATTGCTCAGTTTGCCCGGGTGGTAGCTCTAGGAAGAGTCTTGGTGGTTCCAAACTTCTTCCATTTAAGAATGATGGAGGACACTGTGTTCTTGGGGACCTTCAATGCTGCCAACATTTGTTGGTACCCTTCCCTAGATCTGTGCCTCGACACAATCCTGTCTCGGAGCCCTATGGACAATTCCTTCAACCTCATGGCTTGGTTTTTGCTCTGACATTCACTGTCAACTGTGGAACCTTATATAGACAGCTGTGCACCTTTACAAATAATGTCCATTCAATAGAAGTTACCACAGGTGGACTCCAATCAAGTTGTAGAAACATCTCAAGGATGATCAATGGAAACAGGATGCACTTGAGCTCAATTTCGAGTCTCATAACAAAGGGTCTGATTACTTATATAAATAATGTATTTCTGTTTTTATTTTTAAAACATTTCTAAAAACCTATTTTCACTTTGTCATTATGGAGCATAGTGTGTAGATTGATGAGTACAATATTTTATTTAATCCATTTTAAAATAAGGCTGTAACATAACAAAATGTGGAAAAAGTCAAGGGGTCTGAAAACTTTCCGAATACATTAGATCTACTCAATATAAACATGTTTCTATCATTCCTTCCTTCTGTGTCCCTGCAGGTAGTGCAGGCACGTCGGTTATGTTTAATAAAAACGGCGACGCCCCGGGACGCTACGACCTGTTCCAGTTTCAGATGACCAACTCCAGTGTTCCTGAATACAGGCCCATCGGACAGTGGGTGGAGACTCTCCAACTCAGGGTAAGGTTATGGCCTGTAAAAATGGTCATAAAAAAATCCTTATAATGGCCTTATTTTATGATATTCATGATCTGTAGAACTACATTTAATACATTTTACAGAAATATAAGTACAAACTGGGCACTTGTTGATTGAGGGCATTCCCCACTAATTAGTACTAATTAGTCAATCATTTGTTTAGGAAGAGCAATGTAAAATCTAATTGAGGAGTTAGCCTGTAGTCCTGCCTGTTGCTCTTGCTTTTTGGCAAGATGGCAACAAGTTGTCAAAATCAGAAAAAGACTGATACCCATCTGATGAAATATCTTTGTCAATAAATATTGAGACAGGTGACCTTGATGGTTTCATCTCTGATGAAGATATGCATCAAAAGGGGTGTGTCAAAATGCGTCAAAAAAAAATCCTAAATCCCTTCTGAAAACAACAAACCCAACAAACCACCCCTCCTCCTAAAAATATAAAATAAAATAACTACTACAGCAGCCTTATCAGTCCAAGGTGACAAATCTTGCTTTGTGGTCTCCATGGCAACAGTGGTGTTGTTCTCATTACAGTTTGTAACCAGGAGGTGTTCCAGGGAGCACCATTGTCCACATAACAAATCACAGCCCCTGCACAGATAACTGATAGCAGATCATAATTGAATGAAAAAACACATTTGTCATACAGGTACACATGAGGTACATGAATACACACACACACACACACACACACACACACACACACACACACACACACACACACACACACACACACACACACACACACACACACACACACACACACACACACAGTAGATATTGGCATGCACTAAGGTATTGACCAGAAAAAAGCAGTAGATTTGAAGACAGTTTGTTTTCTGAATCTTTGTTGTGAGAATCTGTGGTTGTGTAATTTCTTAAATGTGATCATTATCAGAGCAATTAATAGATTCATTCCAAAGGTTTTCAATGTTTTTGGGAGCAAGAGATATGGGAGAAATTATATAGGTTGTGATGTGAGATGCAAGATAAAGAGTTGTTCTAGATGACTAGTACTGATAAGTCCAACCCATTTCTGACCTTAAGGTTAAACTAATATTGTTGACAAAACGCAATGCCAAATAAATCTTCTGGAGTGTGAAAGCTCAGTATCTTTTAAGTACTAAAATTCAGTGGCCTTCTCTAAATTCTCTGTCGACGACTTTACATTTATATGACAATATAACAATCCTGAAGAGATATTCCACCTCTAAGACGGTTGTAAAATTGGCATTTTAAGGCGGTAAATCATATTCTCCTTAACTAATCACATTTTTCATAACTCTCTGGCTTTTCATTTCATTCAATAAAATCTCTCTTAAAATCTCTTGAGTACAAAATAGGACGCATGAAAGTATATTGTTTTATTTAGCTTATTCTTTGCACTCTTATGAGTGGAACTACTTTTCAAAAATTATGAAAAATATATTGTATTCTCCACTGCAATAGTATGGTGCTTGCTGCATTAGTTGTGAGCAGTGGTGTAAAGAACTGAAGTAAAAATACTTTAAAGTACTACTTAAGTTGTTTTTTGGGGTATCTGTACTATTCTTCACTATTTATATTTTTGATGACTTTTACTATTTATATTTTTTAATGACTTAACTCTCGACCCGCTCCACTTCAGCCCAGTCGATGTTAATGGGGGCCTGTTCAGCCCTCTTTTTCCTATAGTCCACGATCAGCTCGTTTGTCTTGCTCATATTGAGGGAGAGGTTGTTGTCCTGGCACCACACTGCCAGGTCTCTGATCTCCTCCCTATAGGCTGTCTCATCGTTGTCGGTGATCAGGCCTACCACTGTTAAGGACAAATGCGTTTTGTCAACCCCAACAACTACATTCCTGAAGAAAATAATGTACTTTTTACTCCATACATTTTCCCTGACACTCAAAAGTGCAGGACAAGAAAATGGTCTAATTCACCCACTAAAAGAGAAAATCCCTGCTCATCCCTAATGCATCTGATCTGGCAGACTCACTAAACACAAATGCTTTGTTTGTAAATTATATCTGATTGTTGGATTGTGCCCCTGGCTGTCCGTACATTTAAAAAACAAGAAAGTCGTGCCATCTGGTTTGCTTAATATAAGGAATTTGAAATGATTTATACTTTTACTTTTAGTTTTGATATTTAAGTATATTTTAGCAATTACATTTAATTTTGATGCTTAAGTATATTTAAAACTGAACACTTTTTTACTTTTCATCAAGTAAGATTTTACTGGGTGACTTACACTTTTACTTGAGTCATTTTCTTTTAATTAAGGTATCTTTACTTTTACTCAAGTATTGGATACTTTTTCCACCACTGGTTGCGAGTTAGCCAGTAAGACACGCTGTGACACTAGACATAATATACTGTGCATTCGGGAAAGTATTCAGACCCCTGGACTTTTTCCACATGTTGTTACGTTAGCCTTATTCTAAAATAGATTCCATTGTTTTTTCCCTCTCTTCAATCTACACACAATACCCCATAATGACAAAGCACTTTTTTTTGTATTTATGTTTGCACAATAAAAAACTGAAATACTACATTTAAGTATTTAGACCCTTTACCCAGTACTTTGTTCACACACCTTTGGCAGCGATTACAGCCTCAAGTCATTCGCCCCAGTCTAAGGTCCTGTGCACTCTGAGCAGGTTTTCATCAAGGACCTTTCTGTACTTTGCTCCATTCGTCTTTCCCTTGTTCCTGACTAGTCTCACCAGTCCCTGCCTCTGAAAAACATCCCCACAGCAAGATGCTGCCATTCATTACCATAGGGATGGTGCCAGGTTTGCTCCTGACGTGACGCTTGGCATTCAGGCCAAAGAGTTCAATCTTGGTTTCATCAGACCAGAAAATCTTTCTCATGGTATGAGAGTCCTATAGGTGCCTTTTGGCAAACTCCAAGTGGGCTGTCATGTGCCTATTATTGAGGAGTGGTTCCGTCTGGCCAATCTACAATAAAGGCCTAATTGGTTGAGTGCTGCAGAGATGGTTGTCCTTCTGGAAGGTTCTCCCATCTCCACGGAGGAACTCTGGAGCTCTGTCAGAGTGACCATCAGGTTCTTGTTCACCTCCCTGACCAAGGCCCTTCTCCCCCGATTGCTCCGTTTGCCCGGGTGGCCAGCTCTATGAAGAATCTTGGTGATTCCAAACTTCTTCCATTTAACCCTTGTGTTGTCTTAAGGGTCAACATGTGTTTAACAGCAGAGAAAACCCCCTAAATTATATTTTTCAACTTGAAATTTGATGACTTTTCCTAGAGTGACCCCAACATTAGAAAAAGTGAAACATCACATTTGTTCATATTTCCATGAAAGCTGTACACCACCAGGGTACAAAGATTGTCTTAGGGTCATTTTTGACCCGGCAGTTGTAAAATCATTTACACACCACAAAATTCACAAAGACACACACACACAATGAGAAATTGAGATTATGTGTGCTACTGATTGCACTCAGCCAGCAGCTCCGGAAGAGGAAGATCACCATGGTTGGCACAGTTAGAATGAACAAGCCTGAGCCCCCCTGCACGCCTCCCAACAAGGGGGAGAGAGGCCTTCTCATCAAAGTTTGCCTTCAACCCCACCACCACTCTAGTTTCTTACCTCCCAAAGAGGAACAAGCCAGCCACCACCCTGGGATACAACCACAACAAAGGGTGCGTGGACAACCTGGACAAGGTGATTGGAACTTACAGCTGCAGGAGGATGACTGCCCGCTGGCCCCTGGTCATCTTCCATAACATCATTGATGTGTCCTCATACAATGCCTTCGTGATATGGAACAAGATCAACCCTACCTGGATGCCTGATAAGCGGAACAAGAGGAGGGTGTTCCTGGAGCAGCTGGGAAAGGCACTTGTAACCCCACACATTCAAAGAAGGGAGCGCCTCCCCCACACAACAACCTCTGCAGAGCTTGTGAATGCTGTTCAGGGGGCTGAATCTTGTCCTGATCCACCTGAGGCTGCAGCTGGGGCAGGCAAGAGGAGGAGATGCCAATTCTGTCCCCCAAAGAAGGACTGTAAAACAAATACTATGTGCTGCACATGTGAGATACATCTACAAAGTCCATGCACACACACTTGCATACTGTCATACATGTGCTAATTAGAGTTGATTGATTTATGTTCTTCACATTTTTGTTTTGTATCTATTATCTTATTTTATTCTTATTTATTGTTGTTGTTTATACACCTTGTGGGTGGGGGCAATGGTTAAACAAATGGGAGAAGACTAGTATTTTGTTGGTTAATTCCTCATTGTACAATATATAAGAATATATCACTATGTTGCCAAAAAAGTTCAAGACTGTTATTGTTTCCCTTCAATAAAATGCATTAAAAATTACTTTCTACACATTTCTGCTACTTTCTTAGGCTATACAAGTGCTATCTATTGCTAAAAAAGTAATGTTTACACCTATGCCGTACCTTTAGCAATTGTAATACCCTTATTAGAACCAATTATTGAGTTTATTCTTCTTATAATTAATTGGTATTATATTTAAAAGGTGATTGAATTGCTCCTGAATTGTAATGTTGTTAATGCATTACTTTTGAAGAAATATTTCTTTAATGTATAAGTGAATAGGTTGGTTTACTTTTAAGTTTAAGTTTTGACCAATAAGGTCGCTTGTTAAGCTGTGGCCAATGGGAGTTGACCTGGTTAACGGGAGGCCTGGGAAAAAAGAGAGGGAGAGAGACGTTGAAAAAAGGATGGACATTACATTATGACCGTTGGTGAAGAATTTTTTTTTTTTTTACAGAAGGCGTTAAAAATAAAACAAAACCCATACCTACCGAGTTTTGAAGGGAAATACCGATTTTATTTTATAAGAGAGTTGTTACAATTTTGTTAAGAAAGACTTAGTAAAGACTGAAGCTACCGTCTCATCATGGAGGTATTGGACAGCCTTGAGGTTAGCCTAGCATCCTGTGAAACCGAGAGAGAATTGCTTGGGAAAGATTAACGAGTTCATGTTCCCATGAGATATCGGTTACTGCTAAAGAGTACTGTCTACATTGATAGCTGTGCTTGCTGTGGATCTTGTTAGGAAACCTGCAAGTAACTGCTGTACTTCGCTGACGGAATAGCTACGAGTAGTGAGTAACCACAACGGTGGGGTGCGTGTTAAGCAAGCTTGAAATCATTTGAACATGGGTTGTGCACGACTCATTGGGGTTTATTATTTTTATTTCTTTTGATGTGGTGCTATGAAAATGTAATAATACACATATTGAACCTCATGTTTGTTGCCTTGGTGGAGTCATTTACTGTTTCAATTTAATTTAATGCATGGGAAAGTATATCTTTATACAATAACAAAACCTATAATCATTCCATCTGAAGTTAATACCCTATTTGTCATCACCCTAGATAGTTTACAATGGGGATTCTTATTGGAGATGTCCTTCTCACCTAACATCCCATGCTGTTGAGATACTCTACTTCAGTTAATATCGTGATAGTCAAATTTGAGCGTGGTGAGAGGGTTACATTTTTGGGTGCTCATCTGGGAATTTTGTTTTTGTTGATGGATATTTTCAGAAATGACTCTGGTGTAATTCTTTTTTTTTGATCACTGTTTTCACTGCTGACATCTATACTAACATTCTATACTGACTCACCATTTGAACATTTTCTTTCTAACATTGCTAACATTGGCATAGACTTACAACATGAGTGTGGAAGACATTGTTTCCTGGTGTAGAGAGAAACAACTCGCTATTAATCGTGCATTTGTCCTTAGCAATGTGACAGAGGATGTTTCTGATGAGGTTCTGCTGGAAACGCTGACTTATGTAAAGGCTTTTGGTAAAATTAGACTGCATGGTCGTTGTTCCTATTCAGCTGATAAAAAGCAGGATGTTTTGGTAGAGATATCAAACAATTTTAACGAAATAGCTGTGCCAAGTGTTGCTGGGATACCTGGAGAGTTGGGTCCCTGGCCTGTACATGTAGTTTCACAAGCCACATCTCCTGTTGAGAGAGAGGGTGAAGATTTTCAGGCGAAGCTATTATCCTTTCTAAGACATAAAGGGAAGACTGTAGCTGATGTTAAAGGCCTGGTAAGTCCCTCTGAACACTGAACTGGTTACTGCCATCAGTTCACTGGTAGAGAAATGCAATAATGTGCCATCTGAGACTCAGATTTACTGTAAGCTGCGTATGTTTTCAGGTGTGAAACCCAGTCCTAGTGGAGAGGAAAAGTATGACGCATGGGCTGAGCAAACCAACCATTTACCTGGAGGAATGGCAGTGCACCGACAATGCGAAAAAACAGAGAATAATAGAAAGTCTTAAAGGGCCTGCTGCTGACATTGTGAGGTTCTTCAAGACAGGGAACCCCCATGCTACAGCGCTCGAATACAAGGCTCTAGAAACAGCATTCGGTACCACCAAAAGTGCACCTGATCTCATGGTAATGTTCAGAAACACATTCCAAAGTGAAGGAGAGAAGCTTTCAGCTTACCTATTGAGACTTGACAAATTGCTGCATGCTGTTTATCGAAAAGGAGGCATTGAGCTGTCAGAGATTAATCGCATACGCATTGGCCAAGTAGTGAGAGGTGCATCCTCACATGACATGGTTGCACTTCGTATTCGCATGACCTATAAACTACTTGAACCACCAAGCTTTACTGAACTACTACAAGAAATAAGGGAGGAGGAGGACATGATTCAAGACAGGAACACAACGAAGACTGTTGCCACAGTTTGCGAAAAAGCTAATACCAAGATAGAAGTGCTGAGAAAATAAATAAAAGTTTTAAAAATGAAATGACGCAACTCATGTCTGCTAACGTCACAGCAGCTCAATCTGACACACAAAGGTCAGATGTGGCATTTAAAAGCAAAAAGAAGAGACTAAATCCATCACAAGAACAGACACAAGCTGACAGCAAACCCAGAGTGTTCTGTTATAGATGTGGAGAAGATGGCCATTTAAAGAGAAACTGTGAAGTTGAAGAGAACTTGAGGAAAGTCAACACACACCTAATCAAATAAAAGCGGACTATGGGAAACTACAGAGGGACCCAGTAAAGGAGCGGCCTGACGTCCCAGTGAAGATACGTTCCGCCAAGTGCCACAAGTATGAAGACATGAAAGACATGCTACCTACAGGTTTAGTTGGTCCAAGTTCTGTCGTTCCTGTACAGATTGAAGGTATCTACGCTAAAGCTTTACTAGATAGCGGGTCTCAGATTACTCTACTTTACAGATCATTTTATGACAAGTACTTGACGCATTTGCCATTGATTCCTATAGGAAACTTAGAGATGTGGGGCCTTAGCTCTGATCAGTGTCCATATGATGGCAATTTGACACTGAAGCTTGAGTTCTCAGGATCGGTTGTGGGTGTAGCAGAGACCATGGAAGCACTTGTGTTGGTATGTACAGATCCGGCCATGAAAGGTGATGTGCCTATTCTGGTCGGCACAAATACGTCTGTAGTGAAGAAACTTATGACTGCTTGCAAAGAAAAGGAAGGTGAAGGTTTCCTTAGCACACTACAAATTCATCCTGTTATCAAAGAGGCATATGAGAGGATGATAGAAAGCTCAACTGATGATGACGAGAAGAGAGGAAATGTCGGTTTCACACAACAAAAAAACCTGTCACCCTGCCACCTGGTGGGCAGGCGAGAGTTACTGGAATTCCAAAATTTCCTGGGATACCTTCTACTCAAACCATTCTGGTAGAGAGGTCTGAAGAACCCCGGTTTCCCTGAAGAACTACTAGTGAGGCCTGAAATCCAGACGGTTGCAGTTGTGTCGTCTAGAAGAATCACTCTTACTGTCAGGAATGTCTCGACAAAGGAGATCACCCTGAAACGAGGTACGCCTATGGCTCATCTGTTTCCTGTAGATGTGCTCCAGGTGTTCCATTGAAAAGTAAGCAGGATTCATCTGAGAGACTGATGTCTTCTTCATTCGACTTTGGAGATTCTTCAGTGCCTGAGGGATGGAAGAAGAGGTTATGTGAAAAGATGATGGAACGGAAAGAAGTGTTCTCAACACATGAGTTTGACGTGGGTTGTTCAAAGAGTACTCACCACACCATCAGAGTTACTGAAGACAAACCATTTAGGGAGAGATCTCGCCGCTTGTCCCCAGCTGATGTTGAAGATATGAGGAAGCAACTTAATAACTTGAATAGTTCAGGGATCATATCTGAGTCGAGAAGCCCCTGTGCATCTCCTATTGTGGTGATGAGGGAAAAGAATGGCACCATACGCAGGTGTGTTGATTACAGGACCCTCAACAAGTGCACTGTTCCAGTCCAGTACACAGTTCCACGTGTGGAGGATGCTCTTACATGTTTGAGTGGGAGCAAATGGTTCAGTGTGTTAGATCTCGGATACTATCAAATTCCGATGGGCGATACAGATAAAGAGAAGACAGCATTTATCTGTCCAGTTGGATTTGTCCAATTTGAGAGGATGCCACAGGGTGTGTCCGGAGCACCTGCAACATTTCAACATGTCATGGAAAAGACAGTTGGAGACATGAACCTACTCAAAGTTCTTCTTTAACTTGATGACTTAATTGTGTTTGAAAGGACGCTGGAGGAACATGAGCAGAGGTTACTCAAGGTGTTAGACCACTTGAAAAGTGAAGGCCTAAAACTGTTCCTTGACAAGTGTCAGTTTTGCCGCACATATGTCAACTATGTTGGACATATCATATCCCAGAATGGAGTGGCTACAGACCCGTCAAAGAGTGAAGCTGTCACCACGTGGCCAAGACCTGAAACTGTGACTGCTCTGCGTTCTTTTCTAGGATTCTGTGGATATTACAGAAGATTTGTCAAAGACTATTCTAAAGTGAGTTACCCCCTGAATAAGCTCTTATGCGGATATCTTCCCTCTGCCAAGAAAGTAAGAAAGTCCAAGGAAGAGGAGAAAGCCTACCTCAACCCCTCAGAACCATGTGGATCAAGGTGGGATGAGAAGTGTGAATTGGCATTCGAGACATTGAAGGAAAACCTCACAAAAGCTCCTTTGTTGGCCTTTTCTGATCCTCAGTTGCCATACGTTCTACATGTAGATGCTAGCCGCGAAGGGTTAGGTGGAGTACTTTACCAAGAGACAACTTTACCAACAGACAACCACCCATTGACATATGTCCTCACGTCCCCAAAATTGGATGCAACTGGTCATCGTTGGCTAGCTGCGTTATCTATCTTTGACTTTAGTCTCAAGTACAGGCAGAACATAGATGCCGATGCTTTATCTCGCCGCTCTCATCAGCAATCTGCAGTGGAACAAGATTGGAGAGACATTCCTGCATCTGGTGTCCGAGCCATGTGCCAGATGTCTAATGTTGTTAGAGTAACTCCTGGATCATCTAGTAGAGTGATTGATCAGTTGGGAGCCTCTATGCATGCTGTGCCTCAAGCATACTGTAACTTGAGCATGCTGAAGTCTCACATGTCCAGATTGAGCACTATGGAACTTTCTGCATCACAACAAGAAGACCCTTGCTTAGGAGAGATGTGGGTTGCTCTTAATAAACATGATATTACCAGGATGACAATGACCAAACATCCATTCATCTCTTTGCTCCTGAGAGAGTGGGAGAAGCTAAAGATGGAAGATGGAGTTACGCACAAGATCACACATCCGCCAAACAAAACTCATCGTGCTCAGCTACTACTTCCAGAGAAGTTCTGAACTATGGTCCTCAAGTCGCTGCATGATGACTCAGGTCATTTAGGATTTGACAAAACATATGGACTTGTCAGAGACCGGTTCTACTGGCCACGCATGAAGATGGAAGTAGAGGAGTACTTTAAGTCCTGTGCTCGTTGTGTACAGAGGAAAACACTTCCAAAGATAGTTGCTCCGCTTGGTCATATGCAAAGTGATGGACCTATGGACCTATGGACCTGTGTGTATGGATTTCCTGTCCATTGAGCCTGACTCATGTAACACAGAGAATGTCCTGGTCATTATGGATCATTACACGAGATACGCTCAAACTTTTCCTACGAAGGATCAGAAAGCATCCACTGTCGCCAAAGTATTGTGGGAGAGGCACTTCATCCATTATGGTCTACCGAAGAGGATGCATAGCGATCAAGGTAGAGATTTTGAAAGTAGACTCATTCGTGAGCTACTGAATATGCTTGGGTTGGAGAAGTCAAGGACAACACCATATCATCCTCAGGGAGATCTACAACCTGAGAGATTCAACCAAACCTTGTTGAACATGCTTGGAACTCTTGATCCTACACAAAATAACAAATTGAGTCAGTATATTGGGCATCTAGTGCACTCGTATAACTGTACTTGGAATGAAGCGACTGGCTACTCGCCCTATTTTTTTATGTTTGGACGTGAAGCTAGATTGCCCGTTGATATCTGTTTTCGAGTGATAGCTCTTCAGAGAGAACTTACCTCAAGTATGTATCTGATACGAAGATACAAATTTGCTTAGAGCACTGCTGGAAAGCAAAACCATGAAAACAAACAGCGATATGATAAGATGATTCGCTACACGCAACTTATGCCTGGAGGCAGAGTCCTTATATGGAATCTAGGACTGCATGGAAAACATAAGCTGGCAGATCACTGGGTTTCTACGCCATATGTGGTGGAAAGTCGGATGTCAAACTTACCCGTTTGAAGTCTGAAAGTGGAGATGGACCCATTAAGATTCTTCATCGGAATCACCTGCTACCACTGGGGCAGAAAGTGCGCCTAGAACCTGTGGTTAACATAGAACCAACTCCTAGTAGAAGGACCCTGCAAAGAATGAGGAAGAGAAAGGGATATTAAAAGTTTCTGGGAAACTGTACTCCTCGGAATGATGAGTAAGTTGAAGAGGTTAAGAATCCAGAAGATGAGAAGGATTTCGACACAGAAGATGAGGACATCGGAGTATGGTATGAAGTGCCTAAAACAAACTGTAGGAGCCGAGAAGTGGAAGAGATGTCGTAACCTTTTAGCTTGGACCTAGACATAGTCTGGAATCAAATGACTGGGGGACCTGAAAGAGCAGAACAAGTTGTAGAAGCAAAAGAGTCCAGTCAAGAAGCTGAGGTCGCAACTGGAGTTGAAGCAGATGATAATGAGGCATCTAACTCAATTGAAGAGATTCAAGAAGAGGAACAAGAAGTTCAAGGAGAAGTGAAACTTCGGAGGAAATAGAAGGACCAGGAATAAGAATATCTCAGAGAGTAAGGAAAGCTCCTGTACTACTTACCTATGATAAACCTGGAGTTCCAAGTATAGCCCCAGTTGTCAGATATTGTTCCACACTGTACAAGTAGATTGGATAAGGGAAACACAAATGTATCTGCTTTTCAATGATCTAACAAGGTTTGTCTCAGTTGTAGGTTGTAGACAGAGTTAAGAGTTGAAACGGTTACTTATTACATTTCACTTGTGTGTTTACAAGTCATGAGGACATGCCTAATTTTGGTGGGGGGAGAGTGTAATACCCTTGTTAGAACCAATTATTGAGTTTATTCTTGTTATAATTAATTTGTATTATATTTAAAAAGTGATTGAATTGCTCCCGAATTGTAATGTTGTTAATGCATTTCTTTTGAAGAAGTATTTCTTTAATGTATAAGTGAATAGGTTGGTTTACTTTTAAGTTTAAGTTTTGAACAATAAGGTCGCTTGTTAAGCTGTGGCTTAATGGGAGTTGACCTGGTTAACGGGAGAGCTGGGAAAAAAAGAGAGGGAGAGAGACATTGAAAACTACAGGATTTCAATGGCTTTCAATTCCAGAGACTGAGCTCTTGGGCCACGCTCTTTGGCCATGCACACCTGTGATGGGTTTGGCATCGAAATGAGAATGCATGAGCAGAAAAGAACCACATACGCACTGTAAAATATGGTGTTGGAACTTTGATGTTATGGGAGTTTTTTGCTTCCCTTGCCCTGGGGCCCTTTTTAACGTCCAAGGCATCATAAACTTTACCCAGTACCAGGATATTTTAGCCAAAAACCTGGTTGCCAGGAACCTGAAAATTGGCAACAAGTGAATCTTCCAGGAAGACAGTAACCCCAAGCACACATCAAATTCCACAAAGAAATGGTTAATTGGCCACAAAATCAACATTTTGCAATGGCCATCTCAGTCTACGGACATGAGATCCATTGAAAACCTTTGGTTTGAACGGAAGAGGGCAGTCCATAAGCACAGATTAAAGATATCAAGGATCTGGAAGGATTCTGGGTAAAACTTTATTTGGATAGTCCACATGTAGATGCTCTAAAAAATCTACTAACCCTAAACTTAAGCCTTACCCTAACCCTATCCCTAACCTTAACCCTTATCCTAAACTCTAACCCTTATCCCTAACCTTAACTTTAACCCTTACCCTTATTCTAAACCCAACCCTAACCTTAACCCTTATCCTAACCCTTATCCCTAACCTTAACTTTAACCCTTACCCTTATTCTAACCGTAACCCTTATCCTAACCCCAACCCTATCTCTAACCTTAACTTTAACCCTAACCCTTATTCTAAACCCAACCCTAACCTTAACCCTTATCCTAACCCTATCCCTAACTTTAACCCTTACCCTTATTCTAAACCCAACCCTAACCTTAACCCTTATACTAACCCTATCCCTAACTTTAACCCTTACCCTTATTCTAAACCTAACACTAACCTTAACCCTTATCCTAACCCTATCTCTAACTTTAACCCTTACCCTTATTCTAAACCTAACCCTAACCTTAAACCTTATCCTATCCCTATCCCTAACCTTAACTTTAACCCTTACCCTTATTCTAAACCTAACTCTAACCTTAGCATGCAGTTGCTTATCAAAAGATAGTCTGTTGATAGTATGACCAACTACAGGTCGACTATCCGGACTATCTAAATGAAGTGTGACCGGATTCTGTATGGAAGAATGGTCTACGATCCCTCCTAATATGTTTTCCAACTCCTAAAACATTTTACAAAAAGGCTCAGTGCCGTAATCATTGCAGGGCGAGGCGTTGAAAGGTATTGAAAACAGGGGTGTCAATAATATTTACCTCTACCTTTGTGAGAAATATTTGTATTCCTTGTTAAACAAGCATTAGTTTAAAATAATATAATTTCCCAATTTATTTGAGTATACAATGTAGCTCAGTATTTGAATTATTTATTTTATACAGTCATCATTGCTCATCTTTATCAAGGGTGTTCATAATTTCGGACCTCACTGTATCTCATCCTGTATCTCATCCTGCATCCAAGCCCATTTGCCTGTCAGGTAGATGCAAACGACTTCATCCCTATCGACTAACCCTCTTATCTGAAGTGCTACCTCCACGGCCTGTGGTCTCCCCCCTCTCTCTCTCTCTCTCTCTCTCTCTCTCTCTCTCTCTCTCAGCTGGAGGAGCTGCAGTGGCCAGAGGGGGAGCAGGCGGTCCCTATTTCCATGTGCAGTCTGCCCTGTAAGACAGGTGAGAGGAAGAAGAGGGTGAAGGGCATGCCATGCTGCTGGCACTGTGAGCTGTGTGATGGTTACCAGTACCAGTATGATGAGACCTCATGCCGCCTTTGCTCTTATGACATGAGGCCCAACCCCAACCGGACGGAGTGCCAACCTATCCCCATTGTCAAGCTGGAGTGGCACTCCCCCTGGGCCGTCATTCCCGTGTTCCTCGCCATGCTGGGTATCATCGCCACTATCTTTGTCATGGCAACGTTCATACACCACAACGACACACCCATCGTACGTGCGTCAGGCCGCGAGCTGAGTTACGTGCTGCTGACGGGCATCTTCCTGTGTTACATTATCACCTTCCTGATGATTGCCAAGCCCGATGTGGGCGTGTGCTCCTTCCGGAGGATCTTCCTGGGCCTGGGGATGTGTATCAGCTATGCCGCGCTGCTCACCAAGACCAACCGGATCTACCGGATCTTTGAACAGGGGAAGCAGACAGTGACAGCCCCGCGCTTCATCAGCCCCACCTCCCAGATCGCCATCACCTCCTCCCTCATCTGTCTGCAGCTGCTGGGCGTGCTCGTCTGGTTCGCCGTGGACCCCCCGAACACCATCATCGACTACGACGAGCAGAAGACCATGAACCCCAACCTAGCGCGTGGGGTGCTGAAGTGTGACATCACGGACCTGCAGATGATCTGTTCGCTGGGCTACAGCATCCTGCTGATGGTCACATGTACCATCTACGCTATCAAGACCCGCGACGTGCCAGAAGACTTCAACGAGGCCAAGCCCATCGGCTTCACCATGTACACCACTTGTATAGTCTGGCTGGCCTTCATCCCCATCTTCTTTGGCACAGCCCAGTCTGCAGAGAAGGTGAGTCATCTCTCTCTCTCTCTCTCCCCCCCTCTCTCTCCCCCTCTCTCTCCCTTCTCTCTCTCCCCCTCTCTCTCCCTTCTCTCTCTCCCTCCATCTCTCTTTTAATCCCTCCCTCTCTCTCCCTCTCCCTGCACTGCTTCTGCTTCCAGCCTGTGTTTTATCTCATGCAAACTTACACACTGACATAGGCACACACTGACATAGACACACACTGACATAGACACACACTGACATAGACACACACTGACAAAGACACACACTTAGAGACACAAAAACAGATACACACAGAGGCTTACACACACACACACACACACACACAAAACCAAACACACAGGGTCTGTATGCTAAAGACTCATTTTCTTTTGATTTCAAATTCATATGGCTCAGATGTGCATAATAAAACACACAAGGACTGCAGGAGACATAAATAGGCATTAGAAAGGGGGGTGCTGTGAGATGTAGCAGCTCCTTATGTCATTATCTTAGCTTTCACGCCTGGAGCTCAACACTAGCTATTATGCCTCATCCTGTGGAGGAAGACTAGGAGGAGGAGAAGGAGGGGGAGAAGGATGAGGTGGAGAAGGAGGAGGTGGAGGAAGAAGTCTAGGAGGTGGAGGAGAAGGAGGATGAAGAGGAAGAGTAGGAGGTGGGGGATGAGGAGGAGGATAAGGAGGATAAGGAGGAAGAGAACGAGGAGGTGGAGGAGTAAGAGAAGGAGGAGATGGAGGAGGAGGAAGCGGTGGAGGAAGACTAGGAGGCAGTAGTGGTGCATGGGTAAATCACTGTGGAGGAAGACTAGGAGGCAGTAGTGGTACATGGGTAAATCACTGTGGAGGAAGACTAGGAGGCAGTAGCGGTGCATGGGTAAATCACTGTGGAGGAAGACTAGGAGGCAGTAGTGGTGCATGGGTAAATCACTGTGGAGGAAGACTAGGAGGCAGTAGTGGTGCATGGGTAAATCACTGTGGAGGAAGACTAGGAGGCAGTAGTAGTGCATGGGTAAATCACTGTGGAGGAAGACTAGGAGGCTGTAGTGGTGCATGGGTAAATCACTGTGGAGGAAGACTAGGAGGCAGTAGTGGTGCATGGGTAAATCACTGTGGAGGAAGACTAGGGGGCAGTAGTGGTACATGGGTAAATCACTGTGGAGGAAGACTAGGAGGCAGTAGTAGTGCATGGGTAAATCACTGTGGAGGAAGACTAGGAGGCTGTAGCGGTGCATGGGTAAATCACTGTGGAGGAAGACTAGGAGGCAGTAGTGGTGCATGGGTAAATCACTGTGGAGGAAGACTAGGGGCAGTAGTGGTACATGGGTAAATCACTGTGGAGGAAGACTAGGAGGCAGTAGAGGTGCATGGGTAAATCACTTTGGAGGAAGACTAGGAGGCAGTAGTGGTACATGGGTAAATCACTGTGGAAGAAGACTAGGAGGCAGTAGTGGTGCATGGGTAAATCACTGTGGAGGAAGACTAGGAGGCAGTAGTGGTACATGGGTAAATCACTGTGGAGGAAGACTAGGAGGCAGTAGAGGTGCATGGGTAAATCACTTTGGAGGAAGACTAGGAGGCAGTAGTGGTACATGGGTAAATCACTGTGGAAGAAGACTAGGAGGCAGTAGTGGTACATAGGTAAAACTGTGGAGGAAGACTAGGAGGCAGTTGTGGTACATGGGTAAATCACTGTGGAAGCCAAGCTAGTAAAAAAGCCATATTACAACCTATGTTGTGATAATTACGTTGTTTGCTCTATAACCCACTTGTTCATATGCCACTGTGATATACAATAAGGCTGTGACAACAAAAAGACAACAGTCACACAGTGGCGGAATATATTTAACTACACATACGTTTGTTTCATCACAAAACCGCAGAGCAGCATCTGTCCAGTGAAGTCCACAATGAAAATATTGCATGTAACCAACAGTTACATGACCTGCAGCATAGTCAAGCAAGTTCATGTTTTCTACAGTTTACTAATCAACTACTAATTTATAACCACAGAGTTACCGCAAGTTAGACCAAAGACAACAGACGCACTACCTCCGCTATTCTAGCACCATTTATACATCATCAAATCAAAAAGGCTCTACATGCTTAGTTTATTACACTGAAAACAAACTTAAAAATAGCAAAACTATTTAGTCCAATCAATGTTGCTAAATACTGTATCATGTGGGTGTCCATGGTACTGATTTCTGTGCGTGTGCAAGTAAAAAAAAGCTAATTGCCTCACCCAACATGTAGACTCGTTGAACACCAATGCCATGGGCCTCTCTTTCATGTTGGCAAAACGGTTTATGGCTGTGTCATACAGTACACTTTTTGTTTTTGTTGTCATGGGCTACCTAGCTTAAATGCTTGCTAGCCTAACTTCCTCGCATGGGCAACAATGAACCAGCTAAGTTAGCTAGCTAGTTAACTTCAGCCTACTATGCTACATCTAGGCTACAATTGAACTTCAATTGTCTCAGGCCAGTGGCACAATATATTAATTTATGGTTAGATCAGAATCGCAGTCATAAGCCCCATATTCATCCATGGCTTAGGAAAGGGAAGATTTAGCAAGCTAGCTACTGCAGGACATCAGCACAAGCAGACCAGAAACAGAAGTTTATCTGAAAAGGAAGTTTTGTTTAGGATGTAATTTGATTGGTGTGAAGCCAAATCTAAACTGGCCTCCCTTGGGGTGCATTTTGCTGCACCAGGACAAACCACTGCTGAGATCAGCTCAATGCTGATTGGCTAATTATTTTATGTTTTTTATCAAGTGAGGCTAAATGCTTTTCGGCATCAATCAAGCAAATGCCACAGTGGCTTACATTTTGTACTTTTTTGGAGCATCAGATACGTGGGCTACACATAATGACACAGGGGTGCTGTTTGCTCTCGCTCAAATGATTTCTCTGGTGAGATTCAGACTCTTGGGATGTGATGTAAAATTATAAAAACACAGAGAGAGAAGAAAGAGAAATTATTATTCTTAATATAAAAATACATATACACTACTGGTCAAAAGTTTTAGAACACCTACTCATTCAAGGGTTTTTCTTTATCTATACTATTTTCTACTTTGTAGAATAATAGTGAAGACATAAAAAATAGGAAATAACATATATGGAATCATGTAGTAACCAAAAAAGTATTAAACAAATCTAAATATATTTTATATTTGAGATTCTTCAAATAGCCAGCTTTGCCTTGATGACAGCTTTGCACACTCTTGGCATTCTCTCAACCAAATTCACCTGGAATGCTTTTCCAGCAGTCTTAAAGGTGTTCCCACATATTCTGAGCACTTGGTGGCTGCTTTTCCTTCACTCTGCAGTCTGACTCATCCCAAACCATCTCAATTTGGTTGAGGTCGGGGGATTGTGTAGGCCAGGTCTTCTGATGCAGCACGCCATCACTCTCCTTCTTGGTCAAATTGCACTTACACAGCCTGGAAGTGTGTTGGGTCATTGTCCTGTTGAACAACAAAAGATAGTCTCACTAAGCCCAAACCAGATGGGATGGCATATGACTGCTGAATGCTGTGGTAGCCATGCTGGTTAAGGGTGTCTTGAATTTTAAATAAATCACAGACAGCAAAGCACCCCCACACCATCACACCTTCTCCTCCATGCTTTACGGTGGGAACCACACATGCGATCATCCGTTCACCCACATCACGTCTCACAAAGACACAGTGGTTGGAAACAAAAATCTCAAATGTGGACAAATTTCCACTGGTCTAATGTCCATTGCTTGTATTTCTTGGACCAAGCAAGTCTCTTCGTCTTATTGGTGTCCTTTAGTAGTGGTTTCTTTGCAGCAATTCGACTATGAAGGCCTGATTCACACAGTCTCCTCTGAACAGTTGATGTGTCTGTTACTTGAAGCATTTATTTGGGCTGCAATTTCTGAGGCTTGTAACTCTAATGAACTTATCCTCCGCAGCAGAGGTAACTCTGGGTCTTCCTTTCCTGTGGCGGTCCTCATGAGAGCCTGTTTCATCATAGCGCTTGATGGTTTTTGCGACTGCACTTGAAGAAACGTTAAAGGTTCTTGAAATTCCCTGTATTGACTGACCTTCATGTCTTAAAGAAAAGATGCACTGTCGTTTCTCTTTGCTTATTTGAGCTGTTCTTGCCATAATATGGACTCGGTCTTTTACCAAATAGGGCTATCTTTTGTATACCCCACCTACCTTGTCACAACACAACTGATTGGCTCAAACGCATTAAGAAGGAAAGAAAATCCTCAAATTAACATTTAACAAGGCACACCTGTTAATTTAAATCCATTCCAGGTGACTATCTCATGAAGCTGGTTGAGAGAATGCCAAGAGTGTGCAAAGCTGTCGTCAAGGCAAATGGTGGCTACTTTGAATAATCTCAAATCTAAAATATATTTAGATTTTTTTAAACACTTTTTGGTTACTACATGATTCCTTATGTGTTATTTCATAATGTTAATGTCTTCACAATTATTCTACAATATAGAAAATATAAAAAATAAAGAAAAACCCTTGAATGAGTAGGTGTTCTAAAACTTTTGACCGGCAGTGTATATTGATCAAATATTTTGAAGAGGAAGACTAGGAGGAGGAGGAGGAGGTGGAAGAGAGGGAGGAGGAGGTGGAAAAGGGGGATAGATAATCTGAGTCAAGACATTCCATTCCTCGACAAGGTGCACTCTAGAAATGCACTTGACATCAGCAGCTACTGGAGTTGATTGAGAACGTGACATCCTGACCCCCTGTGCTAGTCATTGCTTATCTGAATAGTATTGGACAGAATACAGGTGCATTTATCTGCTCTATTCTTGAGTTGTGTGTGGTGTTTGGCAGGCCTTGTGTACATGTAGCTGAGTAGAAGTTTTCCACTGACAGACTATCAAGGTCGACAGGAAGGTTTTACACTAACCTTTTGAGTGCCGCCCCGTTCAATATCCTTTCTGCTAGGTTACAGAAAGGGATAGATCACAAACTGATTTTCCTCATCTCAATTTGACACTGATTTCATAGATGAATTACACTCTCAGTTAGCCATTAGGAGTTCATTGTGTAAAGCAAGCCCTTAATGTGTCCATCCTCCTTATGCGGTTAACTCATACAGAACACTGGCTATCATCTTACACACACGTAAGCCACAAAAAAACCTACGCCACTCCTGTGGCCTTTAGCAGATAAGGAGGAGTGGTGTTCACAGGGAGCCCTCCATTAACTCCTAGTGTGTGTGTGTGTGTGTGTGTGTGTGTGTGTGTGTGTGTGTGTGTGTGTGTGTGTGTGTGTGTGTGTGTGTGTGTGTGTGTGTTGTATGCTTTGCTCCCAGGGACTGATTGCTGTATTTGACCAGACTCCTTATCTCCAAAATACCTTGCACTTGTTGATTGTGACTGAAAAGCCCCAGAGACGTTTGGTTTTGATTTATCTGGGCCATTCAGGAACTCCCATTATCTAAAGATGTGTGGTGATACGATGCCATGCAATTCCTAATGTTAAGCATGAGATCCTGTTATTGTATCCCGCTTTGATCACATCGGCCAAAGCTCTGTAGCCGTATTGACTGAATGCTCTGCAGCTCTCCACACCTGTGCCTCCACACACCCAAACCCATGCTGTGTGAAGCGATGCACACACAGCAACAAAATATCAAGCAGCGCTCTTTCCCCCCTCTACACCTGCACTTGCTCAGTCAGCCACTCAGCAGACAGCACACAGATAATGACCATGAGAATAACCAGCTTGGGATAAAGCCAGAGAAATAGATGTCGTACTCTGGTTAGAAAAGCAAAGTCAACATACTTCTTGAATTGTGTATTTCAGAGTGGTGGAAATCCAGCTAAATTCTGGAATGTGGTCAAATCTCTGAAAAATAAATTCCACCCTTCCCATCGCCCAGCAGGTTCTGACATCCTCTGGTCCCATAACAGACAAACATTACATTTGTCTGTTATATTTGAAATAATGGTTTCTGAAAATACCTCAAGTTCCACTAGAGGGAGTCCTTTATTCACGTCTAAACCTTTTTTATCTTCTGAATTTGAACCATTTCATTTGAATTGTGTATTAAGTGCCTTGCAAAAAATTTATGTAAAAAAATCCACAGTAGCTGATTTGCTTATCCCTTTCTACTGCAGGTTTCTGCCCCCCTTCCTAGGCCGTCATTGAAAATAAGAATTTGTTCTTAACTGACTTGCCTAGTTAAATAAAGGTCAAATAAAAAAACAAAAAATTGTAGAACCTTTGACACACATTTTCAATATAACAATTACTTCTGGTGCTATCCCTAAGATCTGAAAGGCGGTGCATGTCCTTCCCCTTTACAAAGGTGGAGATCCTTCTGACCTAGGTAACTACTTCCCCATTTCTAATCTTGCCTTGCAAAAATATTAGAATCTCAGCGAATAACTTATTTAAAACTTAATGTGTACTAGTCTGGTTTTAGACCTGGACATATCAACATTTCACCAGCTATACTTGTCTTAAATGATATATTTTATTTATTCATTTCACCTTTATTTAATCAGGTAGGCCAGTTGAGAACAAGTTCTCATTTACAACTGCGACTTGGCCAAGATAAAGCAAAGCAGTGCGACAAAACAACAACACAGAGTTACACATAAACAAACGTACAGTCAATACAATAAAACAATCTATGTACAGTGTGTGCAAATGTAGAAGAGTAGGGAGGTGAGGTAATAAATAGGCCATAGAGGCAAAATAATTACAATATAGCATTAACACGAGTGATAGATGTGCAGATGATGATGCGCAAGTAGAGAATAGAGATACTGGGGTGCAAAACAGCAAGAGGATAAATAACAATATGGGGATATTAAATTAGATCATAGGAATTACTGTGCTGCCATATTTATAGATCTATCCAAGGCCTTTGATACTGTTCATTCAAAGGTTCTCTGAAATGGGCCTCAACTAGGCATCTTGTAAATGGTTTGGGAACTAACTATCTGTCAGACAGGACACAATTTGTGCTTTCTGATGGAGTCAAGTCAAGTTACCTATCCTCTTTACTATTTAAACAGTACCAGTCAAAAATTTGGACATTCAAGGGTTTTTCTTTATTTTTAATATTTACTATATTGTAGAATAACAGTGACATCAAAACTATGAAATAACACATATGGAATCATGTAGTAACCAAAAAAGTGTTAAATAAATCTAAATATATTTTATATTTGAGATTCTTCAAATAGGCACCATTTGCGTTGATGACAACTTTGCACACTCTTGGCATTCTCTCAACCAGCTTCATGAGGTAGTCACCTGGAATGCATTTCAATTAACAGTTGTGCATTGTCAAAAGTTAATTTGGGGAATTTCTTTCCTTCTTAATGTGTTTGAGCCAATCAGTTGTGTTGTGACAAGGTAGGGATGGTATACAGAAGATAGCCCTATTTGGTAAAAGATCAAGTCCATACTATGGCGAGAACAGCTCAAATAAGCAAAGAGAAATGACAGTCCATCTTTACTTTAAGACATGAAGGTCGGTCAATGCGGAACATTTCAAGAACTTTTATCGTTTCTTCGAGTGCAGTCGCAAAAACCATCAAGTGCTATGATGAAACAGGCTCTCATGAAGACCGCCACAGGAAAGGAAGACCCAGAGTTCCCTCTGCTACAGAAGATAAGAATTAACTGCACCTCAGATAGCAGTCCAAATAAATGCTTCACAGAGTTCAAGTAACAGACACATCTCAACATCAACTTTTCAGAGGAGACTGTATGAATCAGGCCTTCATGGTTGAATTGCTGCAAAGAAACCATTACTAAAGGACACCAATAAGAAGAAGAGAAGTGCTTGGGCCAAGAAACACAAGCAATGGACATTAGACCGGTGGAAATCTGTCCTTTGCTCTGATGAGTCACAAATGTGAGGTTTTTGCATTCAACCGGCGTGTCTTTGTGACGCAAAGTAGGTGAACGGATGATCTCCACATGTGTGGTTCCCACCATGAACCATGGAGGAGGAGGTGTGATGGTGTGGGGGTGTTTTGCTGGTGACACTGTCTGTGATATATGTAGAAATCCTCGATTTTCCATCCCATCTGGTTTGCACTTAGTGGGAATATAATTTATTTTTCAACAGGACAATGACCCAACACACCTCCAGGCTGTGTAAAGCCTATTTGACCAAGAAGGAGAGTGAAGGAGTGCTGCATCAGATGACCTGGCCTCCACAATCCCCTGATCTCAACCCAATTGAGATGTATTGTTACGCCTGCTCCCACTCTCCCTCCCTGATGCTTGAGGGCGCCAGTCTGCCCTACATTACGCACTCCTGCCACCATCATTACGCACACCTGCTTCCCTCATCACGTGCATCAGCGATGCATTGCACTCACCTAGACTCAATCACCGTGATATTACCTCCCCTATATCTGTCTGTTCCCCAGCTCAGCTCCCCATTTCTGCATTGATTGTCATATGTCTCTGTTTTACCCGGTTCTGACGCTGTTCCTGTCCTGTTCCATGTCTGTGTAAATTAAATGTTCACTCTCCATACCTGCTTCTCATCTCCAGCGTCAGTTCTTACAGGTTTGGGATGAGTTGGACCGCAGAGTGAAGGAAAAGCAGCCAAGCGCTCAGCATATCAGGGAACTCCTTCAAGACTGTTGGAAAAGTATTCCACATGAAGCTGGTTGAGAGAATGCCAAGAGGGAGCAAAGCTGTCATCAATGCAAAGGGTGGCTACTTTGAATAATATCAAATATATTTTGATTTGATTAACACTTTTTTTGGTTACTATGTGATCCCACGTGTATTATTTCATAGTTTTGAAGCCTTCACTATTATTCTACAATGTAGAAGATATAAACAACATATAGAAAAACCCTTGAGTAGAATGAGTAGGTGTGAACAAACCTTTGACTGGTCCTATATATAAATAATATTGGTCTATCTGCAAAACCTGCAACATTCATCTGTATGCAGATGACACTGTTATGTATGCTTTTCACCCTAAGACTGACCAGGCTATGTTGGAACTGTAATCCGATTGTGTCGCCTTGCAGAAACTCTTTGTTGATTTAATATGTGTACTTAATGCAGCAAAAAATTAAATGGATGATGTTTTCTGATTCTCATAGAAATACTATAGATGTCTTACGCCAGTGGTCACCAACCTGTCAATCTTCAAGACATTCTTTGTCAATCACCAAACATCTCTGTAGAAAAGCCATCAATAAAGGCTTGCACTTTTGTAACTACGTTTCTTGTTGCGCTGTTGGCGTTCGCTGCAATTGATTCAGAAGCCCACTGAGTAGGTAAAGTGTTCCCATGTTGAACCATTTTATTCATGTGAAAAGACAAACTACCCAGCCAGAGAGAGACTGTCAAAAAAATACAGCAAAGAGCTGGTGTTTTTATGAGTGAGTTCATGTCTAAGTTTGAATTCAGCACTGTCAACACAGATACAAAACATAAAATGTTCTTCTCCCTACTTCAACTCGCTCTGCAGCTGCAGTGAATGAGTAGCCAAGTGTATCGATAGCCATCCATTTTTATTTTTATTAGCAGCTTGTCGTGTCTGTTACTATCGAAGAATATTTCACTTTTTCTGGTCATAGGAAGAACATGAATTTGTGCATGAGGCAGATGCAGTGTGACTCGAGTTTCGCCATCAGGTGGAAGACAGTTTCCCTTCTCTCTGATCAGTCTCACTGGAGGAAAGGAAGGAGAGAGCAGGGACAATGACAGATGGACCTTCTGCTGCTCTGTCCCTCCCTCCCCTGAGACTAATGCCATGTTCAAAACAACTGGGAACTCAGAAATATCCAACTTTCGACTTCAGTGCGTTCAAGACAACTGGGAACTCTGAAAAAAACGACATCCGACTGGTTGAAAAGTAGTTTTGATCAGTCATCCAACCCGAAATTCCAAGTTGGAAATTCTAGCACCTTTCTAGAACTCTGACTTTCCGACATGGAGATCACTGATGTCATGATTTCTTTCCCCGTGTCCCCAGTTGTCTTGAAAGCACTATGACCAAATGTATGCTCAGCTGTGCCTCGCAAGTGCTACACCAGCAAATATATTTTGTTATCAAAATGTTGTTATCAGAGTTTTCAAATGTAATCTGATCTCAGAAGAACAATATTGTCAGGCCAAGCATAGCTATGTTGTGATAATGTATTAGACCTACTATAATCTAAGCGATAGAGCTTGGCATGCTTTTTTACCGTGAAAGTGATCTTGACTCAGAAAATGTTGGTGACCACTGGGTTAATCATTTATGCATTGGATGGTTCTTTCATTGAGCAGGTTCCTGCCTATAAATATCTGGGCTTTTGGATTGACAATAATCTGACATTTAAAAAACATACGGATGAGCTAGTTAATTAGCTGAGGTTTAAAGTAGGCTTATTTTATATAACTAGATTTCCTGACAGTTCTTGACTAAGAGTAGTCACTGCTGCATTCCGATAAATGGAGTCACCACAAACCTTTGGATGCCGTCTATCGTAGAGGCGCACGTTTTATCACAGGTGACAGTTTTAATATGCATCACTGCATCCTGTATCAAAATGTCGGCAGGTCCTCATTAAAACCCTGTAGATTACTCCATTATTCCCTTTCTGTTTACAAAGTTCTACTACACAAGCGTCCGACCTACCTTACTTTAAAAATATGAGACACCAAACCCGTTCACAGGGATGGTTAACTCTCGGGGGTTCCACTAGTACGTTCAGATCTAGATAAATCCCCCCATTTTTGGAATAGCCTACAAAACTCCCTGCATCTCGACTTTCTGGTGCCTCTAGGGCAGTTTGGGGACTTTAATGTTGAGTGAGTTTCATAACAAGTTCAACTGTTTGGATTGAATGTAAACTATTTATTTGTGGTGTTTGAAGCTGTAGTGTTGATTCTGTCATTTGTAGTTTATCTTAATTTATTGATCATTTTGAATATGTTATATTGTTGTCCTCGGTACACCATTGTAAATGAGACCCTGGTCTCAATGTCCCCTGAATAAATTAAAGTTAAATACAAATAAATAACCAGCTTCCAAATGCAATTTGTTTAATGTTCCACTGCCATCCACTCAGTAGGAATGGGGAATGATCCAACCGAACATAACTGTTGGAATGAAACTACATATAAGGGATTGTGGGAAATTCTGTAGTAAGCATGTGTAACTGTGTTTTATTCAAGCAAACCTGCAAATAACATTGGTCAATTAATTGTTGCCATATTGTCTGTTTTTTAAATTTTTTATTACAAAAATGTCTAACATTCTGGAGGGATCAGGTATCAGTGTACATACAGCCTATAGGGAGGAGGTCAGAGACCTGGCCGTGTGGTGCCAGGACAACAACCTCTCCCTCAACGTGAACAAGACAAAGGAGATGATTGTGGACTACAGGAAAAAGAGGACCGAGCACGCCCCCATTCTCATCGACGGTGCTGCAGTGGAGCAGGTTGAGAGCTTCAAGTTCCTTGGTGTCCACATCACCAACAAACTAACATGGTCCAAGCACACCAAGTTTACCCATTTCATTTGAATGTCTCAAGTTAGAATCTCTGAGTAATCTCTAACTCTATATCATTCATTCAATTTTGACCGAGTGAAAACCATCTTTGTAAAGAACTCCTGACACCAAACAAACTTTCCCCTAAAACCATATAAACTTCCACAAGGGTTAACCTCCCTCGGAAAAGGAAACTTGTGTTAAATCAAACTTCTTTACCTCAACACGTCTTAACAAGCCGTTCAACTCTTGTAAAATGGCACTTGTGCATATGTGAATTTTTTAAAGTCAGGGAAAAGCTGCCGAGTTAGATTACGTGGTTAAGACGAGAAGCATTGAAGCATATCCTCCAACTTTAGGGGCAGAAAAACAACATTACCTACAATACGGTTGTCTTTTAGCAAATTACTTCATTTGACAAGAATTAGACTTGACATTTTCTTTGTCAAGGCGCTTTGCCTTCCTGAATAGATACTGTAATTTAGATGCTTACTGTCTCTGCCTGAGTTTTCATATCTAGAACCTTGAACAGCATTCAATGCACACCAACATTTTACAATCAACAGAAGGAGAACTGTGGGAAGCAGGGGCATTAAATTAAGCTCTAGCCTTATTATAGTGGTTAGAGATTGAGAGTATGTTCTTAAAGGAGGGATATGTTTTTTAACAAGATAATGCCAGGCCAAGAAGGCAACCTTAAAGGATACATTGAGCTGAGCACATGACGATAACAACTATATTGTAAGTAGCCTAAAGTGCATGGGTGGCAAGATAGTGGTTAGAGCGTTAGTTCAGTAACCGAAACGGTTGCTGGTTTGAACACCCTAGCCGAGAAGATGAAAAATCTGTTGAGGTACTCTTGAGCAAGGCACTTAACCCTAATTTGTTCCAGGGGTGCCATATTACTAATACTGACCCTGTGAAACAACACATTTCACTGCACCTATCCGGTGTGTGACATTCTTATTTTGTTGTTGTTGCATCAAGTCAGTATATCCAAGTGCTACAGCACTTCACAATGATATAAATAGACTTAGCCGTTGAGTATACTACAGTTTTTGGCGTATTAAACAAACAGCTATATTACAATCACATTTATGGCAGTCTAGATCTTCTGACTGTATTTTTTAACAAGGCTGATTTTTCTAACAAGGCTGATGTTTGATCACCTCCTGTGATATCCCAAAACGTCATCTCTGTAACATTGTCCATGCATTTACACCATGTGAAAGACAGCCAGTCAGACAGTCTATGATTGACCCATTCATGAGCAGAGAGCAAGGGTCCCCAGAGCAGTAGCATACACTTCCTCCTGATCTGACTGAAAAAGTAGGCTACCCCAAAACAACAAGACTTGCAGGTAGATGAGAGGACAATGCAAATCCCCCAGATCCATTATTGAAGGTGTTTTCCAACAGGGCAGGAGAGCATCCTAATGGTAACTCTACTGAATGGTGTCTTTATCTCTGTGTGCATTTATGATCCCCAATTTATACCAGACTAAATTGCCTGTGCTGTACATCCCGTGGGTATAATTATCTAAAAACCTTCCCCAGATTCTTGTCTGTGCAGATAGAAGGCTGTTGACGGTTTGCTTCCCTGTTATCTGTATGTTGGCATTTGACGATGCTTGTCATTGAGATGTTAAAATTCAGACTTAGTCGTTTGATTCTTGATGATTATCTTAATAAATCATTACTGCAGCTATAAATAGAGAGTTGCCAAGCAGTTGGGAAATTGGCTTCATGTATTTATTTATGTTAAAGTAATAGGAATTCATTATACATGCTCTGTGACAAGCTTAGCATTCCTGTGATGTGTGAGAGGGATGTGAATTTGGCTCAAGCTCCCACTGAAGCACTCTAAAGAAGCCTGTCTGTGTAACAGGAGCTTGGGCAGCTAACTACCAATAACGGTGCGTGTTAGTGTATTTGTATGCGCATGTGCATACGTATGTGTGTGTGTGCGTGTATGCCTCTTACACTTCTTGTGGGCTACTGTAGAGAAATCAGGTCTCTTACATAGTCAATGAATCTATGATAGGGTCAGCAATGCAGTAGTCTCATTACAAGCTTATTTTAGCAGTGTTTTAATAGCTCGCACCAAACTCTGTGTGGTGATGGTGATGGTGTTGCTATGGATACCAGACAAGGAAACATAGCTAGCGGTGGAGATCCTCTGGTGATGAGCAATTATAATGCATGGAACACTGCAGGGTTTGATCAATATACCCAATCACACACGCTGTAAATTGACAGCAACGCAATCGGGAAAATACGTGCAACAATTCCATTGTCTTCTGTTTCTAATGGTGTGGAACAGAAGGCATTGATACTGTATGAGCACCATGATATTCATACAGTTATTAATGCATGGTGAGACAGATCTCTCGCTCTGATGTCGCTCCGCAGAGAAAGAGAAAGAAGGAGTGGAGAGAGATATGATGTTGATAATGTTGGTATTTGAATGAGTTGCAGAGATCAGATGAAGAAGCCATGACTGGCATGCAAATGTCTCTGTGTAGAATGTGTGCAAGGCGTTACCATGGCTGGTGCCATTTGCTGAGGAAAACACTATGCAAATGGTGACATTTCCTCTCATATAGATTAAGTCAGTTTTACTGCCATACAGATATTTACTACTGTATCTCCCTCACTACAGGGTGTCAGAAAATAAGTGGCATTTCAATATTTTAAGTACCATAGCTCAGTTTTAAGTAGATTTTTCATGGACTGCTCTTCAAACACAGATATACGCCCTCTTGCGTGTTTCAGCCTAATCTGAGACTCTTGAAGGAAACAAGTGCCTCTTGTGGGTATGTGAACTACATAGCTGCTTGAATGATGATTTCCTTCTAAGAATACGGAACAAACTCAAATTATAGCCTGATTAAAGGTTATGCAAGCTCAGAGTGTTTGAAAATTCAAGTATGAATGGTGTTATGGTGTCCGTCTTGTTGAGCTTAAGCGTAATCTTCTTAAATGTACAGTTAAATACCTCAGTCAGGCCGAGGACAGTCCAATGACTAATCTAAAGGTGCTGAGAGTTCAGCGAGATAAAGAGTCATATTTGCTCATTCACATTTTCTAGGTCAAGGTTCACCAAGGAGTGAGATGAGAGAAGTCATAACCCCATTTAACATCCACATGCGTGATGCTACAGCATCCATTTTGCGCCAGAAAGCTCAATATACCTCAGCTATTGCAGTGGAGAGGAGATGAGTGAGTCATGCCACACTGAAGAAACTGCTAGTTACTGCTGATACATACAGTACACTATGGAGTGTAGGCAAGTGTCTATTATACAGTGAGCTCCAAAGGTTTTGGGACAGTGACACATTTGATGTTGTTTTGGCTTTGTACTCCAGCACTTTGGATTTGAAATAATACTATGGCTTGATTAAGGATAGTCCTTAATGAATCGTGAATAATGATAAGTGAGAAAGTTACAGAAGCACAAATATCATACCTCCAAGACATTCTTTGAGGACAATACAGTGCCACTGACACGGCCTGCAACGGAATCATGCGGTCTCTCCTTCACTGCAGCCGAAGTGAGTAAGACATTTAAACGTGTTAACCCTCGCAAGGCTGCAGGCCCAGACGGCATCCCCAGCCGCGCCCTCAGAGCATGCGCAGACCAGCTGGCCGGTGTGTTTACGGACATATTCAACCAATCCCTATACCAGTCTGCTGTTCCCACATGCTTCAAGAGGGCCACCATTGTCCCTGTTCCCAAGAAAGCTAAGGTAACTGAGCTAAACGACTACCGCCCCGTAGCACTCACATCCGTCATCATGAAGTGCTTTGAGAGACTAGTCAAGGACCATATCACCTCCACCCTACCTGACACCCTTGACCCACTCCAATTTGCTTACCGCCCAAATAGGTCCACAGACGATGCAATCTCAACCACACTGCACACTGCCCTAACCCATCTGGACAAGAGGAATACCTATGTGAGAATGCTGTTCATCGACTACAGCTCGGCATTCAACACCATAGTACCCTCCAAGCTCGTCATCAAGCTCGAGACCCTGGGTTACCCGCCCTGTGCAACTGGGTACTGGACTTCCTGACGGGCCGCCCCCAGGTGGTGAGGGTAGGCAACAACATCTCCTCCCCGCTGATCCTCAACACTGGGGCCCCACAAGGGTGCGTTCTGAGCCCCCTCCTGTACTCCCTGTTCACCCACGACTGCGTGGCCATGCACGCCTCCAACTCAATCATCAAGTTTGCGGACGACACAACAGTGGTAGGCTTGATTACCAACAACGACGAGACGGCCTACAGGGAGGAGGTGAGGGCCCTCGGAGTGTGGTGTCAGGAAAATAACCTCACACTCAACGTCAACAAAACTAAGGAGATGATTGTGGACTTCAGGAAACAGCAGAGGGAACACCCCCCATCCACATCGATGGAACAGTAGTGGAGAGGGTAGCAAGTTTTAAGTTCCTCGGCATACACATCACAGACAAACTGAATTGGTCCACTCACACAGACAGCATCGTGAGGAAGGCGCAGCAGCGCCTCTTCAACCTCAGGAGGCTGAAGAAATTCGGCTTGTCACCAAAAGCACTCACAAACTTCTACAGATGCACAATCGAGAGCATCCTGGCGGGCTGTATCACCGCCTGGTATGGCAACTGCACCGCCCTCAACCGTAAGGCTCTCCAGAGGGTAGTGAGGTCTGCACAACGCATCACCGGGGGCAAACTACCTGCCCTCCAGGACACCTACACCACCCGATGCTACAGGAAGGCCATAAAGATCATCAAGGACATCAACCACCCGAGCCACTGCCTGTTCACCCCGCTGTCATCCAGAAGGCGAGGTCAGTACAGGTGCATCAAAGCTGGGACCGAGAGACTGAAAAACAGCTTCTATCTCAAGGCCATCAGACTGTTAAACAGCCACCACTAACATTGAGTGGCTACTGCCAACACACTGTCAATGACACTGACTCTACTCCAGCCACTTTAATCATGGGAATTGATGGGAAATTATGTAAATATATCACTAGCCACTTTAAACAATGCTACCTTATATAATGTTACTTACCCTACATTGTTCATCTCATATGCATACGTTGATACTGTACTCTATATCATCGACTGCATCCTTATGTAATACATGTATCACTAGCCACTTTAACTATGCCACTTGGTTTACATACTTATCTCATATGTATATACTGTACTCGATATCATCTACTGTATCTTGCCTATGCTGCTCTGTACCATCACTCATTCATATATCCTTATGTACATATTCTTTATCCCCTTACACTGTGTATAAGACAGTAGTTTTTTTGGAATTGTTAGTTAGATTACTTGCTCGTTATTACTGCATTGTCGGAACTAGAAGCACAAGCATTTCGCTACACTCGCATTAACATCTGCTAACCATGTGTATGTGACAAATAAAATTTGATTTGATTTGATTTGATTTCTAACTAACCTCTCCCTATTACTATACCAGGGGAAGTTAGCATGTCTTGGGGGTTATGATATTTGTGCATTTGTAACTTTTATTCAGGACTATCCTTAATCATGATAGCATCCACATTAATGTAGAAGTTTTTAGAAACACAGTCTATTCTTATTTACAATAAAAGTACTAAAAGAAAAAACTCCAAAATGAGACAATACATTATTTACCATTCATTTTTACTGGGCACAAAAATAATCTGAAACACTACCAAAACAAACAGCAAATGCATCCAAACAAGTATGTAGAGTCACACGCGTGATGTAATCATTGCATGCTAGAAATATGGGACCAAACAGTAAACTTTTGACTACTTTATTTATAGGAATCTTTAGGGGTGTAAATCATTTTTACACCTACCTTTTTGAGAAAACAAATATTTATTTACAGTACTCTGGATTGTTAATCGGACTTGTTCTGTCATTTCAAATCAAATCAAATTGTATTAGTCACATATGATGAACACAACAGGTGCAGACCTTACAGTGAAATGCTTACTTACGAACGATCCCCTAACCGACAGTGCAGTTAAAAAAAACACATATAAGAATAAGAGATAAAAGTAACAGGTAATTAAAGAGGAGCAGTAAAAAATAACAATATATACAGGGGGGTGCCGATACAGAGTCAGTGTGCGGGGGCACCGGTTAGTTGAGGTGGTACGTACATGTAGGTAGAGTTAATTCAAGTGACTATGCATAGATTACAACAGAGAGTGGCAGTGGTGGGGAGAGGGGAGGGGGGGGACAATGTGAATAGTCTGGGTAAACATTTGACAAGATGTTCAGGAGTCTTATGGCCTGGGGGTAGAAGCTGTTTAGAAGCCTCTTGGACCTAGATTTGGCGATCCGGTACCGCTTGCCGTGTGGTAGCAGAGAGAACAGTCTATGACTAGGGTGGCTGGAGTCTTTGACAGTTTTTAGGGACTTCCTCTGACTCCGCCTTGTATAGAGGTCCTGGATGGCAGGAAGCTTGGCCCCAGTGATGTACTTGGCCGTTCACACTACCCTCTGTAGTGCCTTGCAGTCGGAGGCCGAGCAGTTGCCATAGCAGGCAGTGATGCAACCAGGATGCTCTCGATGTTGCAACTGTAGAACCTTTTGAGGATCTGAGGACCCAGGCCAAATCTTTTCAGTCTCCTGAAGGGGAATAGGTTTTGTCGTGCCCTCTTCATGGCTGTCAAGGTTGGACCATGTTAGTTTGTTGGTGATATGGACACCAAGGAACTTGAAGCTCTCAACATGCTCCACTGCAGCCCCGTCAATGAGAATGGGGGTGTGCTCTGTCCTCTTTTTTCCTGTAGTCCACAATCATCTCCTTTGTCTTGATCATGTTGAGGGAGAGGTTGTTGTCCTGGCACCACACGGCCAGGTCTCTGACCTCCTCCCTATAGGCTGTCTCGATGTTGTCGGTGATCAGGCCTACCACTGTTGTGTCATCAGCAAATTGAATGATGGTGTGGAGTCGTGCCTGGCCGTGCAGTCATGAGTGAACAGGGAGTACAGGAGGGGGCTGAGCACGAACCCCTGAGGGGCCCCTGTGTTGAGGATCAGTGTGGCGAATGCGTTGTTACCTACCTTTACCACCTGGGGGTGGCACTTCAGAAAGTCCAGGATCCAGTTGCAGGGGGAGGTGTTTAGTCTTTAGATTGTTGTTTAGATTTTAGATTATTTGTGTATTTGTATTGTATTTGAGAGACATTCTACTGCCCTGTTGGAGCTAGTAACATAAGACATTCTACTGCACTGTTGGAGCTACTAACATAAGACATTCTACTGCCCTGTTGGAGCTAGTAACATAAGCATTTCACTGCACCTGCAAATCTGTGTACACGACCAATAAACTTTGATTTGATTTGAATAAATGCTATGGGAGTACGAGTGGTTGGATTGATATTTTCCCCCACAGCATCAGAATGCACACACCCAGACCACTCATGGAGCAATGCATGATAAATTAATGTGTTGCTCTTTTTGCTTTACAGTAGGCAAGGCCAATTTCTCTCAGTGATTACATTGAAATCCATCAAGACCACCTACAAGATCTCTGGGGTATGACCATGATAGGTTCTGCTCTTCCCTCTCTCCCTCAGCATTACATCAAGCCCAACCTGTAGATAGGGGTAAGTGCTGTGTAGTGCAGTAGTGCAGCCAGACCACCCTATAGCCAATAAGTCTAACAGTCTAACAGCTATGGAAGTGGGTGATCAGTGTTATAACAGTACAGTACAATGGTGTGGCTCTTTTCTCTGTCCATTTCCCTCCACAGGCATAGACCTGACCTCCTGTAGATAAGTGCTTGATAAGGGCTACGGGGCGATTTTACTATATGAGAGTACATTCTAATTAATGTGGCTTCTCTCTCTCTCCCTCTCTCTCTTGTTCTCTCTCTCGCTCTCTCTCTCTCTCTTCGTCCATCCTCTATCTCCCTTCCTCCACAGCTGTACATCCAGACAACCACCCTCACCATCTCTATGAACCTCAGTGCATCTGTAGCTCTCGGGATGCTCTACATGCCCAAGGTCTACGTCATCATCTTCCACCCAGAGCTCAATGTCCAGAAGAGGAAGAGGAGCTTCAAGGCCATGGTCACCGCTGCCACCATGTCCTCCCGCATCTCTGTGAAGCCCAGCGAGAGGCCCAATGGAGAGGCCAAGACCGAGTTGTGTGAAAACCCACCCATCGCACCCACCGACCCCATGAGTGAGTCACACAACATGGCCATTAACGTATTCTGTAACTACTTTGTTAAATAAAAAATTACTGACCATATAACTACTATGTAGGATCTGTAGTAGTAGAAGTAGCAGCACAAACTGTTTCAAATTATTTTTTTATATTCCTAGTTACTGTGTACTGTACAGGTAACTCCATGGTATCTGTTACATCCCATGACACATACTGAGAGCAGTGAGAACCCTGCTTACCATGAGTCAGTCACGCAGCATAGCCCGTTGTGCCTCGAATGAGATGACGAGGTATTAGACAGAGATGACTTAATCAAAGACATCAGGAAGTGCACATAGGAGCCAGCCATTCAGTCCTATTCATTGGCTTCGCCGTTCTGGCTCCCAATGTAAACTGTCTTCCTGAAGAAGATTGAGATTTATGACATCACTGTCTAATCCTTCCCCATCTCATTCCAGTCGTGTATTGTGTCAGTGGTATAATTCACATTCCGGTCATATGATGTGGGATGCTATAGTATAGGTCCACTGGTCTTGGGGGATCATCTCTGATTGCTTAATTAATGGTTATCTAGTTAAATGCATAAATTAGCCTTAGATTAGCAGAGACCAAGACGGGGCGGCAGGGTAGCCTAGTGGTTAGAGCGTTGGACTAGTAACCGAAAGGTTGCAAGTTCAAATCCCAAGCTGACAAGGTTGTTCTGCCCCTGAACAGGCAGTTAACCCACTGTTCCTAGGCTGTTATTGAAAATAAGAATTTGTTCTAGTAAAATAAAGGTAAAAAAAACAAAAAACAAGACCAATATGGGTGGCTTTGTCTGTTGTGTAGCTGGTATCTAAGAGCACAGGAGGTCTGTGTTGAAGACTGGTAATGAGGTAGGGTAATCTGTGACACCAACTGTGTGTCGTTGCAGTGGGATTTATGGTTTTCATAATGAGAACATCATTAGGTTGAAGATCTTAGACCAGTCATCCATACAGCATCCTTCCAGATCCTTGATATCCTTTGTCTGCACATATGGACTGCCCTCATCAATTCAAACCACAGGTTTTCAATTGGGTTCAAGTCCAGAGACTGAGATGGCCATTGCAAAATGTTGATTTTGTGGTCAATTAGCATTTTTTTGTGGATTTTGATGTGTGCTTTGGGTTACCATCTTACTGGAAGATCCACTTGCGTCTAAGTTTTAGCCTCGAGGTCAGGGGTAACCAGGTTTTTGGCAAAAATGTCCTGGTACTGGGTGAAGTTTCTGGTGGCGTTGACCCTAAGGACCAGTGGAAGAAAAATGTCCCCATAACATCAAAGATCCACCTCCATGTTTTACAGTAGGTATGGGGTTCTTTTTTGCATATGCATCCTTCTTTCGACGCCAGTGGTGTGCGTGTCCAAAGAGCACTATTTTCATGTCATCTTACCATAGCACTGGTTCCGATCCAAGTGCCAATGCTGTTTAGCAAACTCCAGGCATTTACATTTGTTGGATGATTTAAAAAATAGAGCTACCCAGTACCAGGACATTTTTGCCAAAAACCTGGTTACCTCTGCCAGGAGGCTGAAACTTGGTCGCAAGTGGATCTTCCAATAAAACAATAACCCGAAACACACATCTGAGATGGCTCTGGACAAGAAGGCAGATGTTTACGTGCCCCCAACCGATTATGTTTTTTGTTTGTGTTGTTTGTAACTTGTTTTTTTACTTATTTTGTACATAATGTTGCCGCTGCCGTCTCTTATGACCGAAAATAACTTCTGGACATCAGGACCGTGAGTACTCACCTTGGACTGGCAGAATCCTTTTTGCCTTTAACAGGTCTGACGAGGCCGACTTGAATAATATACTGCTTTCTTGGGAACTGGCCCAGATCCCCATGATTTGCGTGAAGACGAGGCAGAGAAAAAGGTGCCGGTGGGCGGGCTGCCTTCTGAGAATTTGTAGACAATCGAATAAACCCCCTCTTCCTTCCATTCTGCTAGCAAACGTGCAATCTTTGGACAATAAAATATATGAGCTACATGGAAGACTAAACTACCAACGGGAGATTCAAACTGCAACATCTTATGCTTCACGGTGACGTGGCTGAGTGATGACACTATCAACATACAGCTGGCTGGTTATACACTGTATCGGCAGGATAGAACAGAACAAGGATAGGACAAGGGGCGGCGGACTATGTATTTTTGTAAATAACAGCTGGTGCATAATATCTAAGGAAGTCTCGCCTGAGGTAGAGTATCTCATGATAAACTGTAGACAACATTACCTACCTAGAGAGTTTTCATCTCTATTTTTCGTAGCTGTTTACATACCACAGTTAGAGGCTGGCACTAAGACAGCATTGAATGAGCTGTATTCCAACATAAGCACACAAGAAAACGCCGACCCAGAGGCGGTGCTCCTAGTAGCCGGGGACTTTAATGCAGTGAAACTTAAATCAGTTTTACCAAATTTCTATCAACATGTTAAATGTGCAACCAGAGGGGAAAAAACACTGGACCACCTTTACTCCACACACATACAAAGCTCTCCCTCACCCTCCTTTTGGCAAATCTGAGCATAATTCTATCCTCCCGATTCCTGCTTACAAGCTAAAATTAAAGCAGGAAGCACCCGTGACTAGATCAATAAAAAAGTGGTCAGATGATGCAGACGCTAAGCTACAGGACTGTTTTGCTAGTACAGACTGGAATATGTTCCGGGATTCATCCGATGGCGTTGAGGAGTACACCACATCAGTCATTGGCTTCATCAATAAGTGCATTGATGATGTCGTCACCACAGTGACTGTACGTACATACCCCAACCAGAGGCCATGGATTACAGGCAACATCCACACTGAGCTAAAGGCTAGAGCTGCCGCTTTCAAGGAGTGGGACTCCAACCCGGAAGCTTATAAGAAATCCCGCTATGCCCTCCGACGAACCATCAAACAGGCAAAGCGTCAATACAGGACTAAGATCAAATCGTATTACACCGGCTCTGACGCTCGCTTCGAGGCAAATAACTATAAAACATGCATGAGAGCACCAGCTGTTCTGGAAGACTGTGTGATCACGCTCTCTGCAGCCGATGTAAGACCTTTAAACAGGTCAACATTCACAAGGCCGTGGGGCCAGATGGATTACCAGGACGTGTAGCCTGTAGCCATGAAGTGCTTCGAAAGGATGGTCATGGCTCACATCAACACCATTATCCCAGAAACCCTAGACCCACTCCAATTTGCATACATCCCCAACAGATCCACAGATGATGCAATCTCTATTGCACTTCACACTGCCCTTTCCCACCTGGACAAAAGGAACACCTATGTGAGAATGCTATTCATTGACTACAGCCCAGTGTTCAACATCATAGTGCCCTCAAAGCTCATCAATAAGCTAAGGACCCTGGGACTAAACACCTCCCTCTGCAACTGGATCCCGACTTCCTGACGGACCACGCCCAGTTGGTAAGGGTAGGTAACAACACATTCGCCACGCTGATCCTCAACACAGGGGCCCCTCAGGGGTCTGTGCTCAATCCCCTGCTGTACTCCCTGTTGACTCATGACTGCACGGCCAGGCACGAGTCTAACACCATCATTAAGTTTGCCGATGACACAACAGTGGTAGGCCTGATCACCTACAACAACGAGACAGCCTATTGTGAGGAGATAAGAGACCTGGCTGTGTGGTGCAAGGACAACAACCTCTCCCTCAACGTGATCAAGACAAAGGAGATGATTGTGGGCTACAGGAAAAAGAGGTCCGAGCATGGCCCCATTCTCATCGACTGGGCTGCAGTGGAGCAGGTTGAGAGCTTCAAGTTCCATGGTGTCCACATCACCAACCAACTAACATTTCTTTTAAATATTTATTTCACCTTTATTTAACCAGGTAGGCTAGTTGAGAACAAGTTCTCATTTACAACTGCGACCTGGCCAAGATAAAGCAAAGCAGTTTGACACATACAACAACACAGAGTTACACATGGAATAAACAAACATACAGTCAATACTACAGTAGAAAAGTATATATACCGTGTGTGCAAATGAGGTAAGATAAGGGAGGTAAGGCAATAAATAGGCCATGGTGGTGAATAATTTTCAGTCAGTGGGTTTGGCGACGAGTATGAAGCGAGGGCCAGCCAACGAGAGCGTACAGGTCGCGGTGGTGGGTAGTATATGGGGCTTTGGTGACTAAACAGATGGCACTGTGATAGACTGCTTCCAATTTGTTGAGTAGAGTGTCGGAGGCTATTTTGTAAATGACATCGCCGAAGTTGAGGATCGGTAGGATGGTCAGTTTTACAAGGGTATGTTTGGCAGCATGAGTGAAGGATGCTTTGTTGCGAAATAGGAAGCCGATTCTAGATTTAATTTTGGATTGGAGATGCTTAATGTGAGTCTGGAAAGAGAGTTTACAGTCTAACCAGACACCTAGCTATTTGTAGTTGTCCACATATTCTAAGTCAGAACCGTCCAGAGTAGTGATGCTGGATGGGCAGGCAGGTGCGGCAGCGATCGGTTGAAAAGCATGCGTTTACTTTTACTTGCATCTAAGAGCAGTTGGAGGCCACGGAAGTTGAGTTGTATGGCATTGAAGCTCGTCTGGAGGTTAGTCAACACAGTGTCCAAAGAAGGGCTAGAAGTATACAGAATGGTGTCGTCTGCATGGAGGTGGATCAGAGAATCACCAGCAGCAAGAGCGACATCATTGATGTATACAGAGAAGACAGTCGGCCCGAGAATGGAACCCTGTGGCACCCCCACAGAGACTGCCAGAGGTCCGAACAACAGGCCCTCCAGTGCAAGCACACCCAGACAGTCGTGAAGAGGGCACAACAAAACTTATTCCCCCTCAGGAGACTGAAAGGATTTGGCATGAGTCCTCAAAAGGTTTGGCATGGATCCTCAAAAGGTTCTACAGTTGCACCATCGAGAGCATCCTGACTGGTTTCATCACTACCTGGTACGGCAACTGCTCGGCTTCTGACCGCAAGGCACTACAGAGGGTAGTGCGAGCGGCCCAGTACATCACTGGGGCTAAGTTTCCTGCCATCCAGGACCTCTATAGCAGGCAGTGTCAGAGGAAGGCCCTAAAAATGGTCAAGACTCCAGCCACCCTAGTCATAGACGGTACTCTCTGCTACCGCACGGCAAGTGGTACCAGAGCGCCAAGTCTAGGTCCAAGACGCTTCTAAACAGCTTTTATCCCCAAGCCATAATACTCCTGAACACCTAATACTGCTCTGAGCAGTTGTATTAACATAAAATATATATATATATTATTTTGTAAATGTTTCTTGCTCATCTTTATCAAGTGTGCCAATCATTTTGGACCTAACTGTACCTGTGATGGACAAGATTAACGTAAGCCAGTTTAAATCGCCCTATACTATCTCCATACTCGCCTCATTTTTCTATGGTAACATCAAATCAAATCAAATCAAATCAAATTTTATTTGTCACATACACATGGTTAGCAGATGTTAATGCGAGTGTAGCGAAATGCTTGTGCTTCTAGTTCCGACAATGCAGTAATAACGAGCAAGTAATCTAACTAACAATTCCAAAAAAAAACTACTGTCTTATACACAGTGTAAGGGGATAAAGAATATGTACATAAGGATATATGAATGAGTGATGGTACAGAGCAGCATAGGCAAGATACAGTAGATGATATCGAGTACAGTATATACATATGAGATAAGTATGTAAACCAAGTGGCATAGTTAAAGTGGCTAGTGATACATGTATTACATAAGGATGCAGTCGATGATATAGAGTACAGTATCAACGTATGCATATGAGATGAACAATGTAGGGTAAGTAACATTATATAAGGTAGCATTGTTTAAAGTGGCTAGTGATATATTTACATAATTTCCCATCAATTCCCATGATTAAAGTGGCTGGAGTAGAGTCAGTGTCATTGACAGTGTGTTGGCAGTAGCCACTCAATGTTGGTGGTGGCTGTTTAACAGTCTGATGGCCTTGAGATAGAAGCTGTTTTTCAGTCTCTCGGTCCCAGCTTTGATGCACCTGTACTGACCTCGCCTTCTGGATGACAGCGGGGTGAACAGGCAGTGGCTCGGGTGGTTGATGTCCTTGATGATCTTTATGGCCTTCCTGTAGCATCGGGTTGTGTAGGTGTCCTGGAGGGCAGGTAGTTTGCCCCCGGTGATGCGTTGTGCAGACCTCACTACCCTCTGGAGAGCCTTACGGTTGAGGGCGGTGCAGTTGCCATACCAGGCGGTGATACAGCCCGCCAGGATGCTCTCGATTGTGCATCTGTAGAAGTTTGTGAGTGCTTTGGGTGACAAGCCGAATTTCTTCAGCCTCCTGAGGTTGAAGAGGCGCTGCTGCGCCTTCCTCACGATGCTGTCTGTGTGAGTGGACCAATTCAGTTTGTCTGTGATGTGTATGCCGAGGAACTTAAAACTTGCTACCCTCTCCACTACTGTTCCATCGATGTGGATGGGGGGGTGTTCCCTCTGCTGTTTCCTGAAGTCCACAATCATCTCCTTAGTTTTGTTGACGTTGAGTGTGAGGTTATTTTCCTGACACCACACTCCGAGGGCCCTCACCTCCTCCCTGTAGGCCGTCTCGTCGTTGTTGGTAATCAAGCCTACCACTGTTGTGTCGTCCGCAAACTTGATGATTGAGTTGAGGCGTGCATGGCCACGCAGTCGTGGGTGAACAGGGAGTACAGGAGGGGGCTCAGAACGCACCCTTGTGGGGCCCCAGTGTTGAGGATCAGCGGGGAGGAGATGTTGTTGCCTACCCTCACCACCTGGGGGCGGCCCGTCAGGAAGTCCAGTACCCAGTTGCACAGGGCGGGGTCGAGACCCAGGGTCTCGAGCTTGATGACGAGCTTGGAGGGTACTATGGGGTTGAATGCCGAGCTGTAGTCGATGAACAGCATTCTCACATAGGTATTCCTCTTGTCCAGATGGGTTAGGGCAGTGTGCAGTGTGGTTGGTAACGTGGTTGGTAACGTGGTAACCTGGTAACGCATCACGGTTCCCATCGGCCTTATTTTCTCCATCTCTACTAATCACCTGGCACACAGCGCACATGTCATCAACAGGTGCTGGCCTTCTCTCAGTACCGGCTCTGATTTGACAGCTATTCCTGAAAACGTCCTGTGATTGTTATTGTCATCTGTGTAATGAGCTGGAGCGTGTGTATGTGTGTGTGTGTGTGTGTGTGTGTGTGTGTGTGTGTGTGTGTGTGTGTGTGTGAGAGAGAGAGTGAGTGAGTGAGTGAGTGAGTGAGTGAGTGAGTGAGTGAGTGAGTGAGTGAGTGAGTGAGTGAGTGAGTGAGTGAGTGAGTGAGTGAGTGAGTGAGTGAGTGAGTGAGTGAGTGGGAGAGTGCTTGCATCATCAGGATGACGACAGTGTCTCTCTGCCAGTCACACACGTAGCTTGTGGAGTGAACACACTGCGTAGGGGGGACAACCTCAACAGCTGTGGTAGCAGCGCAGCCAAATTCCCCTAGCAGAGCCCGAATGGAGCTCAACTCCGAGAGGCCCTCCCAAAAGTACACTGTGTTATCTGCTCTGTGCGTCTCTAACCTTTTGTCTCCCTACACGCATGTTGCCTCGCTTCCTCTCCTCTCTCCTTGCTTCCTCTCTCCTCCCCTCACCCTTCTCTTTTAGCAGCAGTGGAAGTGACATTTATTAATGGTGAATTTATATACATGACCTCCCCTGAACTGTGGATCCCTTGTCCCTGGAGACTGTACATCAGCCCCTATAACCGTCAAAGTGCCAAATAGTACCTTTCAGGAGGGATCCCCTCTGACTGATCTGACTCATAATGATTTAGAGTTATTAAGTAAGATAATTAGTAGCTCTGAAGATTCTACAGGACATCACTATCGATATTAGTCAAACTATCTCTATGACTGTCCCTTACAGAGATGTAAGGATTTGCCCTGTAATTTAGAAATATTGGCAATGTCTCCTCTCTGTCCCAGCAGTGATTATGAGCAGAGATATATTGACCACATCAGGCATGTGTGGATGAATTAACGATTTGTAGGTACCTTTTTGTTTTATGACCAATCAATCAATACCATGACAAGGGAAATTGTACCCATGTGTGCCACAAACACGTTTGTTTTACTATCCTTGTGGGGACCAAACAATTGATTACCATTCCAAATCTAAATCTAAACTAAAACCTAAATCTAAAATGGCCTTTTTCCTTGTGTGGCTCAGCGAAATGTCCCCACTTGTACTGACTTCTGGTCCCCACAATGATAGTAAAACCAAAAACACAATAACACACACACACACACACACACAAACAAAGTCATTGCTTTCTTCTTGAAAATATTAACTTTTTTGACCAACTGCACACATATACAGCTAAGACTGCAGAAGCATGTTGTACATCTACACATGTTTTATTCATCATAGGCACTGGCCAAGACTACAAATGAAGTCTGTAAGGAAGTGGTAGGACTTTAATTGCATAGCCCATGGGAGTTGGTCACCATGGCAAGATTTAGAGCAGTAAGAAAAAAGTTTACAGAGCTACACTATATATAAAAAAAGTATGTGGACACCTCTTCAAATTAGTGGATTTGGCTATTTCAGCTACACACGTTGCTGACGGGTGTATCAAATCCAGCACACAGCCATGCAATCTCCAAAGACAAACATTGGCAGAAGAATGGTTTTACTGAAGAGGTCAGTGACTTTCAACGTGGCACCGTCATAGGATGCCACCTTTCCAACAAGTTAGTTCCACAAATATCTGCCCTGCTAGAGCTGCCCCGGTCAACTGTAAGTGCTGTTATTGTGAAGTGGAAACTCCTTTCATGGCTCCGCCGCGAATTGGTAGGCCACACAAGCTCACAGAATTGGACCGCCGAGTGCTGAAGCTGTCCTCGGTTGCAACACTCACTATCGAGTTCCAAAATGACTCTGGAAACAACGTCAACACAATAACTGGTCATTGTGAGCTTCATGAAATGGGTTTCCATGTCCGAGCAGCCGCATACAAGCCTAAGATCACCATGTCCAATGTCAAGTGTCAGCTGGAGTTGTGTAAAGCTCACAGCCATTGGACTCTGGAGCAGTGGAAACGTGTTCTCTGGAGTGATGAATCACGCTTCACCGTCTGGCAGTCCAACGGACAGATCTGGGTTTGGCGGATTCCAAGAGAATGCTACCTGCCCGAATGAATAGTGCCTACTGTAAAGTTTGGTGGAGGAGGAATAATGATCTGGGGCTGTTTTTCATGGTTCAGGCTAGGCCCGTTAGTTCCAGTGAAGGGATATCTTAATGCTACATTGCACAATGACATTCTAGATGATTCTGTACTTCCAACTTTGTGGCAACAGTTTAGGAAAGACCCTTTCCTGTTTCAGCATGACAATATCCTCATGCACAAAGCAAGGTCCATACAGAATGGTTTGTCTAGATCGATGTGGAAGAACTTGACTGGCCTGCACAGAGCCCTGACCTCAACCCCTTCGAACACCTTTGAGATGAATTGGAACGCCGACTGCGAGCCAGGCCTAATCGCCCATATTCAGTGCCCGACCTCACTAATGCTCTTGTGGCTGAATGGAAGCAAGTCCTCACATTAATGTTCCAACATCTAGTGGAAAACCTTCCAAGAAGAGTGGAGGCTGTTATAGCAGCAAGGGGGGCACCAATTCTATATTAATGCCCATGATTTTGGAATAAGATGTTCGATGAGCAGGTGTCCACATACTTTTGGTCGTGTAGAGTATGTCTCTGCTTTAAGAAACGCAATGTGCATCAACCTCCATTAGACAGGAGAGAACACTGCATAGGTGGAGTAGTGCAGTACGCAACACTGACATACCATTGTACCTACCTTGGTGATCAGCAAAGTTGAGGTCCGTTTCCATGGCAATGTAGAGACAGGGATCACATCAAATGCCCTAGCATTTGTTAGGTGCCCACTTGTGTGGTGTTTGTGTTGTTGCATCGCTAGTTAGTATCTGAAAATAGAGAGTTTGACTCAGGGGTGTTGCTGAAATTGAACAATGCACTAAACCAGGCAGTGATTGTGCAACGATTGTTAACGGTGCACGTTCACATGCAATGCATGAATGTATGATAGAGTTGCAGGATATTTATATATTATGCATGTACTTTGTGTCTTCTCTATTTACACTGCCTTCAGAAAGTATTCATACCCCTTGACTTATTTCACATTTTGATGTCTTACAATGAGCACACTTGGGAGCCAGGCCCACCCACTGGGGAGCCAGGCCCACCCACTTGGGAGCCAGGCCCACCCACTGGGGAGCCAGGCCCAGCCAATCAGAATACATTTTTTTCCCCCACATAAGGGCTTTAATATAGACAGAAATACTCCTCAGTTGCATCAGCTGTACAGGTGAAGACATTGGATTTTGAGGTCCTGGGTTAGCGTGGTTACACATGGTATGCGGCTGTGAAGCTGGCTGGACCTACCGCCAAATTCTCTAAAACAACGTTGGAGAAGGCTTATGGTAGAGAAATGGACATTAAATTATCTGTCAACAGCTCTGGTGGACATTTCTGCAGTCAGCATGCCAATTGCACACTCCCTCAAAAATGTGTGTTGTGTGACAAAACAGAACATTTTAGAGTGGCCTTTTATTGTCCCCAAGCACAAGGTGCACCGGTGTAAGGATCATGCTATTTAATCAACTTCTTGATATACCACACATGTCAGGTGGATGTATTATCTTGGCAAAGGAGAAATGCTCACTAACAGGGATGTAAACAAATATGTGATTTTGTTTGTTGTTGTTGTTGAGAAATCAGCTTTTTGTGCGTATGGAACATTTCTGGAATCTTTTATTTCAGCTCATGAAACATTGGACCTACACTTTACATGTTGCTTTTATATGTTTGTTAAGTGTACAGTAAGTATTCACACCCCTAAGTCAATACTTTATAGAAGCAACTTTGGCGGCAATTGGGGATGTCTCTATCAGCTTTGCACATCTGGATTTGGGGATTTTCTCCTATTCTTCCTTGCAGATTTTATCAAGCTCTATTAAGTTAGATAGGGAGCGGCATTGAACCACAATCTTCAAGTTTTTCCACAGATTTTCAATGGGATTCAAGTCTGGCCTTTGGCTGGGCCACTCAAGGACATATTATTGTTCTGAAGTCATCCCAGCATTGCTTTGGTGTATGCTTAGGGTCATTGTTTTGTTGGAACGTAAATCTTCGCCCCAGTCTAAGGTTGTTTACACTCTAAAGAAGTTTCTTATCAAGGATTTTATCTGTATTAGGCTCCATTCATTGTTCCCTCTATTCTTACGTATACCAGTCCCTGCCACTAAAAAGCATCCCATATCGTGATGCTGCCACCACCATGCTTTACGGTAAGGGTGAGGTGTGATGAGCTGTGCCTGGTTTTCTCCAGTCATAGAGCTTTGCATTCAGAATACAGAATATTTTGCCCTATGCCCCTTTTGCCCTATGCTTCTTGTGCCTTTTGGGCAATTCCAGGTGTGCTGTCGTGTCTTTTTCTCAGGAGTGGCTTCAGTCTGGCCACTCTCCCATAAAGCCCAGATTGGTGAAGTGCTGTAGAGATTGTTGTCATTCTGGCAGGTTCTTCCATCTCAGCCAAGGTCACCTCCTTGGCCAAGGTCCTTCTTGCCCTGTTGCTCAGTTTAGTCGACAGCCAGCTCTAGGCAGAGTCTGGGTAGTTCCATATTTCGTCAATTTCCCAATGATGGAGACCACTGTGGTCTTAAAAACTTTCATCACTGTATAAATAGTTTTGTACCCTTCCCCAGATATATGCCTCAGCACAATTATATCTCAGAGATCTAGACAGTTCCTTGGACTTCATGGTATAGGTTCGGCTCTGAAATGCACTGTCAACTGTGGGACCTTATATAGACAGGTGTGTTTCTTCATAAATCATGTCTAAACAATTGAATTGGTCAGAGGTGAACTCCAATACCGTTGTCATGACATCTCAAGGATGTTCAAAGGAAATTGGATGCACCTGATTCTTATGTAAATTAGATATTTCTGTATTTCATTTTCAAAAGATTTGCAAACATTTCTAAAAACACGTTTTCACTTTGTCATTATTGGGGTATTGTGTGTAGATGGGTGAGAACAAAATCAATTTAATCAATTTTGAATTCGGGCTGCAACACAAAAAAAATGGAATACGTGAATGGGTATGAATACTTTCTGAAGGCACTGTATGTCTGCGTATGTTTGTCCATTGCTTATTGTATTTTGTTGCACTGTTATAATAATCTTATAATCATTATAATCTTTGACCTACCTCGCTTCTCAGGTCAAGCTACGAAGAAAACATATGTGAGTTACAACAACCTCAGGATCTAATGGCCTCCCAGGGAATGCTCCGTGTCCTTACTCTGGGATGATGACCATAACTGGGGAGCACAGGAAGAGAAGACGGGCAGGGGCAGGGGCAGGGGCAGGGGTAGGGACAGGGACAGGGACAGGCTGCCTAGATAGTACTATGGTTTCCAGGACTGTGGATGGTGTCAACCTTTATAATGTTTGTCTTCTGAAGAGGAAGATTAAGGGGGAAAGGAAAAATGGAGGGATGGAGATATTTGATATGAGCAGTGAATGATGAAGAGATAGCTAGCTGTAGGATCGCAACTGGGCCCTGATCCATGCTGTTCTGTTCTGATCTGTTCTAGAACCAGACTGTGGGTTCTTAGAACCTCTGTAGTGTGTTCCCTTATCTCTGAAACAGTCAGTGATGTGAACAACCTCTGTGATACAGGAGTCAGTCTAAGTCATCCCTGAGAAAAAAAGAAGACTGGACAGTTTATTTAAATGTTTTTTTTGTTGTAATATCCATTAAAGCCATATTCTCTTGCAGTGCCCATGGTTTGTTTTTAAGTTAAGTGAGGTTTCTTCTGAGTTCCTTGTGCCTGAACTTACATTTATTTTTTCAACATAATATTATGTTGAATTTCGACCTTGACTGAATCACCATGACTAGCAAGCTCTGCCACATGCGTTTTGTTTTTATGAAATCCACTCACATTAATCATTTTAACATGAATAACTATGTCAGCGTGATGAGCAATGTATCTATATTTTTTTGTAAATATCTGAGAGTATTTTCATGTTTGGATAACAACAACAAAAATATCCAGTATATGTTTAATTGGCTTTGGATGGTAACTAAAAAGCAGCACACACTGTACACATTGCATGTGCGAATGTATGTCTGTTCTATTTGATGTAAAACAAAAAAAAGATAAATAAATTCTGAAATGACTTTGATCTTAAGCATCATTCTGAAGTTTATTAATTTATTTTAAAGAAATGACTTGATTCATAACAGAATATGGCTTTAACCTGTTATTAAAATGGACCCCTCTGCATCTGTCAGCATGTAGGTTTTATATAGTTTTGTACTTTATGCTTAATTATCAATGGTGTGGGAAGAAAACCTATCTGAACAATCATGCAAGTATGTTGTGATGTTGTCTGTCCAATTATCAACATGTAATAAAATCATTTTGTTATCTTTTATACAATTAAACAAAGCAGAACCTAATCGTTATTTGTGTGCATTTGTGTGAGTGCTTGTGTGTGTGTTTGTGTCAATATTCCTGTATTGGCGTGAGTGTGGCGTGAGGGGGCATGCGTTTGTGTGTGTGTGTTTGCATGCATGCATTCACATGCATGTGTTTGTGTTCGCACGTGTGTCTAATAGAGAGATTGACAGCTGTGTATGCACTGATGCATGGGTAAATACCATTAATCAGTGTTTTCTTTATGGCTTCATGTAAACTGATGACAATGTAATCTGCTCATTTTGTGTCTCACCCTGTGAATGCCACATTATCAGGCTCACTGAGCTACGCTGTCATGCAGAGGAGATGGGTTCCTGGGAGATAGATAAACTATGTCCACTAGCTGGCCCATTTCTTCCACTACACCCTCTGTTTCTGTTTCTCTCTTTTTATGCCTCTCTCTCTCTTCATCCTCTCACTCTCTCTTTTCCACCCTCACTCTCTCTCACTCTCTTTCACCCTCACTTTCTCCCAACCTGACTCTCTTCCCTTTTCAGCCTCCCTCTCAGCCTCCTCTTTTCCCAACACCAATACTCTGTATGTTGAAAATGAAATATGGCAGAACAATTTGTCCACATACAAAAAAAGCCTATTTTAAAACTGTAAGCAGCGTTGCTGGGGTTCAGCTGTGTGTCCACTGTGCCACCATCAGGACAAATTGGACACATTGCCCAGGGGTGAGCTACTTCTGTACTGTTTATCACGCTTGCCAGATATCAGAACTCAGCATCAATCAGGTCATTCAATATTATCCTTTTGAGGTATTTTGGACCATTTTCAATGATGTTTACTATTTCAAACGCCTTGTTCCTCAAGACCGCTGGACAAATTTGGCACCAAATGTGGTATATATATCATCTATCTACCCATGTCTTTAAACGTAACATTTTCCTGGACTCTAACTCAAACAATATGGCTGCTATGAGCCAATAAGCTTCCATTCATGTTTTTTCAATTTCAACAGTCCAACCATGTGGCATAACATAACCATACTTCACAAGTTAGCTAGACTCATATCCCTGAGCGTGTGTGCCAAATTTCATCACTCTGAATCAAACAGATTAAGAGATATTAACATGTACCCGTTATAGCGCCAACGTGTGGTTGATCTGACTGTGCTTGAATATGTTGAGTCTTCACAGTATTTGGAACATGTGTACTAAGTTTTGTTACAATACAAATATCCGTGACAGATTTATATGCATTTATGTGCCTGACCATGCCCACATGAATGCTTATTGGTCAATAGCGGCCATGTTGTTTTAGGAACTAGTCTGGATGTTGCGTTGGGAGAACTTTGTCCATAGATGCCACATATGAGGTTTCGTACAGATCTGTCATTCCGTGCCAGAGGAGTAGCATTTTAAGTGTTTTTCACAAAATTCTAAATGGTGGAAAATCCAAAATGGCGGCCCTTGATGGTCCTTGAGTCAAATTTGTTCGTTGTACCAAATTTGTTCGTTGTACTGAATGTCATGACGCTAGGTCAAAGTTTGCATGTTAAATTGAATGTTATAGCGCCACCATGTGGCCTGTTGGCATGGTATTGCATTAGCTGCTGAACCCCTAATAAGCTAAACACAATTCACCTCTTGTATGTGCCTGTAAATGTACATTATTCTTTATTAACTACAATGCATCACAATAGCTACATTCCCCCGGAGAAACACGAAGTAAACCTGTTTGCTTACCATGTAAAGTCCCCTGGAGTCTATTACATAGACACATGACATGACATATGACTGGGCATGCTGCTGCTGCTACTGCTGCAGTAATCTGCCTGTGTGTGTGTGTGTCAGAGGGAGAGGAGAGCCATTCTCAGCACAGAGTTTCTGTTGTTTCCCTTTAGCTGCGTCTGGCAACTCCCAGGTTCCTTTGAGACCAGATGGTCTTTACTTCTCAAATGTATAGTCTGTCATTCCTCTCGCGTGCAGCAAAGAAAAATCCCACTTATGCCCAATTAATACTAGCCTCTCCTCCTCCAGCTTGTCAGTGTCTGTGTGGAGGCAATCGGTAGGGGCTGGCCCACATTTGGATTTGTGGCCCCCTGGGGAAAAAACTACAACAAATCAAACAAACTCCAAGAGCATTAATGAAAGAACAAACAAAACAAAAAACTGCCATTTCATTGGATGTTTTGAACAATTACCTGCACCTCAAACAATACTCTTCAGTATCTCAAAAACAAACAACAGACTTGAAGAAGTGACAGTAATATTCTTAAGAGGAATTGATCTTTGAAATTCAAGACAAGGTGCATTCTGGAAATGCCTACCACTTCACAAGAATGGAAATCAGATTCCCTTTTCGTTCTACACTAAAGACTCATAGAATAGTATTTGCTTTGTATGTGCTAAAGAGCCCGTTACGTAGATAGCCCACTTGAGTCTAGTGGGAGATTCAAGTACGCTGAGATCAGAGAAAGTAAAGTAATCATGGTAGTCTGATAGCTAGAAGCCGACACAAGAGAAAGTAAAGTAATCATGGTAGTCTGATACCTAGAAGCCGACACAAGGGAAAGTAAAGTAATCATGGTAGTCTGATAGCTAGAAGCCGACACAAGGGAAAGTAAAGTAATCATGGTAGTCTGATAGCTAGAAGCCGACACAAGAGAAAGTAAAGTAATCATGGTAGTCTGATAGCTAGAAGCCGACACAAGAGAAAGTGAGGTAATCATGGTAGTTTGATAGCTAGAAGCCGACACAAGAGAAAGTGAGGTAATCATGGTAGTTTGATAGCTAGAAGCCGACACAAGAGAAAGTAAGGTAATCATGGTAGTCTGATAGCTAGAAGCCGACACAAGAGAAAGTAAAGTAATCATGGTAGTCTGATAGCTAGAAGCCGACACAAGAGAAAGTAAAGTAATCATGGTCGTCTGATAGCTAGAATGGTAATCATGGTAGTCTGATAGCTAGAAGCCGACACAAGAGAAAGTAAAGTAATCATGGTAGTCTGATAGCTAGAAGCCGACACAAGAGAAAGTGAGGTAATCATGGTAGTTTGATAGTAGAAGCCGACACAAGAGAAAGTAAGGTAATCATGGTAGTCTGATAGCTAGAAGCCGACACAAGAGAAAGTAAAGTAATCATGGTAGTCTGATAGCTAGAAGCCGACACAAGAGAAAGTAAAGTAATCATGGTCGTCTGATAGCTGAAGCCGACACAAGGGAAAGTAAAGTAATCATGGTAGTCTGATAGCTAGAAGCCGACACAAGAGAAAGTAAAGTAATCATGGTAGTCTGATAGCTAGAAGCCGACACAAGAGATAGTAAAGTAATCATGGTAGTCTGATAGCTAGAAGCCGACACAAGAGAAAGTAAAGTAATCATGGTAGTCTGATAGCTAGAAGCCGACACAAGAGAAAGTAAATTAATCATGGTAGTCTGATAGCTAGAAGCCGACACAAGAGAAAGTAAAGTAATCATGGTAGTCTGATAGCTAGAAGCCGACACAAGAGAAAGTAAAGTAATCATGGTAGTCTGATAGCTAGAAGCCGACACAAGAGAATAAAGTAATCATGGTAGTCTGATAGCTAGAAGCCGACACAAGAGAAAGTAAAGTAATCATGGTAGTCTGATAGCTAGAAGCCGACACAAGAGAAAGTAAAGTAATCATGGTAGTCTGATAGCTAGAAGCCGACACAAGAGAAAGTAAAGTAATCATGGTAGTCTGATAGCTAGAAGCCGACACAAGAGAAAGTAAAGTAATCATGGTAGTCTGATAGCTAGAAGCCGACACAAGAGAAAGTAAAGTAATCATGGTAGTCTGATAGCTAGAAGCCGACACAAGAGAAAGTAAAGTAATCATGGTAGTCTGATAGCTAGAAGCCGACACAAGAGAAAGTAAAGTAATCATGGTAGTCTGATAGCTAGAAGCCGACACAAGAGAAAGTAAAGTAATCATGGTAGTCTGATAGCTAGAAGCCGACACAAGAGAAAGTAAAGTAATCATGGTACTCTGATAGCTAGAAGCCGACACAAGCGAAAGTAAAGTAATCATGGTAGTCTGATAGCTAGAAGCCGACACAAGAGAAAGTAAAGTAATCATGGTAGTCTGATAGCTAGAAGCCGACACAAGAGAAAGTAAAGTAATCATGGTAGTCTGATAGCTAGAAGCCGTCACAAGGGAAAACTTTTAGCCAATAGTTTTGATTTTGTAGCCAATTTAACTTACATTTTTGTAGACAGTTTTACTGGTTATACGTTTTACTGGTTATAATTTTAAAATACTTTAAAAAGGCTATTTAAGGCTGTAGGTCGCAAGGTGTTTTCACCTTCTTGTTGGACACCAAAGAAATGTTTTAAAGAATAATGGACACCCACAATTTCTGGAGTGGGTGTGACCTGGCTTAAAGCTTTCTGCTATCTTGACTTTTACATTAGAATCCAATCTTCACTTGTGTCTGTTGTTTCTTTATACCACATCTAAGTTGCAGAACTCACAAACACAACTCAAGCTTTCCCCTCAGACCCTCCACATATCTCTGTTTATTCAAGCACGGCCTTTGAGGAAAGCCTTCCTCATGTTGTCAGAACTCTGATGTGCTCTTTCACAGACAATTTACCAATGATGAGTCCAAATTAGCTCTGTTTCGTGGCTCCGACTCTCTCCACTCTCCTATCTCTCCATAAATGTCCAATTATCTATCTCTAGCCAGAGTGGAACCTTATCTGCTTCCCTCACTGGACGACTGGGACAGATAGAGCAACTTCCTGTGGATTAAGCCACTCTTCCGTTTTCTCTTTATTTCTCGCTCTCTTTATCCCTTTGTCTTGGTCTTTCCCTCCATCTATTTTTATCTATCTAGCTATCAGCTAGGTGTAAAATGTTATCTTTTTAATGGAAGTCAGTCTGTAGGTACTTACCATGCAGTAGCTACAGTAGCTGAACTGAATCACCCAGTTTCCCTGTTTCCCATTAATGCAATTCCACATATCAGTTACAGTAAATTGATGATAATGACAATGCTCAGGGAATAGGGATCTCTAATTGAGCAATACCAGAGAAAGTTCCCTCTTTTTCTCTCCAACTCTCTCTATTAATGGCTGTGGGGTCTTCTGGTGTCAGCCCACTTTCATCCCCTGGTCCACCCATCTCTCCCTTTCTGCTGACACTATACAGAGAGTGTGTCATAACGTTATTGCATTTTTAACCAGGGGAACGGAGCAGGCATTATTCTCATTACATTACTGTCTCCTGGTATATATTTAGTTGTCTCTGTTTTACTCCCTTTGCTTCCGAGAGGAGTTTAGTGGGTGGAGAGAATACGTTTGAAATCTGTTGGTTTGACATTCATTAGAGATATGGGTTGTGGCAGTCTGCAATTAACTCAGTCATCTCCTTTATCTTCACCCAGGCTTGGCTGCTTGGCTGTGGAGTCTATTCTGCTCTGTATGGACGAAAGGATGGGTTTCTTCATATCTCTCTCTCCCTTTACTTCTCTCTCTACTTCTCTCCACTTCCCTCTCCTTCCCTCACTCCATGACTGCTAATTTCATTCTCTCTAGCGTCTAGCTGCTAATGATAATTTGGAAATCACATATCTGACGTTATGGCTATAATTGACTGATTGTGTTATTAAGATTGGCTGTGTGAGAAAGAAAACTCATTCTATTTGTAGCAGTAGCGCAGATGCAAACCGCTTTTCCCTCCACAAAAAAAATAAATCCATTAATTGAGAAAATGACTGCCGCGTGTTGACATTATGATTTCTGTGAATATGCTGCATATTTGTTTTGCTGTCGGCTGAATACAATCTGTTGTTCACATGGCCAGAGCCTGCACATGTACTGCAAAAAGTCATGCATTTTTAAAAGGGAATCATAACACAGGTCCATGGCAAAGCAACAGCCAACAGCGTTTATGTGAAGGCAGATACATCTGTGGCCTAAACAAGAGGTGACAGAGATAAGTACTCGCTGGCTGTGAAATATGATTAGAGCTAAGCCCTTGATTTCAAGGAGCATGGCAAAAACAATGCATTTCCACAACCCACACAAGTCACTACTTTTCAAGGGGAAAAGAATAAAAGGTTAGATAGAACTAGAAAACAACTGGAAAAATAAGAGGAATATACACTCTTGGAAAAAGGTTCCAAAATTGTTCTTCGGCTGTCCCCAGAGGAGAACCCTTTTTGGTTTCAGTTAGAACCTCTGTGGAAGGGGTTCTTTATGCAACCCAAAAGGTCTCTACCCGGAACCCCCAAAAAATATTCAAAGGGTTCTCCTATAGGGACAGGTGAAGAACAATATTAGGTTCTAGATGGCACATTTTATTCTAAAAGTGCAAAGCAGAGGAAGAAAGGAAGTAGTCTATGTTTACAATTAGACAATAAAGCATCTTTTGAATTTAAAAGTATGTCCAGTCCAGTGAAAATCACCAGTCTAGTGTTTTGTTTGCAGGAAAAGGTTTTATATACTGTAATACATCTCGCTCTTGGACACTGCGGCCAAATCTTGACTTGAATTATCTGCACATAACACAAACATATTGATCATTTTGCATGGTTCATGTGAAAGTTTGAATTAAGTGCTCCTATAATACCAGCCTGAATTTGGCCATGAAATGTACTGTAATGTCAAATTGAAATTCAGTGTGACACCTTTTTCAGTTGTCTCTGAAGTATAGATCACTCTAGATTTGAGTAAACTCTTCACAAAGGCTACATTAATTATGTATCATCACAATGGAGATAATGGACCAGAGTACCAATTGAAGATGACTTCACAAAAATTCCTCATGACATGATCTCAAATATTAAATTATTGGAATGGAGCAGTCTTCCACATCGTCTGTGAAGAACAATAGAGAATAGAATTTTCATTTATCTCCTCTATACTGCATATGATACAATCTACGTACAGTATTTCTAATCAAGCAACTTTTTACCTCCTCATGTAGTGTGTGTGCGTGTGTGTGTCTGTGTGTCTGTCCTTCCCTTTGATCCATCCATCCTATGATCCAGCTTCTAGAGTCCTGTTCCCCAGGGTTGCGGTCCCCTGAGTGGCCCCACACAGAGAACAGAAGGGGCCTGGCGATGTCCAATTTCCACACTCACTGACCCAAACATACCCATCTGGCCCTCAGGGCCCCGGGAAACAGAGGACTCACACTAAAGCACTCGGCAAACATGGAACAGGAGGGTGGACCATCACACAGTACTGTGTTGAGTACTGTGTTATATAAATATATATATATATATTATTTTTTGGGGGGGTCACATACACCGGATAGGTGCAGTGATATGTCTTGTTTTACAGGGCCATGGTAGTACAGCACCCCTGGAGCAAGTTAAGGTTCAGTGCCTTGCTCAAGGGCACATCCACACATTTTTCACCTTTTCGGCTCAGGTATTCAAACCAGCGACCATTCAATTTCTGGCCCAAAGCTAAGGCTACCTGCAGCCACTAGATAAACTAATGTTAATAACTTTTCATGTTCATAACTGTGCACTCTCCTCAAACAATAGCATGGTATTCTTTCACTGTAATAGCTACTGTAAATTGGATGGTGCAGTTAGATTAACAAGAATGTAAGCTTTCTGCCAGTATCAGATATGTCTATGTCCTGGGAAATTGTCTTGTTACTTACAACCTCATGCTAATCACACCAGCCTACATTAGCTCAACCGTCCTGTGGAATTGTCTTGTTACTTACAACCTCATGCTAATCACGGTAGCCTACATTAGCTCAACCGTCCTGTGGAATTGTCTTGTTACTTACAACCTCATGCTAATCACACCAGCCTACATTAGCTCAACCGTCCTGTGGAATTGTCTTGTTACTTACAACCTCATGCTAATCACACCAGCCTACATTAGCTCAACTGTCCTGTGGAATTGTCTTGTTACTTACAACCTCATGCTAATCACACCAGCCTACATTAGCTCAACCGTCCTGTGGAATTGTCTTGTTACTTACAACCTCATGCTAATCACGGTAGCCTACATTAGCTCAACCGTCCTGTGGAATTGTCTTGTTACTTACAACCTCATGCTAATCACACCAGCCTACATTAGCTCAACCGTCCTGTGGAATTGTCTTGTTACTTACAACCTCATGCTAATCACACCAGCCTACATTAGCTCAACCGTCCTGTGGAATTGTCTTGTTACTTACAACCTCATGCTAATCACACCAGCCTACATTAGCTCAACCGTCCTGTGGAATTGTCTTGTTACTTACAACCTCATGCTAATCACGGTAGCCTACATTAGCTCAACCGTCCTGTGGAATTGTCTTGTTACTTACAACCTCATGCTAATCACACCAGCCTACATTAGCTCAACCGTCCTGTGGAATTGTCTTGTTACTTACAACCTCATGCTAATCACGGTAGCCTACATTAGCTCAACTGTCCTGTGGAATTGTCTTGTTACTTACAACCTCATGCTAATCACGGTAGCCTACATTAGCTCAACCGTCCTGTGGAATTGTCTTGTTACTTACAACCTCATGCTAATCACGCCAGCCTACATTAGCTCAACCGTCCTGTGGAATTGTCTTGTTACTTACAACCTCATGCTAATCACACCAGCCTACATTAGCTCAACTGTCCTGTGGAATTGTCTTGTTACTTACAACCTCATGCTAATCACGGTGGCCTACATTAGCTCAACCGTCCTGTGGAATTGACACCGATCCCAAAGAAGTTTTAAACTAGTTAACTTGTTCTCTAAAAAAAAAAAAAATTGGTCAAACACCACTCTATCAATTTACTAAGAACATGCAACAAACTGATTTTGTGGCTGTTAGAGTCAGCAAAGGGTGCTTTACTAATTTTAGGCAGTGGAATTACTTTAGCTTCCTTCCACGCTTGTGACACACTCCTTTATGGTTTAGTTAAAGATATAGCAAATATGGGTGGCAATACAGTATGTTATGATTCTCAATAGTTTCCCATCAAGATTGTCTATACCTGGCGGCTTATCATTATTGATGGATAACAATATTTTTTCCATCTCTCCCACATGAACTTGACCAAATTCAAACCAGCAATCTTTCTCTTTCATTGTTCTTTTTTTTAACTTAAAAAGGATGGTTCGCTGCTCAAAGTTGTCATTTCACTTCTCAGTTTTCCACTTAATTTGTGAAATAGTCATTAAAATAATGGGCAATATAATGGGCAATATCTATAGGTTTTGTTCTGCCAATGATATAATTGAAGGTACTCCCAAGTCTTTTCCCATTGTGTTTTATGTCATTTATCTTGGTTTAGTAATGTCATTTCTTCTTCTTTTTATTAAGTCACTTTTCTCAATGTACAGTAAGTCAACCAATCAGCTGAGCAGCCTGACTTGTTTGCCACCTCTTTTGCATCATTTCTTTTAAGCATAATATTTTTCAATTCATCATCAATCCAGAGGCCTCTAACAGTTCCCAACTTAATTTCTTAACAGGTGCATGATTGTCAACAATTTGCATTAATCATTTTACAAATACTTCTAGTGCTGCTTCTGGATACCCTTTCTCATATACATCAGACCAACATACAGTAAATGTTTTACATCTTTAACAAATGAGTCCTGAGAAAATAAATTGAATGATCTCTTATAAATGACTTTAGGCCCAAATATTGGCACTTTGGCTTTCCTTGATATTGCCACAATGCCATGGTCACTACAGCCAATGGGAACTGCTATGTTTTTGGAGAAATGCAGCATTAGTGAAGATATGATCAATATAAGTGGATGTCACAGATCCAACACTATTGGTTTACACTCTAGTTGGTTGAGTAATTGGTCATAGTACAGGCATTAGTCACAGTTAGAAGCTTCTTCTTGATAGGACAGCTAGTGGCTTACAAGTCAATGTTCAGGTCACCCAGGAAATAGACCTAACATTTTGGTAAGAAAATTTGGAGGATTTTGTTTTGAGATGCACAGGACAACCCTACTACAATATGTGGATGTTGGGGAGATACATGTGGTTTAATATCTAAAAAGAACAAAGAGTGTTAACACGTTGCAATAGTGATGATCTGTTGAACATCATTTCTAAAGGTTGAAGATGGTTTAACAGCTGGTGCTGACATGACCTTAGTGCCGACTCATTATTATTGCAGTGTTCTCCTCCCCCTGTTCTAATCCCAGGCAAATTCCCCAATAACCTTTCACATGACAGTTTGTACTGTTGCTTCAAACTCGTGCCGTGACCTCCAATAAGGTATTGTCTAGTTCGGAATGTGGCTCATGCCTTATAAACCAGGGGGAGGAGTCAGTACAACCAAGAATATGTCATGTTTTCTTCCCATCCGAGCCCCCTTCCAAGACAATTCACAACGTTCATATGAATGGGAGCTTTATTGGTCTTCTATGAGTGACAAAACATTATTCTCTCCAGTCTCTGGAATGGATCCAATTTACGAGATAAGAATGGAAAATGCAATTAGCCTAAACTTTTGAAATATGTAAGGGAATTACAGAGGAAGTCTCACAGTTGTTCCAATTTATCAAATTTTTCTGATTATAATTGTCACTCCGGAGATGACTTTACACGTGTTATTGTGTGGTGAATTAAAGGGGAATCCTTTCATTACATATGGGCTATTAACAAATGGCTCATTTCAGGAACAAGTGTGAGTTTGAGTTGAATGTGATAACAACAGTGATGTACTGCTGAGAAGATGTGGTTGTGCAGCATGGCCCTCTGGGTAACACTTTCTGTTGCTTTTGGATGAAATTAAGAGCAGAAATGTGTCATGTGACAACCATATCATTTTGAGTGACATAGCCATCCTCAGAATAATTATCATCTGCATTATTACCTTATTAACACCTATAATAAATTGTGTAAATCAATCCCAGTTCCTACTGTTGCTATCCATTTTCAATGTGACTTCATGTCATGATATTTCTGAAGTACTGTATTTTATGTCTGACTCATACAAATGATTATTTTGTGTTTTGATTGCAGGTTAGAATTTTTCATCATGAATCTTGTTCTGGAGGCAGCTCTGCAGAGTGGTCACTAGCTGGCAAAGCCACTACGTCATAAAATCTGATTTAAAACTTAATCCTAACCTTAACCCTAACCCTAACCCTCATGCCTAACCCTTACCTTAAATTAAGACTAAAATGCACATTTTTGTTATCTTTAAATTTTACAATGTAGCCAATTTTGAAATGGCCATGTTCTGCCTCCAGGACAAGACGCCCAGGACAAAACGTCAACCTGCGTTTTGTTCAGTGTTGCGCTGGTTTGGAACCCATTCTCTTTCAAAGGTGTGTTACTGCCCTCTTCTGGTTTGTGTTTATCTCAGTGATAATGTATGGGGTGTGGAAAAGGTTTATGCAATATTGACCTTTTTCACTAGATGGCACTATGTTCACTATCAATAGATAATAATGTAATCCATATTGGTGGCAACGAATTGTCTCTGGTTATTTCAAAAATATATATATTTCACCTTTATTTAACCAGGTAGGCTAGTTGAGAACAAGTTCTCATTTACAACTGCAACCTGACCAAGATAAAGCTAAGCAGTGCGACACAAACAACAACACAGAGTTCCACATGGAATAAACAAGCGTACAGTCAATAACACAATAGAAAAAAAGAAAGTATATATAGAGTGTGTGCAAATGGCGTGAGGAGGTAAGGCAATAAATAGGCCATAGTAGCAGGTAATTACAATTTAGCAAATGAACACTGGAGTGATATATGTGCAGATGATGATGTGCAAGTAGAAATACTGGTGTGCAAAAGAGCAGAAAAGTAAATAAAAACCTTATGTCCTGATTCTCCACCCTTTTCCAGCACTGTGTACATAGATTTAAATCATAGGATTGGTGCAAACTTTGGCTGGAGGTACAAACCCATGTGACAAAGTGTGGAGAAGAGTGGAGAATCGGTATGCAGCTAATGGTCCCGTGAAAAGAGTGTCTAGTGAATTTCAACCAGGGGTCTTCAACCTTTTCTTACCCAGGGCAAACCAGTAACCTAGGGACCCCCATCACACGTTACCAATTGTTTAAATTATGTTTGATCTTATCATCAGATGAATGATAATGGCAAGAAGTAATCAACATTCTAAAATGAATAGATTTGGTTGATATTTCTTCATTATTTTGACCTCCCCACATTATACATGGAAGAGGATGTGTTAACTCTAACATAGCCTATTAGCTACAAAGGTAATGCCCAACACATTTTTGCCAAGGGGCCGATTCCGACCCAAGGTAAACGTGTGTAAATGGAACATAATTCTCTTTTATGCCTTTTCTCTCTACGGTAGTCTGACCTTGAATTTAAGCATCAGAATAGCATGCTCTTCACCCGCTATTCGTTGGGGATGGAGATCAAAGAAATGAAGGTCTGGTGGAGGTGTGTCTACAGATAAGACATATACTGACTTTGACTTAATTCCCTCATAACTCCACCATCTTTACATGAAACGATGAGTAAGGTTCTTGATTTGTGATATATAAAATGTTTTAATTATATGCCCAGATTTTTTACTGTATTATATACATTTTGTATTGTGATAAATATTAGCCACTATTCATAGCCACCATTAGTTGCATTCACATACATTTAAAACTGTAACTGGCTTTAGTGTTAGTTTGCCTGCACTGGCATAAAGTAAGTCTGAATACCAACTACTTAGAAGTGTGTAGTCTGAATCAGGCCCAGTGTCATCCGGATTAGGTGAGGATTTGGCCGGCTGGGATTTCCTTGTCCCACAGTGCTCTAGCAACTCCTTGTGGCGGGCTGGGCGCCTTCAAGCTGACTCTGTTTGCCAGCTGGATGGTGTTTCCTCGAATACATTGGTGCTGCTGGCTTCCGGGTTAAGCGAGTAGTGTGTCAAGAAGCAGTGTGAATTGGCAGGGTCGTGTTGGAGGACGCATGGCTCTTAACTTCATAGGGGAGTTGCAGCGATGAGACAAGACTGTAACTACCAATTGGATATCACAAAAAAGGGGTAAAACTACAACAAAAAAGAAAGCTTACCAGCAGCCAGCTGCACTGGTGGCCTATTCACAGGTGCTTTTCCATAACCATATACTCCAATGAGTGTAATTAGCTACAATGAGTGTAATTAGCTCAATATTAGGAGTTGAGAAATTAAATTGACATCATTAAAGATCCTGGTTCCACAAAATAATAAAAAGGTCTGACTGCACAGAGATGCTTGGGAAAATGGTCACAACTGAGGACCGGCATATGTTTCAGGGGGGGTGTATCTGAGCTCCATCAGCTAGGACTTGACATTGGTTAATCAAATATCCACTTTCTTGCTCAATTTTGAATGCCTTCTCAAACCGCTACAACTGTATACTTTATGCATTCACACATCAAGTCTTCTCTTGAGTTGGGCTCAGGGATGGAACAACGGTTGAATATCTGAGCTTGTGGTTGTTTGTGAGGGAAGGGTGGGGTGTGGGTGTCCCGCATCTGTTGCAATGGTGTAATGATGTTAGGGACAATACAGGATGAATCACAATAATTATTTGCCCCCAAAAATTGTAATGCCAATCCTGGTTAAAGGTAACAATCCTGGTCACAGGTAAAAATCCTGGTTACAGGTAACAATCCTGGTTACAGGTAACAATCCTGGTTACAGGTAACAATCCTGGTTGAAGGTAACAATCCTGGTTACAGGTAACAATCCTGGTTACAGGTAACAATCCTGGTTACAGGTAACAATCCTTTGTTTGAACTGCCTACATTATTACGCATATTATTTATTAATTGTGGAAATAAATAACATATGCAAGATTTTTTTTATATATATACAGTACCAGTCAAAAGTTTAAACACATCTACTCATTCAAGGGTGTTTCATTATGTTTACTATTTTCTACATTGTAGAATAATAGTGAAGACATCAAACCTATGAAATAGCACATATGGAATCATGTAGTAACCATAAAAGTGATAAACAAATCAAAACAGATTTTTTATTGGAGAGTCTTCAAAGTAGCCACCCTTCGCATTGATGACAGCTTTGCACACTCATGGCATTCTCTCAACCAGCTTTATGAGGTAGTCACCTGGAATGCATTTCAATTAACAGGTGTGCCTAAAAGTGAATTTGTGGAATAAGCAAAGATAAACGACAGTCCATCATTACATTATGACATGAAGGTTAGTCAATCCGGAAAATTACAATAACTTTTATTTCTTCAAGTGCAGTCGCTAAAACCATCAAGCGCTATGATGAAACTAGCTCTCATGAGGACCGCCACAGGTAAGGAAGACCCAGAGCTTCCTCTGCTGCAGATGATAAGTTCATTAGAGTTACCAGCCTCAGAAATTTTCAGCCCAAATAAATGCTTTAAAGAGTTCAAGTAACAGACACTGCATGAATCAGGCCTTCATTGTTGAATTGCTGCTAAGAAACCACTACTAAAGGACACCAATGAGAAGAAGATAATTTCTTGGGCTAAGAAACACAAGCAATGGACATTAGACCGGTGAAAATCTGTCCTCTGTGAGATGTTTACTTCCAACTGCCATGTCTTTGTGAGATGTAGAGTAGGTAAACGGATGATCTCCGCATGTGCGGTTCACACCATGAAGCATGGAGGAGGAGGTGTGATGGTGTGGGGGTGCTTTGTTGGTGACACTGTCAGTGATTTATTTTGTATTCAAGGCACACTTAACCAGCATGGCTACTACAGTATTCCGCAGTGATACGCCATCCCATCTGGTTTGCGCTTAGTGGGACTATCATTTGTTTTTCAAAAGGACAATGACCCAACACACCTCCAGGCTGTGCAAGGACTATTTGACCAAGAAGGAGAGTGATGGAATGCTTCATCAGATGACCTGGCCTCCACAATCAGCCGACCTCAACCCAATGGAGATGGTTTGGGATGAGTTGGACTGCAGAGTGAAGGAAAAGCAGCCAACAAGTGCTCAGCATATTTGGGAACTCCTTCAAGACTGTTGGAAAAGGCTTCCAGTTGAAGCTGGTTGAGAGAATGCCAAATGTGTGCAAAGCTGTCATCAAGGCAAAGGGTGGCTACTTTGAAGAATCTCAAATATATAATATATTTTGATTTGTTTAACACCTTTTTGGTTACTACATGATTCCACGTGTTGTTTCATAGTTTTGATGTCTTCACTATTATTCCACATTGTAGAAAATAGTACAAATATAGAAAAACCCTTGAATGAGTAGGTGTATCCACACATTTGACTCATACTGTATTTTTAAATGGTGGTATACAAAACAATCAAGGTGAGTGAGTTTGGAAATGCTGGTTAATCTGTTCCGTGGGTGGCACTGGGTGCTCTTTTTAAAGCATGGGTCCAAATCTCTCAAAGGATCTAGGATACAGGTGGACAAGCCGGTCATTTTGAAGACAATCCAACTTGGGATAGAGGGAGCATAGCCAGTTATAATTGTAATGGAAAGCAGATAATAAGAAAAGACGATCGGTATTTAGAAGGCTAAAGGGAACAAATATAATATATATAGTTTATAGGAAACTCATTCAACAATTTCTGACAAAGTTGTGTGGAAAAGGTAATGGGGGGGGGGGCGAAATATACTTCTTCCATGGGCAAAGAAACTGAAAAGGAGTGATGATATTATTTAACAATTTTGATCCGAATGTGCAAATTATTCAAACAGATCCGCTAGGTAGATGGATTTGTTTAAAGATGTCATTGGACCATAAACAGATTTGACTCATTAACCTATACATTCCAAATAATGATGATCCACGCTTCTTTGAAAATACATATAATAATGTATCTGTCACGCGCTGACCATAGAGAGCTATTTATTCTCAATGTTGGTTGGGTCGGGGTGTGATTTAGGGTGGGTTATCTAGGGGAATTGTATATCTATGTTGGCCTGATATGGTTCCTAATCAGAGGCAGCTGTTTATTGTTGTCTCTGATTGGGGATCATCTTGCCTATGTATTGTTGCCTGTGAGCGGTAGTCTAGCAGCACGCTTTTGTTTGTTCTTTGAAGTTTTCATTTCCAAAATAAAGGATGGAAACATACCACGCTGCATCTTGGTCCACTCCTTATGATGAACGTGACAGTATCAAGTCTACAAGCAACACAAGACTATTATAATGGTGGGAGATTATAATATGGTTTTTAAATACCTCAATGGACTGTAAAGGAAATCACACTACAAACGATCATCCTTATGCACTTTTACATGGAGGAGGCTCAATCAAGCTAGTCGTACTGACTACTTTCTTATGTCATTCTCGCTGGCACCAATAGTTTAAAAAATGTTGATAGGGGACAGAATGCGGTCACACTATCAAATAATTGGCATATACATAACTCTTACAGAATTTCCACGTGGATGAGTATATAGGAAATGTAATCAAAGCTTGTTTTTAACCAGGACAGAAAAACTTAACTTACTTTTTTGACAAAATATACAGTACAGCAGATACCCTTATTGTATGGGACACTTTTAAATTTGTCTTTAGAGGCCATGCAATTCAATAATCATCTTTAAAACAGAAGCAATTTAGGTCAAATTAATTCATATCATCAAAGGAAACAGAGGGACTAACTGTACAGATAGATAGCAATAAAAACGGTACCATAGAGGCACATAATAAGTTAGAGGAAAATCAAAAGGAAATTGAGGAAAGATCAAGTGTAATATATTATACAAATAAAGCGAAGTGGATGGAATATGTGGATTTTTAAAAATCCTCAACATAGAAATGCTACAAAAAATGATTTACTGAAACTTGTTACAAATGACAGTCACCCATGATTCACCAAACTATATTTTGAAAGAGGAAGCAAAGGACTTAAAGCATACAGTATGTTTTTGTTTCAGTCTCCGTCTCCACTAACTGAAGTTAAAAAGGTATTGTCGGACATTATTCATCCTAATCAGACAGATTTTTTACATGGTCGTTAAATTGGAGATAATATAAGACATATACTGGAAACAATAGAACAGTATAACAAATCTGGGAAATCAGGCCTGGCATTCATAGCTGATGACTGGAATTTATATATACAGTGCATTCGGAAAGCATTCAGATTCCTTGACTTTTTCCACATTTTGTTATGTTCTAGCCTAATACCAAAATTGATTAAATTGTTTTTTTTCCCTCTTCAATCTACACACAATACCCCATAATGACAAAGCAAAAACATGTTTTTAGATTTTTTTGCAAATGTACATTTATATATATATATATATATATATATATATATATATATATATATATATATATATATATATATATATATATATATATAAATGTACATTTGCAAAAAAATCTATATATATATATATATATACGTTTACATACAGTACCAGTCAAAAGTTTGGACACACCTACTGATTAAAGGGTTTGTTCTTGATTTTGACTAATTTCTACATTGTATATTGAAGAAATCAAAACTATAAAATAACACATGGAATCATGTAGTAACCAAATAAGTGTTAAACAAATGAAAATATATTTTATATTTGAGATTGCCAAGAGAGTACAAAGCTGTCAACAAGGCAAAGAGTGGCTACTACGAAGAATCTAAAATCTAAAATATATTTTGATTTCTTTACCACTTTTTGGGTTACTAAAAAGAAAAAAGCTGACCACGACTCCATTTTGTTGATCCCTGCCTACAGACAGAAACTAAACAAGAAGCTCCCACGCTGAGGTCTGTCCAACGCTGGTCCGACCAAGCTGACTCCACACTCCAAGACTGCTTCCATCACGTGGACTGGGAGATGTTTCGTATTGCGTCAGACAACAACATTGACGAATACGCTGATACGGTGTGCGAGTTCATTAGAACGTGCGTTGAAGATGTCATTCCCATAGCAACGATTAAAACATTCCCTAACCAGAAACCGTGGATTGATGGCAGCATTCGTGTGAAACTGAAGGCACGAACCACTGCTTTTAATCAGGGCAAGGTGTCTGGTAACATGGCTGAATACAAACAGTGCAGCTATTCCCTCCGCAAGGCTATCAAACAAGCTAAGCGCCAGTACAGAGACAAAGTAGAATCTCAATTCAACGGCTCAGACACAAGAGGTATGTGGCAGGGTCTACAGTCAATCACGGACTACAGGAAGAAACCCAGCCCAGTCACGGACCAGGATGTCTTGCTCCCAGGCAGACTAAATAACTTTTTTGCCCGCTTTGAGGACAATACAGTGCCACTGACACGGCCTGCAACGGGAACATGCGGTCTCTCCTTCACTGCAGCCGAAGTGAGTAAGACATTTAAACGTGTTAACCCTCGCAAGGCTGCAGGCCCAGACGGCATCCCCAGCCGCGCCCTCAGAGCATGCGCAGACCAGCTGGCCGGTGTGTTTACGGACATATTCAATCAATCCCTATACCAGTCTGCTGTTCCCACATGCTTCAAGAGGGCCACCATTGTTCCTGTTCCCAAGAAAGCTAAGGTAACTGAGCTAAACGACTACCGCCCCGTAGCACTCACATCCGTCATCATGAAGTGCTTTGAGAGACTAGTCAAGGACCATATCACCTCCACCCTACCTGACACCCTTGACCCACTCCAATTTGCTTAACGCCCAAATAGGTCCACAGACGATGCAATCTCAACCACACTGCACACTGCCCTAACCCATCTGGACAAGAGGAATACCTATGTGAGAATGCTGTTCATCGACTACAGCTCGGCATTCAACACCATAGTACCCTCCAAGCTCGTCATCAAGCTCGAGACCCTGGGTCTCGACCCCGCCCTGTGCAACTGGGTACTGGACTTCCTGACGGGCCGCCCCCAGGTGGTGAGGGTAGGCAACAACATCTCCTCCCCGCTGATCCTCAACACTGGGGCCCCACAAGGGTGCGTTCTGAGCCCTCTCCTGTACTCCCTGTTCACCCACGACTGCGTGGCCATGCACGCCTCCAACTCAATCATCAAGTTTGCGGACGACACAACAGTGGTAGGCTTGATTACCAACAACGACGAGACGGCCTACAGGGAGGAGGTGAGGGCCCTCGGAGTGTGGTGTCAGGAAAATAACCTCACACTCAACGTCAACAAAACTAAGGAGATGATTGTGGACTTCAGGAAACAGCAGAGGGAACACCCCCATTCACATCGATGGAACAGTAGTGGAGAGGGTAGCAAGTTTTAAGTTCCTCGGCATACACATCACAGACAAACTGAATTGGTCCACTCACACAGACAGCATCGTGAGGAAGGCGCAGCAGCGCCTCTTCAACCTCAGGAGGCTGAAGAAATTCGGCTTGTCACCAAAAGCACTCACAAACTTCTACAGATGCACAATCGAGAGCATCCTGGCGGGCTGTATCACCGCCTGGTATGGCAACTGCACCGCCCTCAACCGTAAGGCTCTCCAGAGGGTAGTGAGGTCTGCACAACGCATCACCGGGGCAAACTACCTGCCCTCCAGGACACCTACACCACCCGATGCTACAGGAAGGCCATAAAGATCATCAAGGACATCAACCACCCGAGCCACTGCCTGTTCACCCCGCTGCCATCCAGAAGGCGAGGTCAGTACAGGTGCATCAAAGCTGGGACCGAGAGACTGAAAAACAGCTTCTATCTCAAGGCCATCAGACTGTTAAACAGCCACCACTAACATTGAGTGGCTACTGCCAACACACTGTCAATGACACTGACTCTACTCCAGCCACTTTAATCATGGAATCGATGGGAAATGATGTAAATATATCACTAGCCACTTTAAACAATGCTACCTTATATAATGTTACTTACCCTACATTGTTCATCTCATATGCATACGTTGATACTGTACTCTATATCATCGACTGCATCCTTATGTAATACATGTATCACTAGCCACTTTAACTATGCCACTTGGTTTACATACTTATCTCATATGTATATACTGTACTCGATATCATCTACTGTATCTTGCCTATGCTGCTCTGTACCATCACTCATTCATATATCCTTATGTACATATTCTTTATCCCCTTACACTGTGTATGACAGTAGTTTTTTTTGGAATTGTTAGTTAGATTACTTGCTCGTTATTACTGCATTGTCGGAACTAGAAGCACAAGCATTTCGCTACACTCGCATTAACATCTGCTAACCATGTGTATGTGACAAATCAAATTTGATTTGATTTGATTTGATTTGATACTACATGATTCCATATGTGTTGTTTCATAATTTTGATGTCTTCACTACTATTCTACAATGTAGAAAATATCAAAAATAAATAAAACGTGTTGAATGAGTAGGTGTGACCAAACTTTTGACTGGTACTGTAAGTATTGTAAGTAATGACAAAATGTGTAAAAGGGCAGGGGTCTGAATACCTTCCGAATGCACTGTAAATGCCTGGGATATTTCAGTTTTGGAGAATCTCTTATACAGTGGGTTAAAGTTATGCATAGTAACTCTATAGGTGTAAAATAGTCAATATTGGCTACATCTCAGAAAGTTTTAAACTATCAAGAGGAGTAAAACAAGGTTGTCCACTATCGGCATATCTATTTATTATGGCCATCGAAATGTTAGCTATTAAAATCAGATCCAACAATAAGGGACTAGAAATACAGGGCTTAAAAACGAAGCTGTCATTGTACGCTGATTCATGTTTTCTTTTAAATCAACCATTTGGATCTCTCCACAGCCTCATAGAGGATCTAGATAATTGTTAACCTCTCTGGATTGTACTATATATTACATATTGGATCACAAAAAAATTTAACTACATTATCGTGTAGTTTTCCAATAAAATGGTCTGACGGTGAAGTGGACATACTCAGTATTAATATCCCGATCTCACTACAATAGAAAGTTAAAAATAGGTCAGATCTTCCTACCATTGAAAGGAAAATACCTGTCTCTTTGTGGAAAAATCACCCTGATTAACTCTTTAGTCATATCCCAGTTTACATATTTATCTATGGCCTTGCCTACACCTAGTGACTTGTTTTTAAAAATTATATGACCCCCCCAAAAATCTATTTTATTTGGAAAGGCAAGCCAGACAAAAACAGGCCTATTTACATCATTTATATGAATTCGGAAGGCAGAAATTATTAAATATGAAAGCATTAGACCTCTCACTAAAGGCTTCAGTCATACAAAAGTTATACTTAAATCTGAACTGATTCTCGAGCAGATTAGTAAGAATGTCTCACCCCATGTTCAAGAATTACACGCTCCCTCAAAACTGAAAAAACTGCACATTTTAGAGTGGCCATTTATTGTCCCCAGCACAAGGTGCACCTGTGTAATGATCATGCTGTTTAATCAGCTTCTTGATATGCCACACCTGTCAGGTGACTGGATAATCTTGGCAAAGGAGAAATGGTTGCTAATAGGGATGCAAACACATTTTTGCAGATATTTGAGATAAATATGTTTTTTGTCATTATGGAACATTTCTGGGATTTTTTATTTCAGCTCATGAAACATGGGACCAACACTTTGCATGTTGTGTTTATATTTTTGTTCAGTGTTTATGGAAATGTCTGCTCTATCAAAATTACAACTAATTGCAGCATTACTGCAACAATGGAAGAGGCAAGTGGAAGCGGGGGAAAGTCTGTTGGCCCTGCATTAAAGACCAAAATTGGGTAAAGAAAATTGTGATCAATAAAAAAAGTATACCAGTTTCTAAGGACCAAAAGATTGACAGCTGTGAGATATAGACTGTAAAATAGTTGGGAAGAGATTTTAGATTGGTTTATGAACTCATGTACAAAATGCTGGATTCAAAACGTAGTTTTACAATTTAAATTATTATTATTACAAAAGTATTACAAAATTCTTGCAAACAATAGAATGTTATACAGTCAGGTCCATGAATATTTGTCTACCACAGCATATTGGAGTTGAAATTAAATAATGCATATGAGCTGACAGTGCAGAGTTTCCACTTTAATTTGAGAGTATTTACATCCAAATTCGGTGAACGGTGTAGGAATTACAGCACTTTTTATATGTGGTCACCACTTTTTAAGGGACCAAAAGTAATTGGACTGTTCAGCTGTTCCATGGTCGCAAATGGGTCTTCCAAATGGACAGTGTGTTATTCCGTCATTAGTTAATTTCCAAGTAAACAGATAAAAGATCTAGAGTTGATTTTTAAATCTGTTGCTGTTAACCCTCAATATGAAGTCCAAAGAGCTGCCAGTGAAACAAGCCATCATTAGGCTGAAAAATCTTAACAAACCCATCAGAGCGAAAGCAAAAACATTAGGTGTGGCCAAATCAACTACTCGGTACATTCATAAACAGAAAGAACGCACTGGTGAGCTCAGGAACACCAAAAGGCCCGGAAAACCACGGAAAACAACTGGTGGATGTCAGAATAATTATTTCCCTGATGAAGAAAAATCCCTTCACAACAGTTGGCCAGATCAAGAACACCCTCCAAGAGGTAGGCGTATACAGTTGAAATTAGAAGTTTACATACACCTTAGCCAAATACATTTAAACTCAGTTTTTCACAATTCCTGACATTTAATCCGAGTAACAATTCCCTGTCTTAGGTCAGTTAGGATCACCACTTTATTTTAAGAATGTGAAATGTCAGAATAATAGTAGAGAGAATGATTTTTTTCAGGTTTTATTTCTTTCATCACATTCCCAGTGGGTCAGAAGTTTACATACACTCAATTAGTATTTGGACGCATTGCCTTTAAATGTTCAACTTGGGTCAAACGTTTTGGGTAGCCTTCCACAAGCTTCCCACAATAAGTTGGGTGAATGTTGGCCCATTCCTCCTGAAAGAGCTGGTGTAACTGAATCAGGTTTTTAGGCCTCCTTGCTCGCACACGTTTTTTCAGTTCTGCCCACAAATTTTCTAGGATTGAGATCAGGGCTTTGTGATGGCCACTCCAATACCTTGACTTTGTTGTCCTTAAACCATTTTGCCACAACTTTGGAAGTATGCTTGGGGTCATTGTCCATTTGGAAGACCCATTTGCGACCAAGCTTTAACTTCCTGACTGATGTCTTGAGATATTGCTTCAACATATGAACATAATTTTCCATCCTCATGATGTCATCTATTTTGTGAAGTGCACCAGTCCCTCCTGCAGCAAAGCACCCCCACAACATGATGCTGCCACCGCCGTGCTTCACAGATGGGATGGTGTTCTTCAGCTTGCAAGCCTCCCCCTTTTTCCTCCAAACATAACGATGGTCATTATGGCCAAACAGTTCTATTTTTGTTTCATCAGACCAGAGGACATTTCTCCAAAAATTACCATTTTTGTCCCCATTTTCACACCAAAGTACGTTCATCTCTGGGAGACAGAATGCGTCTCCTTTCTCAGCGGTATGATGGCTGCGTGGTCCCATGGTGTTTATACTTGTGAACTATTGTTTGTACAGATGAACGTGGTACCTTCAGGCATTTGGAAATTGCTCCCAAGGATGAACCAGACTTGTGGAGGTCTACAATTGTTTTTCTGAGGTCTTGGCTGATTTCTTTTGATTTTTCCATGATGTCAAGCAAAGAGGCACTGGGTTTGAAGGTAGGCCTTGAAATACATCCACAGGTACACTTCCAATTGACTCAAATGATGTTAATTAGCCTATCAGAAGGTTCTAAAGCCATGACACCATTTTTTGGAATTGTCCAAGCTGTTTAAAGGCACAGTCAACTTAGTGTATGTAAACTTCTGAGCCACTGGAATTGTGATACAGTGAATTATCAGTGAAATAATTTGTCTGTAAACAATTGTTGGAGAAATGACTTGTGTCATGCACAAAGTAGATGTCCTAACTGACTTGCCAAAACTATAGTTTGTTAACAAGAAATGTGTGGAGTGGTTGAAAAATGAGTTTTAATAATGACTCCAACTTAAGTGTATGTTAACTTCCCACTTCAACTGTATGTGTCAAAATCAACAATCAAGAGAAGACTTCACCAGAGTAAATTCAGAGGGTTTACCACAAGATGTAAACCCTTGGTAAGCCTCAAAAACAGGAAGACCAGATTAGAGTTAGCCAAAAAAAAAAACATTTTAAAAAGCCTGTACTGTTCTGGAACAACATCCTATGGACAGATGTGACAAATATCAACTTGTACCAGAATGATGGAAAGAGAAGAGTATGGAGAAGGGAAGGAACTGCTCATGATCCGAAGCATACCACCTCATCTGTGAAGCATGGTGGAGGTGGTGTTATGGTGTGGGCATGTATGGCTGCCAATGGAACTGGTTCCCTTGTATTTATTGATGATGTGACTGCTGACAAAAGCAGCAGGATGATTTCTGAAGTGTTTCGGGCTATATTATCTGCTCAGATTCAGCCAAATACTTCGAAACTCATTGGACGGTGCTTCACAGAGAAGATGGACAATGACCCAAAGCATACTGCGAAAGCAACCCAATACTATTTTAAGGCAAAGAAGTGGAATATTCTGCAATTGCCAATTGAATCACCTGACCTGAATCCAATTTAGCATGCATTTCACTTGCTGAAGGCAAAACAGAAAGCAAAACACCCCAAGAACAAGCAGGAACTGAAGACAGCTGCAGAGAAAGGCCTGGCAGAGCATCACCAGGGAAGAAACCCACATCTGGTGATGTTTATGGGTTCCAGACTTCAGGCAGTTGCCATGAAATGCTTTGAAAGGCTGGTAATGGCTCACATCAACACCATTATCCCAGAAATCCTAGACCCACCCCAATTTCCATACCTCACCAACAGATCCACAGATGATGTAATCTCTATTGCACTCCACATTGCCCTTTCACACCTGGACAAAAGGAACACCTAGGTGAGAATGCTATTCATTGACTACAGCTCAGTGTTCAACACCATAGTGCCCTCAAAGCTCATTACTAAGCTAAGGACCCTGTGACTAAACACCTCCCTCTGCAACTGGATCCTGGACTTCCTGACGGGCCGCCCCCAGTTGGTAAGTGGTAGGTAACAACACATCCGCCACACTGATCCTCAACACAGGGGCCCCTCAAGGATGCTTGCTCAGTCCCCTCCTGTATTTCCTGTTCACTCATGACTGTGCAGCCAACGACTCCAACACCATCATTAAGTTTGCTGATGACACAACAGCGGTAGGCCTGATCACCTACAACAATGAGACAGCCTATAGGGAGGAGGTCAGAGACCTGACCGTGTGGTGCAAGGACAACAACCTCACCCTCAACGTTATCAAGACAAAGGAGAAGTTTGTGGACCACAAGAAAAGGAGGACCGAGCACGCCCCCATTCTCATCGAAGGGGCTGTAGTGGAGCAGGTTGAGAGCTTCAAGTTCCTTGGCGTCCACATCACCAACAAACTAACATGGTCCAAGCACACCCAGACAGTTGTGACGAGGGCTCCACAAAATCTATTCCCCCTCAGGAGGAAAAGATTTGGCATGGGTCCTCAGATCCTCAAAAGGTTTTACAGCTGCACCATTGAGAGCATCCTGATGGATTGATCACTGCCTGGTATGGCAACTGCTCAGCCTCCGACCGCAAGGCACTTTAGAGGGTAGTGCGTACGGCCCAGTACATCACCCGGGCCAAACTTCATGCCATCCGGGACTGCTACACTAGGCTGTGTCAGAGGAAGGCCCTAAAAATTGTCAAAGACTCCAGCCACCCAAGTAATAGACTGTTCTCTCTGCTACCACACGCCAAGCAGTACCGGAAGGCCAAGTCTAGGTCCAAGAGGCTTCTAAACAGCTTCTACCCCCAAGCCATAAGACTCTGAACAGCTAGTCAAATGGCTACCCAAACTATTTGCATTGCCCCCCCCCAACCACCCTCCTCTACGCTGCTGCTTCTCTCTGTTATTATCTATGCATAGTCACTTTAATAACTCTACCTACATGTACATATTACCTTAATTACCTCGACTCCGGTGCCCCCACACATTGACTCTGTACCGGTACCCCCTGTATATAGCCCCACTATTGTTAATTACTGCTACTCTTTTATTCGTTATTCTTATCTCTTACTTTTTTGTAGGTATTTTCTTAAAACTGCATTGTTGGTTAAGGGCTTGTAAGTAAGCATTTCACTGTAAGGTCTAGACCTGTTGTATTCGGTGCGTGACAAATAACATTTGATTTGATTTGTCCAAATACTTATGGACCTGACTGTATATACACTGCTCCCCAAAATAAAGTGAACACTAAAATAACACATCCTAGATCTGAATGAATGAAATATTCTTATTGAATACTTTTTTCTTTATATAGTTGAATGTGCTGACAACAAAATCACACAAAAATTATCAATGGAAATCAAATTTATCAACCCATGGTCTGGATTTGGAGTCACACACAAAATTAAAGTGGAAAACCACACTACAGGCTGATCCAACTTTGATGTAATGTCCTTAAAACAAGTCAAAATGATTCTCAGTAGTGTGTGTGGCCTCCACGTGCCTGTATGACCTCCCTACAACACCTGGGCATGCTCCTGATGAGGTGGCGGATGGTCTCCTGAGGGATCTCCTCCCAGACCTGGACTAAAGCATCCGCCAACTCCTGGACAGTCTGTGGTGCAATGTGGCGTTGGTGGATGGAGCGAGACATGATGTCCCAGTTGTGCTCAATTGGATTCAGGTCTGGGGAACGGGCGGGCCAGTCCATAGCATCAATGCCTTCCTCTTGCAGGAACTGCTGACACACTCCAGCCACATGAGGTCTAGCATTGCCTTGCATTAGGAGGAACCCAGGGCCAACCGCACCAGCATATGGTCTCACAAGGGGTCTGAGGATCTCATCTCGGTACCTAATGGCAGTCAGGCTACCTCTGGCGAGCACATGGAGGGCTGTGCGGCCCCCCAAAGAAATGCCACCCCACACCATGACTGACACACCGCCAAACCGGTCATGCTGGAGGATGTTGCAGGCAGCAGAATGTTCTCCACGGCGTCTCCAGACTCTGTCACGTCTGTCACATGTGCTCAGTGTGAACCTGCTTTCATCTGTGAAGAGCACAGGGCTCCAGTGGCGAATTTGCCAATCTTGATGTTCTCTGGAAAATGCCAAACGTCCTGCACGGTGTTGGGCTGTAAGCACAACCCCCACCTGTGGACGTCGGGCCCTCATACCACCCTCATGGAGTCTGTTTCTGACCGTTCGAGCAGACACATGCACATTTGTGTCCTGCTGGAGGTCATTTTGCAGGGCTCTGGCAGTGCTCCTCCTGTTCCTCCTTGCACAAAGGCGGAGGTAGCGGTCCTGCTGCTGGGTTGTTGCCCTCCTACGGCCTCCTCCACATCTCCTGATGTACTGGCCTGTCTCCTGGTAGTGCCTCCATGCTCTGGACACTACGCTGACAGACACAGCAAACCTTCTTGCCACAGCTCGCATTGATGTGCCATCCTGGATGAGCTGCACTACCTGAGCCACTTGTGTGGGTTGTAGACGCCGTCTCATGCTACCACTAGAGTGAAAGCACCGCCAGCATTCAAAAGTGACCAAAACATTAGCCAGGAAGCATAGGAACTGAGAAGTGGTCTGTGGTCACCACCTGCAGAACCACTCCTTTATTGGGGTTGTCTTGCTAATTGCCTATAATTTCCACCTGTTGTCTATTCCATTTGCACAACATCATGTGAAATGTATTGTTAATCAGTGTAGCTTCCTAAGTGGACAGTTTGATTTCACAGAAATGTGATTGAAATGTGACTTTTTTTGAGCAGTGTACATGGGGTGTTCAACCATCCCAGCTCTGCACATTTTGCTGAGAAGAGACAGAATCATTAGATCATTTGTTTTGGCGCTGTCCACATGTAGCTTGTTTTTGGTCGCAGGATCAGGAATTGCTGAAGATTTGCAACATTTAACTGGAGCTGAAGTCTGCAAATAGCACTGCTGGATGACTTAAAATGTCATAGTCAATCAATCAATAGTCTTAGCAAAAATCACTTTATAAATTTATTTTCGAACCCCCTGCAGTACTCCCGGTTGAATATCCCTGATTTAATCCAGTCTCTGATTTTAAACAAATGAATTAATTTCGAAGACAGTGGAGTATGGGGAGTACAGTTGGTCAATTGTCAAATGTAATCTCTTCTTCATCTTCTCTTTCCTCTTTTTCTCCAACTCTGTCTTTTTGTTTTCCCTTGACCTGAATGTTATCAGTTCTCTAGATGAATGGGCTTATAAATCTGTGCCATAAAAATGAATCATAAGCAGAAATCCGCAGGGGGATATTCAGTACTGTGCGATGTTCAGAACTCAACAGCAGACGTCTAATGACCATAACTGACAAGATTCTCCATTATGTGGAAGAGAGAGGTGTACACTCAACACATCACACTTTTATATGCAATATCCTAAACATCATTAAGTACTGCATATCAAAGACATTGAAGAACATACTGCATGAAATAATTGGTTAGTAAAAAACAAACAAATCCAATGCACCCAAATGATGTTTAAAAATCCTGTATTGCTCATGCTATGTATTGGCCAGTGAGAGGCTATGAAGCCACAGGTCAACCATATTAGCACTCCCCATAAGGAGCAGTCCTCCATAGAAATGAATGGAATTCTACAGTATTTCATGTTTCATGGACAAAATGAAATGTATTTAACAATTTTTGTTGTTGTAGGATTTCAAAAAAGTATACTTAAATCTTGTATTTTTATGTTTAGATCACACAATATAATTGCAATGTATACGTTAAGGTGTCTGTAATGGAATAAATGTGTCATAAACAAATGTAGATATGATATGGCTTCCCCCAAAAACTGTACAATGGTGGAGGAGTACCAAGATGGAGACACAGTGTCTTCAACACAGCACCCCCTGTCAGACATCTAATAAAGATATACTGTATATATATACTGTACTATACCCCAATCCAGCCATCTTTTTTTTACCCAGTAAGTAAGAATCCCTGCATCAGAAAGGCAGAATGAAAAATATATATACACTGGGTCACAGAGGAGTCAGTGCACCACATCACCAAGTAAAGTGCTGCTTTTAGTGGGAATGCACTGATACAGCCATCTCTGACATCAGAAGGGCAAAGGTCAACAACAATCCATGGAGCTAGCCCAAATTATATAGAATCTGTCCCAAATGACACCCCATTCAAAAGTACTGCACTTAACTGAGACAAAGACACATAGCACCACGCAGATACTGCGTTACCAGCAATGTTATTAGGAGATCAGCTATAATAGCTTCAACAACCACTGGGTTGCTTGCATATGAAGCTGGGTCATTAGTGTCTTTTTAGAATAATTTGACAGTTTGTGTCAATTGGAGAGAGAGAGAGAGAGAGAGCGTTATTACAGTGGAATAATTGCAGCCTCTCTCAGGGAGAGGTTGCCCTGGAAGCATCATGTGGCTAATGAGCATTTGTTATGATTCCAGAGAAACAGCCGAACACTTGAAAGGAGAGATTTAATTTGACAGCCAATTTCACCCTGAAAAAACAAATATCTTATTTAGTGTGTTGTAATATACCTGATAGTACAAACAAACAACCTATTTAAAGCTATTCTCATATAGTAGATATATCTCTGGGATGTGTGTTTTGTTGTTGAAACTCCTTGCTCAAGGGCTTGTACACTCATAAAATGTATGTATGTTCTGTGTGTAATGTAGTGTTATAATGGCTTCTGTCCCAAAGCTATGTAGCTAGCCGAGAAAATACAATTTGGTCTAAAAAGTGTATTTTTGTTAAACTCATGTAATGTAACCCAACACGCAAACCTCATTAGTGGACCTTCAGGGTTAGGGCTGATTGCATATCCCCATTCACTTCAATCTGAATAAACTCATGTCTTCCGTGACAATAATGTGACATAGAGTGGTAGAAGATGGTGGTTTTTGTGCACAGAGCAGTGAAAGGGACCAAAACAGGACAAGCCCAAACTGCCAAGAGGCAGTGCATCAGAGGCATTGACAACTGAAAGGTCAGCTCTGCCTAGGCTCTTATAAAACTCATCAATATTTCATCAAATACATTAACCTTCATTCCCAGTACATTATTAATGAGTGCATAGAGTTTTGATGAAGTGGGGGGAGGCGGGATTTGAAAAAGCCTAATCTCCAAGTTTTTACATCATTGCCCAACAAAACCCTGCTGTACTTAAGCTACAGCACAATGCAGTGCTGCAGACAGTCTGACAAACCCTGCGCACTCATGAGTTACAATAATGGATTGTTCTCCATAAGTAATTCCATAAAGCAGTTTCATAAAAGTATAATGTGAATTTACTTTGAATGGCATTCTCTTCAAATCAGTTGACAATTAAGAGAAAGAGACTTTAACTGATTCAACGGTGAGGTGAAACATTCAGAAGGTGGCAGATACTGCAGAACTGTAATTAATAGACCTCACATGGCCCCCTATTCACCATGACAGTCAGTCATACATAATAAATATCTGTTCAGTACAACGAATTTCTATCTGAATTCTGTGTAACGTTGGACCCTCCTGATCTGTCTTGCATACTCATGACACACAGCAGTGGATCTATGTTGGTTCTAAGGAGGAGTGGAGGATCAACATGAAAATAAACCCTGGACTTTTGAATAACCGATTAAGCAAAGTATGATAGTATGATTCACTTTACAGGTGTAGGATCATAATTTCACCTGTATTTTGGCAGCAAAATAATCCTGCAGCAATAGGATTTGAACTTTTAGTCCATAATGTTGCTTGACCGGTGGTTAGGCTATTAGCTACAGGCTAGGCTACAGGTTAGGCTATTAGGCTACATGAAAAGTGGAATACTGTTAATATAACAGTGTGTTAGTGCAGGTTTTCAGTTCATTTATGTCAATCACAAAGCTCATCTGCATTTCCTGCAGCACAGGACAATTCTCAGCAAGAAAAGAGTGATCAAATGAAGATCCTACATTTGTAAGTATAAACACTACAGTATTGCGGAGGAGAGATAGCCACTATAACACATTTCCACATAAGACTCCCATATCATGTTGACTCAATATGCTCTAGCAACTGGGGCTTTCTGAGGAAGAGGGAAAGAGGAATTTCTCTCAGGCCCTGTATTGTGTCTGAAGAGGACAAATGACAAAATGTGGACATTTTCCACTGAAAAACATGTTTGTCAATGAGGTATGGGTCTGAAATGCAACACCAACAGCTAATAGAATTGCTTCTGACCTTTCCAGAGTAAGCCATGATAACAAAAGCCCTCTAATGTTAGAATCGTAAGGCAATGATTAGTCATTGTTATAAATAGATAACCCGGCAAAGAGGTAGGAGCCAAGAGCACTGGAAGAGAAGGCTCCCACCTGAAAACATAGTAGGAACACTGCTGTTAGAACAAATATATATTTCTGGCTCTTCTCCTTACATTGGATTTAAATGGATTTATATTACAGAAATATACAGTAATTTCTTCTACAAATGTGTGGAGCTTGTATGTGGAAACCCATTCGTAGTAGCCAGCTAGGAACTGGGTTAGCCCATATTGTTTTTATAGTAAGCCTACAGTAGTCAGACATACAGTATAATTAGGAATGTGATTGTCAAAATGAAGACAATCATGGGTAAAAGCTATCGGTCCACTGTGAATGTAAAATAGAGGTGTGAGAATCGGCCGTCCAGATTTTCTAGGGTCAAACAATCAGGAATTCCAGATTGGTCAGAAATATCAGTAAATCAAATCCCCTCTCTCAGTAATCCTTAAGGAAAGTTGTGTACTTAGTCCTTACTCGGGCCTGCCTGTGCCTGGTAACAGCACGTGTAGCAGCGCTGGATAGTGGTTATAAGCAACATAAGCGGTTGCTTAGGGCCCCCAGACCCAATGATTATTATATATAATTTTTGGGGAACTCAAGTCGGTGTCTCAACTTACTGTTGAGCGTTAGAATAGTAGAATACACAAGGTGTAAGTTAAGAATGTGGTTGTGCATCATCAGTTTTTCTCTTGTTTTGTCAGTCACTGACAATCACTCAATTAACCATGTCAGCTAACAATCCTTACATTTTGAAATTAGTCTAGCCAGTTATCTGAACTTGTAGTAATCATGGCCGAATATCAACCGGGCACATGCTCAGGAGCACTGACCCCCATTGATTTTGTTAGACACTGACTCAGATATCATTAACATGGCATAAGTTATGGCAAAATGTGTAGAACTGCAGTAATTAGCTTTGAAACTGCAAAAAAAACCTCTGCCCATGGCAAAATTAGTAGAATTGCATGACATTTGCTATAAAATGTCACAATTTCTCTCCAACCCATGGCAAAATGTGTAGAACTGTAGAAAATTGCTTTAAAACTAGATATTTTCTCTAAGCCCCAATGATTAAGTGTGTAGAATTGCAGGAAATGTACTTTAAAACATTAGCAAAAAATTTCCACCCTTAAGAGGGGGGGTCAAACATTTTCTAGGCCTGCTTGGCGTGGGGACCCACCAACCAAATCTCGCTTAGAGCCCCCAAAAGGCTAGAGCCTGACTGGCCCTAATCTATCACTCATTGGACTTGTACTTAAACAGTGGCGTTTGTCAAATACAAAGACCTTTCCAATCCATCGTCATGAATAATGCAGAGTATACGTCCACAGGGTCACTCCATTTGTGGTTTCTCACAAGAGGACAACATTTAGTGCTAAAGGTACAAAAGACCTGCAGGTTTAATTAAACTGCCAAAGTAGGGCAAGCTTAATATGGGCTTTAAGTGCTACAGCTCCTCTGGTTTACAGTAGCTCCACATTGACACACATCTTTGTTCAATGTGTATGATTAAATTATTCCGATTTTTCATTATACATATTTGTAACCTGTTCATGTGAACATAAGAGGTTGTGCAGTATTAGGCCCTTGACAACTATCCTGGGTACCAGTCTTAAGATATCATTCCACTCGTCTTTTGCCAAAGACAGGAGTGGCAAGGAATGAAACATTAGCTAAAAAGACTGGTACCCAGTTTAATCAAAAACGAGCAGATCGTACGTGTAGCTACACATGATTAGGATTATGAAAAGTAATGAGACATGATTTAAAATACTGATAGCTAGTTTGTGGAGCGAGAAATGTGTTGCTGATTGATTCAACTGCAAGAGATTCTCAGATATTGATCCCAATCATGATTGTGACGGACATTCTGAAACAATGTAAAATGTCTTTACACATACTGTAATATATATGAATCTAGACATTAACCAATCTCATGGAAGTGTTAATATATGAACTGAGAAAATGTGTACAAAGCGTGAAATAGAAGAAAATGGTAACGTGATGAAATCTTATCCAATAGTGATACAATACATTGAGGAAAAAGTGACCAAAGGGAAAATACAGGGTCTTTGAGGCTTTACAAATAGTAGTACATCTTTATTAATATATTTTCATAAAACAATTTGAGACCGTATCAAAAATTCAGTAAAAACATTAGATTTTTTTTCTCAACCATTTTTCCTTATGGTGATATCAGATATGAAACGTACATTATTCACTTGTCTTCCTCCCACATCGTATTCTTTACAGGATGCAATATTTTCAGTGATGGGAAAGTCAACTTTTTTTTGCCCCCTTCAAACTATGATTTAAATTTATGACATCGTGATCATAAATCTAGACAAAAAAATTGAGAATAAAATTTCCCTCCCACTAGCATAACTCTACTGATAAAACACATTAACGTTATGAGATCTTCAGTTTCACAGGCACACCATTATGTACATACACTTGTCTCACAACTGATGACTGAGAGACTAACGATGCAGTGCAGCAGCATAGAGGCAGAGAGCACGGATATTGCAGAACTGTACGTTCCCCCTCACTTTTCTTATTTCATTTACTTAATAAAAGTTACGGTTATTTTCTCTGATAAAATCTCTTCTGCAACAGACCTGGTCCAAGGGAGACCTGAACCTCAAAACTTACATCAACACAAACAATTGATCAATCTAGTAGCCTAATTATTTACTTCCATCAGTTCACTCTGCTGCCTAGTTACAGCATCTCATTGACCCAGCATTATGATGAAAAAGAAAACAGGAATGCTTTGCTTTATCACTACCTTGGCAACCCTGGAATAGTACAGTGCCTTCAGAAAGTATTCATACCATTATTGCACATTTTGTGTTACAATTTAAAAAGATTATCTCTTCCCCTTCACCCATCTACACACAATACCCCATAATGACAAAAGTGAAATCATGTTTTTAGAGATGTTTGCTAAATTCTTACATTTAACATAACAATTCATACCCCTGAGTCAATACACATTATAATCAACTTTGTCAGCAATTACAGCTGTGAGTCTTTCTGGATAAGTCTAAGAGCCTTTTGCAGTTTCACTGTACTGCACATTCTTACTCCTGAACGTATTTAGGGTTACCATAACAAAGAGGTAGAATACTTAAAGACATTAACTTTTCATTAATTAATTTGTTAAACAAATGTCAAAAAGCATAATTCTACTTTGACATTATAGGCTAGTGTGGGTAAGCCAGCGAAACTAAATGTAATCTATTTTAAATTCCGTCTGTAAAGAGTCAAGGGGTGTGAATACTTTCTAAAGGCACTGAATAGTGATCTCTCTGTTTCAGGGGCAAGTTAATACACCAATGTATATTGATGTGGTTATTACTCCTGTTTTGTAATCCCCTTACATTAAGTGTGGTCACTCACTATCAGTCTATGATTTACTTGTTGACCAAGTACAGTACCTGTATAGCAGAGGATATTTCATTCCCATTATGCATTAAAAAAACAGATGTCCTTTTTAGGCAACCAGTTAGAATGTTCAGTTCTGCCAGACACAAAGGGCTAGTTTTATTAGGCGTCTGCACCAGGGAAAGTTTTACACCTGTTATTTTTAAAACGTAAAAGAAAGAAAAGGGTAACATTAAGAGGAGAATATAAAATGTAAGGTTATGATGTAAATAAACGATGGTTTCATGTTTTTAGTTTGACTTTGTCTTAGACGACCTTCTAAAAATAACAGGAGCAAAATCTTAGAGCTAACCCAAAGACCGATAAGTGATACTGTAATTGGTATAAAGATGAACTTTGTGATTGATAGCCTACAAGTCTGTTGTCATGGTGACATTTGCTCCAAGGCCTCTGCAGCCTACAGTCTCTCGCTTTTGCATTATTTTCTATACAATAGAAACAGTACATCTTCAAAGATAAAAATTATTATTCTTGGCAAGAACAGATAAAAATAAAGATTACGCAAGAGTCGAAAGCATAACTATGAAGGACAACAAAAGAAAAGAGAGCTGGCGTTTACAAACGGTCTCTGTCCAGTTTTCCTGTGCCAGTGTTAGACTTATACAGTACGTTATCCATAGTGGTCACTTATACAGACGTGGTCGTCTACTCCGGCTATGTCAAAGCCATCCCACTGTACAGTGTGTGTAAAATCCCTACAGAAATTGTTTTCAAACAAAGGTCACCACAGCTCCCCCTCCATCCCAAAGCCAAGGCTTTGTAAGCGTTAGGGAGGCACGTAGGGAGGTGGTGACCTGTATGATGTCATGTTCTTGGGGCGGGACCCTTTCCCCTCGATGGGGACGGTGAAGGGTGGCGGGGGCTGATAGGGGGGTGCGTTGGGGTCATCATCATGGTAGATGGAGTACTCCTCCATCAGGAGATCCTGGTTGAGCAGGGTGCTGTGAGGGCCAGCCATGTTGGGGTACTCCGGAGGGGGCAGGGGTGGCTTCTCCTCATGCAGGATGAGGGGGATACTGGAGGACGGGGGACACTTGGAGTCGTCCAGCTCATCTGCAAAAATGATGGGCACGCCTTTCTTGATGAAGGTAGCCTGCTCCTCAATGCTCATCTTTCCCTTGCGCTTCTTGCGGTAGCAGACCATGGCGATGACGCCGGCAATCAGCAGTAGCGCCGCCACCACCACAGCTGGGATAACTGTGTGCAGGTAAACATCGTCACTGGTGCTACGACCAGTGCCAGGGGAAGGAGTGGCTGGAGGGGGAACAGGGATGGTCACCTCTCCTGGGGGCACGAACGTGTAGGTCTGACATTTGTTGGTGCCGCGGACAGAGATGTTGATGGGTTTGAAGTCTGGCTCCATGGCATTGGAGAAGGCCAGAGTGGGCCTGCCCTGGGGGTCGGAGATCTTTCTGCTGAGGATGGTGATCTGGTCCTTGGGACAGGGGCTCTGCTGGAGGCTGTTGTTGGTCCACTCCACCACAATGGAGCCCTTGGTGATACTCCGCAGGGTCACTGTGCTGGTGTTCCGGTCACCCAGTGCATACGCCAGCTTCTTAGTCAGGAGGATCTTTTTGTGGACGTTGTTGGCCAATGTCTTGGGTTCACCATGGAAACGGGCGGCAAAAACAACAGAGGGCTTATCGGTGGCCGGCCAACGGTTGACATGGACCTCAAAGGCATCTATGGTACTCATGCCTGCCTTGTCGGTGGCCAGCATAAAGTACTCGTGTTTGCCTACGTGTTCTTTCTCTGGGAGACCGTACAGGAGCTGGATGGTGCTGTTAAACTGGATCCAAGAGGTTTCGCTCACCACTTCGTTGTGGTTCTTCCTCAAAGTCAGACGCAGCTTGTCCGTGGTGCCGTCCTCTTTGTCGAAGAAGGTATCTGGAGGAATCTTCACCTCAAAGTAGGTGCCGACCCAGGCATTCACCTCGTCGATGGGGTTGCGTAGCTGGGGCTTCTCGTTGTTGTAGTCAGGAACAGGAGACAGAGGGGTGGTGCGTCTGGGTGGCTTAGCCGTGGTGGTCTTAGGTTCTCTGGGCACAGGAGTGGAGGCTTTTGCCTTCTTGGTTTTCTTGGTGGTGGAGGTCTTTGGCCTTCTAGTGGTGCTTGGTGGGGTGGGAAGAGCAGTAGCCTCTGGAATAGCAGGCCGGGTCATAGTAGGCTGGATGGGGATGGTACTGGTGGTGCCCAGGACCCTAGTAGGCTGAGGAGCACCGATGGTAGGAGTGTGGGCTATCTGATCTCTCAGCCTGTTAGTGGGCTTCACCGGCAGGGGCAAGGGTCCACGGACAGGGGGAGCAGAGCTGTCAGTGGCTGGGGAGATGGAAGGGGATGTGGGGGTGGGAACAATGCGAGTAGGGGGCTCAGGGTAAGTGGTTGGGGGGAGCAGGGAGGGTACAGGGGTGGGGGTGTTTCCCAGCTGCCTCCTGACCCGTTTCACCAAGTGGGGTTTCTTGTTGACGATGTGCCAGCCCACCACTGGGTAGCCTAGCTTAGATGACATGGACCCATCCTTGGCAGGCGATTGGACACTGTTGATGTTCGGAATGTTAGACTGGTCCAGGGCGCAGCCCAGCTTCCATGACAACAGGGCCCCATTCTCCACCACCTTCTTGGCATTTCCAGGCCCAGCCATGAAGGCGGACATGTCGAACAGGCGGTTGTTAATGACAGGGACCACCCTCATGTGTTCCAGGGGGACACCGGAAAACTTCTTCATGCTGGCCAGCAGGCCTACCCTCTGATGAGCGTTCATCTTGGTGAGGTCAGCATCCAGGATGATGGTGAGAACAGTGACGGGCTCCTCGCTGCCACAGGTGAATGGCTGGAGGTTGTTGGCCTCAGCCTGGAGAGCCAACAGGGACGGCTCACCGTCGGCCCACTCCTCTGGGTGCACCTCAATAGAGAAGACTTCCAAGCCATGGCCACTGTTTATCATCTCAGAGCCAGAGAGGGAGATACGGTGGACACCTCTGTCCTGCTCCAGGGCCAGGCCTCGTAGGATGCAGCTCCCTGTGGCCCAGTACAGCCAGGAGGGTAAGCGTTCCTTTCCCAACTCAGTTAACTACAATAGGAGAGAAGAAGAAAGGGGAACGTTATGGCTCATAGATCAAAAACCTCTGAAAGGACAGGGTGTTTCACACAAGAGGGCGATCCTGACAAAAACCTATCCAACTGTACAGTAATCTTAAGGGTATATCAGACAGACCTGATGTAGAAAACTCAGTCTCACATTTTTCATTGACTCATTTCGTCCATCTGTACTGAAGTATACTGACCCTTGTTGAAGTGAGCAGGAAGCTCTGCTCCCAGTGAGCCCCTATTCACAAAACGACAGCCGCCGGAGTCATCTCCCCTTCATTTTGAGACATTACAATTTGGCCGGATATTATTCCCAATAATACAAGGAGCCAAAAATAATATCTTCTAATTCAAACTCCAAGGAACAAATTGCACAACAGTCAAATAAAAATCAGCATTGATACAGTGAGAGAGAATGTACTGAGGCATGAATATTATGCATATCCATACATAGCATTGCAAATATGTAAATATTTGGCTAGTTAAGAAGCGTAAGGCTTAAACAAATTGCTGCCACAGAATTATCTAGCCTAGAGTATGTACAACATCCAATAGAAATCATTGCAGAAGGGTTCAAAATGTCCATACGAGCTTGGGGAGTAAAAACTGAATAGGAAATAGAAGAGAATGAAAGGGTTGGGGTTATGTAAAGTTAAGCCTATTGGGAAGGACTACAATGCTGCCCAAAATGGCTTTGTTTCCTCCATTCTCCATCCACACAGATTGAAAGCAATTTTCTGTTCAGCTGTAATAACTGTTCCCAAAATCCAAAGAGAATGAGAGATGTCTGTTATGTGCAAGGTAACCTCACATTGCTATTTCAACATGGACAGGAAGACTGAAAAAGGCACTATTGTGATCAAGCGCTGGGCACAAAGGATTACAGAAAAGAGGTAGAGGAGCATACAGAGTGACATGTTGAATGTTATACACAGAGTGTACAAAACTTTAAGAGCACCTTCCTAATATGGAGTAGCACACCCTTTTGAACAGCCCTTAATTCATTGGGGCATGGACTCTACAAGGTGTTGAAAGCATTCCACAGGGATGCTGGCCCATGTTGACTCCAATGCTTCCCACAGTTATGTCAAGTTGGCTGGATATCTTTTGGGTGGTGGACCATTCTTGATACACACGGGAAACTGAGCATGAAAAACCAAGCAGGGTTAGTCTTGAACCACTCAAACTGATGTGCCTGGCACTTGCCATACCCTGTGCAAAGGCACTTACATCTTTTGTCTTGCCCATTCACCCTCTGAATGGCTCACATACACAAGACATGTCTCAAAGCTTAAAAATCCTTCTTTAATCTGTCTCCTCCTAGTCATCTACAATGATTGAAGTGGATTTAACAAGTGATATCAATAAGGGTTCATAGCCTTCACCTGGATTCATCTGGTCTGTCTAGGTCATGGAAAGAGCAGGTGTTCCTAATGTTTTGTTCACTCAGTATAACTTGGATTGCAAAATGACAGGAACTTTCAATAAATACTCTTTTTTCACAGAAATCCTGGTTGGAGGATTCTAGATTTCCTCATTCTGTGGATCCTCCAACAAGGATTTCTGGAAAACCAGGGAATTTATTGAAAGTTTCAGGAATTTTGCAACCCTACATATAAACTGGCATATTACATCATATAAAAGGAAGTCAAACATCTGAGCAGCTTAACATCAAAGTTAAATTGCATACAAGTATTCAATTGCACGATATCATACATTAACTTTTCATTGAAATACAACGGTACACAAAAAGGTCCGTTCTAGAGAGCTCTGTTCAATCAAAACCAATAACCAGGTTTCCTAATGTCGGTAAAATACAAACTTCACTCCTTCAGCACAGAAAATGATGAACCTAAAAAGTAACTTCTATTGCCAACTATGTAAAAATAGCTTACATAAAGCCAACAAATAAAAACATTGCAGCCTGCAGGTAGAAAATATAAATATAGGTAAATAAATATCCAATAAATCACATTGGCTATGACGAGCCTGTCTGCAAGGAACTTGAAGCACTGTATCAACTATTAACTTGGGTCCAGCCCGACACTTGCACTAGCAAACTTGCAACATTGCATAATATATTCTTGGCCCTCAGTTTCTCCGCCAGTGAGGTCAGGAAAGAAAACTGTAGGTTATTTGCGTAAGGGATAAGAACCAGTGCTGGACTTAGATCCACCACCAGTGTGTGGGGAGGGTCACTATATTCAATCAGCAGTAACGTCCTAGTCATTACAATGCTTACCTTAACATTGCAACTGCCATTCTTCGCCCTGGGCGGGATCCTCAACTGGAACCCCTGGCCTACCACCGCTGAAGAGTCAGGGATTCCTGCAGGGGCCACCTCTGTGACTGCAGCCAGGGATTCTGGGATACCCGTGAGAGGTCCCTCTGTGGCTACAGAGGCTGCAGTCTGCAGGTCAGAGAGGACAGAGGAGTGCATGGAGGCTTCCAGGTCCACCGACAACATCTCCCCCAGGCCCTCCACCAGTGGTCTCCCAGGCACACTGCCCTGGACCAAGGCCACCAGTAGCCCCAGCACCAGGGGGATAGTCCTGCCTGGGGGAGGTCTGGTTCTTCCCACACTTCCACAGTCCCAACCTCTCTGTTTACAGTGCATAGTGGTAGGCCTACGTGTTCCCCGCCTCCTCCTTAGGACAACATGCACTGGAAGTCAGAGTGATGGGACGATAGTGGTGGGTTGGTTCCTCTGGATGTTTGTCTTTGTTGATAATTAATAAGATTTTATTTTGTGTTTCCTTTGTCGTCTTCCTCTGTTATCCATGAAGAGAGTCTGTGGCAGGTAGTTAGTCAGCCATGTTAGTCAGCCACTGCAAAGAAAGAACCACTGTAAGAACCTGATATCATTTTTTGAATTAATAAACTCATCAAGTGTTATTTGCCTCCACAAAAGACCTCTCAAGCTTGTGCGGGCAAGTCCATCATTCAATACTGTATAATAACAAAGAAATTCTCTGCACACATTGTTGGGTTTTACAAAATATTGAGCGCAAAAGAGTTTTAACTAACAATATTTCAATGCAATAGTCCATGAAGTGGGTGAACATAATGACAAAACAAAACGACTGGGGCAAAACTGAGTGCTAAAAACATTTTTGCATTCCCAGGATAGAGACTTTTTTTTTTGTTGCCTTTATCAGAGCAGTTATGAACTAGCAATCTAGTGGGAGGCCTGACTAAAACGAACAAGCAGAATCTAAAAACAGGCTTTGATACAGAAGACCAAGCATGAAGTAGTATTCCGATACAGACAGTGCCATAATTATTTGCTAAGAGGGTATGTTGATCTCCCACTGATCTCTTCGCATGTCATGGAGTTTTCAGAATAGCAGTTCTCATGAGATGGCAGACAGAGTCAAAGGTCGTTTGTCTTGGTTGTAAGTTTTAATTAGGTGCCCTGGGGGTGGGAATTAGAGCCTCCACTGTGCTGACCCAGCCAACCCCAATTCTGTAACGCTGAGAGACGGGCAGTCCAGGGTCGGCCAATCGCCTGGAATCCTAATGCCAAGCAAACATAGTCCTGATGAGCTGACGTCACAGCCTATAACAGACCATTTTTCACAAGAGAATTTGAATGGAAATGAGCATTTATATTGCCTAAAGAGGAAAATGCCTATTTACAACTGGCAGCTGTTATTGCATGGTTGTACTGTTCCTATAGGTCTCATTTTCTCCATTTAGTTGTGTTCAGCGTGAACTTATTCAGAGGTAGGATTGCAATGGGTTGGAAACTTTCCGGTAAATATCCAGAATTTTTCCATGGGAAGTTAGGAAACATTCCCAGGCTTAAATTCATTTTAAAAAGTTTGCTTATAAACCAGAGGTCGACCGATGATACTTTTTCAACACCGATACCGATTATTGGAGGACCAAAAATGGCCGATACCGAATTTTAATTATTTTATTTATTTATTATTATTTTATTTTTTTAATCGGCCGATGCATGCATGCATAATAATGACAATTACAACAATACTGAATTAACACTTATTTTAACTTAATATAATACATCAATAAAATCAATTTAGTCTCAAATAAATAATGAAACATGCCCAACTTCATTTAAATAATGCAAAGACTAAGTGTTGGAGAACAAAGTAAAAGTGCAATTTTTGCCATTAAAAAAAGCTAACGTTTATGTTCCTTGCTCAGAACATGAGAACATATGAAAGCTGGTGGTTCCTTTTAACATGAGTCTTCAATATTCCCAGGTAAGAAGTTTTAGGTTGTAGTTATTATAGCACTATTTCTCTCTACCATTTGTATTTCATATACCTTTGCCTTTTGGATGTTCTTATAGGCACTATAGTATTGCCAGCCTAATCTCGGGAGTTGATAGGCTTGAAGTCATAAACAGCGCAAATGCTTGAAGCACAGCGAAGAGCTGCTGGCAAATGCAGGAAAGTGCTGTTAGAATGAATGCTTACGAGCCTGCTGCTGCCTATCACCGCTCAGTCAGACTGCTCTATCAAGTCATAGACTTAATTATAATATAATTAACACAGAAATACAAGCAGTAGGTCATTAACGTGGTCAAATCCAGAAACTATCATTTCAAAAACAAAACTTTTATTCTTTCAGTGAAATATGGAACCGTTACGTATTTTATCTAACGGGTGGCATCCCTAAGTCTAAATATTGCTGTTACATTGCACAACCTTCAATTTGATGTAATAATTATGTAAAATTCTGGCAAATTAATTACGGTCTTTGTAAGGAAGAAATAGTCTTCACACAGTTTGCAATGAGCCATGCAGCCCAAACTGCTGCATATACCCTGACTCTGCTTGCATAGAACGCAAGAGAAGTGACAATTTCCCTAGTTAAAAGAAATTCATGTTAGCAGGCAATATTAAGTAAATATGCAGGTTTAACAATATATACTTGTGTATTGATTTTAAAGAAAACCATAAACATCAATGCCTAGGTACACATTGGTGCAACGACAGGGCTTTTTTCACAAATGCACTTGTTAAATCACCCATTTGGTGAAGTAGGCTGTGAGTCGATGATAAATTAACAGGCACCGTATCGATTATATGCAACGCAGACTACTAAGTAGATATACTAGTAATATCAACCATGTGTAGTTAACTAGTGATTATGTTAAGATTGTTTTTTTATATGGTAAGTTTAATGCTAACTAGCAACTTACCGTGGCTCCTTGCTGCACAAGCGTAACAGGTAGTCAGCCTGCCATGCAGTCTCCTCGTGGAGTGCAAAGTAATCAGCCATAATCAGTGTACAAAAATGCCGATTACCGATTGTTATGAAAACTTGAAATCGGCCCTAATTAATAAGCCATTCCGATTAAATCGGTCGAACTCTATTATAAACAGTGAACCTTTCTGGGATACACAAGGCAATTCTAGGTATTGTAGCATATTTTGGCTAAACTATCCCCAATTCAATGGAATTGATGCATGCACAGTGCATGCATCACAGTGCATTCTTCCATCACATGTACAGCTGATTCTCAAGATCTTGCACACTAATGAGATGCTATTGAGCACACACTACTACACTGTCTGAGCAAAGGACTACATGCTTTCTGATAAGTTTTGATTACAATACTGGGTGGGGTGAATATATTTTATATGACATACATGATTTGTTGTTAAGCAGTAAATAGAAGCCTCCAGAAAAGTGTGTTTAAATCACTTCTAACTCAATTTCTGCTAGTTTTTGCTATTCATGTGGGTTTTAGCTTGCTTGAGCTTGCTTAAAATTCACCTGTTAATTCACCTGTTTCCATACATGTTAAAACATTTACCTTACAAAGGAGTTGTTTAATCTAACTGCTTAACTATGTCTTTATCATTGTATGTTCTTTAAAAAAAATCTTCACAGGAAAATGCTACAGGCACTATCTGATGTGTGGCGACATTTCACTGCTGCTAATAAAGGTATACATTTGCAAATACTGTGCCAAATCATGTGAAGAATGCAACAAAGATGCAGAACCTGGCCAAGTGCATAAAGTTCCCTCAGCACTCAACCTCTGACAAAAGTCCCTCTACTTCTATTTGAGGTGAAAATGACGAACCAGACACCTTATCGATAGCAACAGCTAGAGAGGAACGTAGTCAGAAAAATGCTGATGAATGTCTTGCTCGAGCTGTGTATGCAACTGGTTCACCTCTGATGCTCACAGGCAATGTGTATTGGAGGAGATTTCTGAATGTTCTTCGCCCAGCATACACCCCTCCAACCAGACATGGTTTCTTTACTAAGTTGCTGGATGCAGAGTTTAACAGAGTTCAAGTGAAGGTCAAGCAAAGCAGAGAAAGCAGACTATTGCAATCATCTCTGATGGGTGGTCGAATGCTCGTGGGCAAGGAATAATTAACTACATCATCTCCACCCCTCAGCCAGTATTCTTCAGGAGCACAGACAAGGGACAACAGAAACACCAGTCTCGACATTGGAGATGAGATGAAGTCATTCAATTACCTTGGACCACAGAAGGTATCTGCACTGGTGACAGACAATGCTGCAAACATGAAGACTGCTTGGTCTAAAGTGGAGGAGTCCTACCCTCACATCACACCCATTGGCTGTGCTGCTCATGCATTGAATCTGCTCCTCAAGGACATGGCACTGAAAACAATGGATAGACTCTACAAGAGAGCCAAGGAAATGGTAAGGTATGTGAAGGGTCACCAAGTTATAGTAGCAGTCTACCTCACCAAGCAAAGTGAGAAGAATAAGAACATCACATTGAAGCTGCCCAGAAACACCCTATGGGGTGTCTCCTGGAGGGGAAGGAGTCTCTCCAAGAAATGGCCAGATCACAGTATGCCGATATGGACAGCCCCATCAAGAGGATCCGTCTGGATGATGTATTTTGGGAGAGAGGGGTAAGCAGCCTGAAACTCCTGAAACCTATAGCAGTAGCCATTGCACGGATTGAGGGAGACAATGCCATCCTGTCTGATGCTCAGACTATGCTTGCAGATGTAAGAGAAGAAATCCGTACTGCCCTGACCACTTCACTGTTGACACGGGAAACTGCAGTTCTGAAATACATGAAAAAGCGTGAAGACTTCTGCCTGAAGCCCATACACACCGCAGCGTACATGTTGGAACCCAAGTATGCTGGCAAGAGGGTCCTGTCTGGTGCAGAGATCAATAAGGCCTATGGTGAAGGCCTATGGTGTCATCACTACCGTGTCACGCCAACTTGGCCTGGATGAGGGCAAGATTCTTGGCAGTCTGGCGATGTACACTTCCAAGCAAGAGCTTTGGGATGGAGATGCAATACGGCACTCGTGCCAACATCTCATCAGCCACCTGGTGGAAGGAACTTTGTGGATCTGAGGCTCTTTCCTCCATCATCCTCCTCCAAATCTCACCAACATCAGCCACCTCAAAGTGCAACTGGTCCTTGTTTGGGAACACACACACCAAAACACGCAACAGGCTGACCAATACAAGAGTTGAAAAATTGGTGGCCATCCGGACAAATTTGAGCCTGATGAGCCATCCTCAACCACGTTGGAAAGTGACAGTTAATTTGAGGCCTCAGAGTCTGATGTTGAAGAGGTGGACATTGAGGAGGTCCAGGGAGAAGACATGGAAGCCTGAGAGGAAGACAACCAAATCTTTAGTTTCTAGACTATCATTTTACAGATGTTGAAAACGTTTTTGGGAGATGCGATGGCTCATTGGGGATCATTCAATATTCCTTTTCTTTTGTTGTTCAGTGAAATCATCCCATGTGAAGAGTCAACTCATTTAATTAAAGTTAAATTGGTAACTAAATTGTGTTTTTTATTTCTATTAGAAGGATTTAATCATTTGTAATGTCTACTTATGGTTATTGTTTCTGTCACCAAAACATCTACATTTAAAATGGTATTAATATTAATTCCCATATATTCCCACGGAAAGTTTCCACCTCTGAATATTCTCCAAAATGTGCAACCCTATACAGAGGGATCTTTAAAAGCCTGCCCTTACAGTACCTTTCGGAAAAGCCAATTAAAAGGGGGTGAGAAAGTTCAGCACCACAGACAAGCACAGCTTTGATTCCCCTTTGGTCTGTCTGACACTACAATAGTCATTCTGCCTTCATCAAACCCCAAAGGCAACTGATAAGGCTTAACATACAAATGGATCTAAGCATTTTCTCTCCCCTTTTAAAAACACATGCCAACATCATTCAGCCTCTGTAAAGAAACTAAGAGATTGAAGGGAGGGTCAGGATCCCTGGTCTGTTCACTCTGCTCCGCCGGCCTGGCTAAAGCTGCTCAGAAGCCAAACCCCGTCATCACATTGCTTTCGAGATCAGAAGTGATCGACTGCAGAACCTCAACTTAGATGCAAAGTCAGCAAATCGTCTAAAGTTAGGGCTAAGTGTTTTCCAAGGGAGCCTTCACTCATAGCGACTCAGTCGGTCATTTTGAGTGGGGAATTTAAAGTTTAGGCCTATTCATTCAATATTTCAGATTTTTTTTACACTCTTTTTCCTCCCAATTTCAATCTGGTCTCATCGCTGCAAAACTATGCATTTTGCTTGAATTTTTGCATCACAACAATGAAGTGTAAGGGGACACATTTTTAAAATGGACTGGATCTTTAATTTTACCCCCCTTTTCATGATATCCAATTGCGATCTTGTCTCATCGCTGCAACTCCAACGGGCTCGGGAGAGGTGAAGGTCAAGTCATGTATCCTCTGAAACATGACCCGCCAAACCGCGCTTCTTAACCTCTTGGTGTTAAGGGGGCAGTATTTTCATTTTTGAAATTTTTTTTTTTTGCTGTTTTAAAGGGGATATTTTGTCAGGAAAAGATGCTAGAATATGCATATAATTGAAAGCTTTGGATAGAAAACACTAACTTTTCCAAAACTGTAAAGATATTGTCTGGGAGTATAACAGAACTGATGTTGTAGGCGAAAGCCTGAGAAATCCAATCCGGAAGTGCCCCAGGTTTTGAAAATCGCTGCGTTCCAATGACTCCCTATTCAGCTGTGAATGTACCATCAACGAGCTTACGCTTTCTACGTATTCCCCAAGGTGTCTACAGCATTGTGACGTAGTTTTACGCATTTCTGTTGAATAGCGTAAGTGGTCACATGGTGGCTCCGAGAGAGATTCTCGTGTAAAATACAGAGGTAGCCATTACTCCAATCGGTCCTAGTGAAAAACTAATTGTCCCGACGGATATATTATCTAACGTTTGCCATGTTTCTGTCGATATTATGGAGCTATTTTGAATATTTTTCGGAGTTGTGGTGACCGCAATTTCCGGGCGATTTCTCAGCCAAACGTGAAGAACAAACAGAGCTATTTCGCCTACAAAAATAATATTTTGGGAAAAAAATGAACTTTGGCTGTCTACCTGGGTGTCTCGTGAGTGAAAACATCCGTAGTTCAAAGGTAAATGATTTCATTTGATTGCTTTTCTGATTTCCGTGACAAGGTTGTCTGCTGCTAGCAAGGCATAATGCTATGCTAGGCTATGATAAACTTACACAAATGCATGTCTAGCGTTGGCTGTAAAGCATATTTTGAAAATCTGAGATGACAAGGTGATTAATAAAAGGCTAAGCTGTGTTCCAAAATATTTCACTTGTGATTTTCATGAATAGGAATATTTATGTCCGTTGCGTTATGCTAATTAGTGTCAGATGATGACAACGGTCCCGTTCACGGGATGGGGTGTCACGACAGGTTAACACCCGCCTGCTTAACCCGGAAGCCAGCTGCACCAATATGTCGGCGGAAACGCTGTTCAACTGACAATCGAGGTCAGCCTGCAGGCACCTGGGCCGCCACAAGGGGTGGCCAAGTAAAGCACACCCGGCCAATCCCTCCCATAACAACGCTGGGCCAATTGTGCGCCGCCTTATGGGACTCCCGTTCACGGCCAGTTGCGACAGCCTGGGAACGAACGTGGGTCTGTAGTGACTCCTCAAGCACTTGCAATGCAGTGCCTTAGACCGCTGCACCACTCAGGACGCTCTATATTTCAGACTTTTAAATGTCAGTTATGCCCCATTTACATACTTTCTAAATTTTAAAGAGATGGTCTACCTGTTTCTGTAGAGTGATCCATTGACAACAGAAAGCACTGACGTTTTTGCTGTAGAAGGAGATTGTTATGACTAGATCACCAGCTGGGTAAGAGGGAATGTTCCATTAAGCCCCATCCACAGGGTTCCTTTGCTCGGCACTATCCTGCATATAATCTGCAATGCTGGATGCAGGCAGGCACACACCATCTCGAATGCATGGCTTTAAAAAAAATATATATATTTACTGCTGCAAGGGCAGCTACACAATTGCTGATGTTGCCTAATTTGAAGCAATTGTACAATTGGCAAGTTCTTAAATCCCTCTTTGGCTGAGTAGTCAGTCATCTGCTTTTCAACGTGAGATAATTTAACCATTTGTTTGACCAGTAGATGTTTCTATGGTGTTTAGGTTCACTACCCAACCTTTCTGAAGCTGTAAACCATGACAGCTGTAGCTTAATACTCTGAACTAGTTAGTCATCCTCGTTTCACCTAAAACCAGAATCTGCTCTGATGACTTATTCCATAACTCTGAGACATGCAGATGTAGGTTAGATCAGAGATCCCAATCAAACCACTACCAGAGACAATTCTATGGTCTGCACTCTCCCTCCTTGCATGAGGCTCTCTCCTCCCTTCCGCTAAGAGCCCCTGACTCAGAGCAGTCTGAATAGAAAACACTGTACAGTCAGTCACACTTTCTATAGCTGCCTCCTTAAGAGACACAGTCAAGCTGGCAAACTGGCAGGGGATGGCCTATATTAGAAGAGGCTGGTGAAGTCCACAAAAAAAACAGGCCTACATAATGGACTGCTAGGCTCGATCATCCAATTCACTTTCCCTCTGCTTATTATGTAACAGCACAAATAAGTAACACCTGCCATGTTTACATAAAAGTGTTTATAGCAAAAAAAGCTATTTGTGCAACAGTGTGCATCAAAGTGAGCACGCTACTCACTGTGGCCTAGATTCTATTATGTTCCAATTTCCTGAACATGATTCAATCATGTGTTCAAACCAAGGATTCATTTCAAGGCCCATTTCCCAAACAAACAAAGTATTTGATGTGTTTCTGTTCGCGCCATACCTAGCTACAGTGCAATAGCAAGAAGGAATATGATGCAACGAAAACAAACAAAAGCAGTGGATTTCTTAAGGAGTCTGAGACGTTAGTTTAAATGGTGAAGACTTGTCAGTAGATTGTGACATTTCCGTTGTAGCCTATACCTAACAGTCGTGCCATCCCTGAGAACAAAGATCTTTGACATAAACCCTAGTTGGAAGCCTCAGTTAGCACAGTCTTGGAAATCTGTTAAACAGCAGGTGCTTTAAATTCAACAAAAAGCCAAAGAGCACCAAACAAACAAACTCTTTGTAAAATTGATACTTATAACAATGCAAAGTTAAGTTTGGTACGGTTGCAATTAGGGAACATTTTCATTTTGGGAAGGTCTGTCAGTAGCCTAAATCACAACCGAACAGCTACTATATCTCAACTCCTCACACAATATAAAACTGAATAATTGGTTCAACTAACTTCAAACTAAAATGACGTATTTTTTATAAATTGAAAAACGCAGTGTGACAGAGCACATTATGTTTGTTAGGCCTTCAAAGCCTTGTGAAAATTGAAGCAAATGTTGTTACCATGCTGACAATTTCCTACCATATTTACAGTCAGAATAATATAGCCATGTTCATCCCCATGTAGAAAGGATGTCTGGGCCATCCAGTTCCAACCAAAGAGGAAAAGTTTACATTAAATTATATCCGTAATTCCTCTTCACAATCATTTGCAGTGGAAATAACTTGAAACCATCCAAAATAATTAGGCCTCAAATGCACAGTGGCATTCAGAGCAAATTGAATTGACGTATCCAACGTCCACCAAAGCAGCCACTGGATAGTACATGATCTGAATATTAAACATTTCAACAAGACAAGCTTGCCTTGCAATCTCAGACGATTGGATGTTCCCTGTTACCCAGTCAGACCCCAACCACTGAACAACATAGCTGAAAGTAACTTAGCTAGCTAGTAAGTAGGCTATTCAAATGTTGACCTTCGTATAAGGATATGTAGGCTAACTAACTTAAGTGTAAGAGGGAAATGTTTTTTTAGCTAATGTTGCTGTGAAATCCAATCAAGCTGCAATTTAATGTGATTCAAATTATAAGACGGTAGTCAGTAGCCAATATGGCAAGGGAAGTTGAGAACTAATTTAGTTAGTCAGGTCTTAAAGCCAAATGATCAACAGTAGCAAGATGAGACAATGTAACGTAAGTCTAGTACTACTAACTAGTTACATGCTAGCGTAGCTAACTCAAAGTAATAAAAGGTTCCCTGTATTTAAAATATGAGCGCTAAAAATATTAATATTCGCCATAGCTGCCGTGAAGACAGACAATATTCACAGCACTGGCAAACAAACATAGCTAGCTACTAAATTATGTGAGCTAGAATGTTAGCAGAATAAATAATTGAACCTGGAATTATCGAAAAAGTCCGGATACAAAGAGATAAAAGGCATTCTGTCATTCCATTACAAGGAGGGCCCTGCCTGCCCCGTTTCGGGTGGTATGCTAACTAGCTAGCTACAGCAAGCTAAGTAGCTAGTGAGATAACGTTAGAGAAGCAGGCCATTGCTAGCTAGCTTTATTAGACTTCAACATATTACAGACACTTACAAACATCAATCGCAATGCAATCCTTCCAACAGTGATGATACATTTTTTAACACGAACGGATTGTTTTGGTAACAAATATGCCAAGAACCGCAAGTCGACACGACCATCACAGCGCTCGAGCGAGATGCACCTGTTCTAACCGTACGCGGAAAGGACTCGCGGTTTTAGCTAGTCGTGTGTTCGATCTAGGCTAGAGCTGCACTAAAACCCTACCTTGCTCAATGTAGCTAGCGAAGTTGGTTATTAAAAACAGACAATTGATTCAATAAAAAATACGAACGTTTGCCTCCTTTCTCCCGTTCCATCCATTATTTTAAGATGTCGACGACGAGAACCGAAGAATGACCACTGTTGTTAACCTTCCGCCGAGAAGATGCAGTAGAAACTAGTCTCGATTAATCGAATGTGCTAGCTTGTCTTTAGAATGGATGGTGACGAAAGACACTAACAATTTAGGAAATAAATGACTGATGAATAATAAAAACGGTTTGTGCTTGTTTATTTAAAGAACTTGCTATTATATTGAGATAAATAATCATGAAAACTGACCTTGTTAATTTAGGTAAGAATGTTTCCTCTTTTTTCCCGTTCAGTTCCTCATCCGTGTGAAAAGAAAACCGCGATAAACTCAAAAACCTAAATAGCCATCGTTTACGCGTATAGTGTCACTAGACATAAAGACAAATTGGTAGGCCAACCCCGAAAAGTCGCCGCTATCCAGCTCAGTTGTCAAGGTATTTTTAAACATATGTTCAACACTGTTAATCAGCTGGAAAAGATTGCCACTTCACACGTCTCCTAGTCCTCCCACACTGCTGCTCTCCCCCACCCTATTCTTGGATCTTCAGGTTTGTTATAATCTCGCTATCTCACATAACTCCTCCCGTTTACAGATTCGCACCCTAATTTGCAGTGGTGGAAAAAGTACTAAATTCTCATATTTGAGTAAAAGTAAATATACCTTAATATAAAATGACTCAAGTGAAAGTCACCCAGTAAAATACTACTTGAGTAAAATTATAAAAGTATTTGGTTTTAAATATACTTAACTATCAAAAGTAAAGGTAGATATCATTTCCAAATCCTTATATTAAGCAAACCCGACAAGTTTCATATTTCTTTATTGACGGATAGTCAGAGGCACAGTCCGACACTCAGACATAAATTACAAACGGAGCATTTTTGTTTCGTGATCAGAGGCAGTAGGGATGACCAGGGATGTTCTCTTGATAAGTGTGTGAATTGGACAATTTTCCTGTCAAAATGTAAAGAGTACTTTTGGGTGTCAGGGAAAATGTATGGAGTAAAAGGTACATTATTTTATTTAGGAATGTAGTGGAGTAAAAGTAAAAGTTGGCAAAAATATAAATAGTAAAGTACAGATACCCCAAAAAACAACTTTAGTATTTTAAAGTATTTTTAGTTAAGTACTTTACACCACTGCTAATTTGTTTTTGACAGGGTCTAGGTAAAATGGGCCATAATTCCATAACTGCAACTACACGAAAGAAAATAATTATCCTCAACCTTTTAAGCACCAAGTTTGTAACATTGCATCACTATAGTCTGAGAAAAAGATATATGCTGGTACAACATTATTTGATACATATCCTTTTTTTGATAAATCTATTGATCTATGAAATGTAAGTGAATTGTTTTATTTTGCTTAGAGATTCGATCACAAGTTATCACATAGCCTGGCTGCATACAGTCTGCGGATGCTTTGTAAGAGGACTTAACAAGGGGCTTTTAACCGTACAGCCTTTAGTAGCATCTAACATAACACACCTCATTTTGTATTTGTATGTTTTATTAAAATGTGACTAGGAATGATTGCACAATGACTTTGAACATGCACTTAATAAGAGGTGCACTTGTACTTAAATTAGCCTGGGAATCCTTGAGTGGAACACTTATGTACTTCATAATTGAGGAGCATGATGTGAAAATGAAAGCTACTGTTGGACCCCTTTAAAATCCTTAAGAGTCTATTGACGCACCCGTGCTTCAATCTAAGTGACATAATGAAAAATCCCCATCAAAATCCGGCAGTTTAAGCTTCAAGATATCTGTTTATTTCCATGGGATGCGTCTCAATCAAAACCTTATTCTTTATGATAAAAAAATATCCTGTTTTTTTGTTGTTGCCATTTATGAATGTGCATTTCAATGCATTTCTATGGGCTGTAGTAGTAAAGGCCAAATATATATATTTTTATCATACTTATTTTAAAGGGGCCTAAAATTCCAAATCAAATAGCTAAATGACTCCCCCCCTTTTTAAGAAAATCAATTAAGTCGTTTTTTTTTTACCTTACATAAAATACTTGACACCTCTCTGTTGTCATGTCAGAGGGAAATGAAATCTCTTCTGCTATTTTCAAAGTTAAAGGGTAAAGGTTGCTTAAGGATATTAATATATACTATGGATATTAATATGGAGTCTTAGGTTTCTTAGGTTGAAATCAACTGGTTGTCATCAAACAACTTGTCAGCCCTGATCATCCCTTCCTCTGGAAAATCCCTATAGACAGAGAAACAAGTTGACCATTATGTCCAAAGGTTGAGCTTTATGTCCGGCTGTTGTTGTCAAAGAAGATGAGGAAATACTTACAAGGGGAGTGGTACATATTTTTTAAGTTTTGGGCAGTGCTTATGGCCAGTGCCTTGTCATTTCACTAATTATGCAAACATTCCATTGTGGTTACTCAATAGTTGTTTTCCTATAAACCTCACCACTAAACACACTTGTTGATCGATCTATAGGACTCTCCTGGGGTTGTGGAGGAAAAGTCCCAAATGTCCAGATGAAGTCATATTCACTATCAAGACATTGGTTTACCTGTATCTGCTCTGAGAGATGATAACAAGCATAGAATGCTGTGCAAATCAATACATGCATGATCAATATGTACTATCACAGAAAGGCAGTTATTGGCTGAGTGAACACATCTTTGGGAGGTCAGAAGGTGCAAAGACGATGTGGATGTTGAAACTTGTCACTATCTTCTTTAAAGGTCTAAAGGCAAACCCTCCCTGCGGTGCACATTGACTTTCCAAGTGATCAGAAAAGTAAGCTCATAGCAGTGCACTAAAAACCATGGTACACAATATCTCAACATGCTTCCTGAATACTTGAGCAACTGCACAATTGTCTGTAGTGAGACTTCTTTATTTTAACAAGCCATTCTGGGGAAGGAAAAGGTGTCTTAAATTGTGGCTGTGTAGCTGGTCAGGGCTTGTCAAACAGACATGGGAGATGTTGTTGTCTTATTAGCCAGGAATAATGCTATTGATTGTTCTGTCAAGTGGGACATCACTTACTAGTAAGACACTCATTAATTGATCAGTGCAGCAATTCATTGGGAGCGAGGTTCAGTTAGTCAGTTTTATCAGAATGAAGCTGTTTTCATGCTGGTCAGTCATTGCCCTTAGTGTGCCTATTTGGTCTTACTATCAAATCAACTTCCAGTAACACTTGTTATGTATTAATAGTATATACATTACTTATAAACGGTTATGAATGACTTATTAATGAAAGTATTACACATTGTACTCTATCTAGGTTTGTTCTCACTTTACCCCTGCCCTACTACGTCAATAAATGTTCCGTTTCTTCTTTAGAAACACTATATATATTTAAAAAATTAGCATTCTTTTTTATATTGAGTGGTTCCAGATTAATCGACAGTTATTGGCTCAGAAGGGCCTTTTTGAGTTGATGTGAGTGGCTGGTTATATTAGCCAGCACATTATTATGTTTTTAAATAGAACATAAGCTCAGCTGGGAACGCCGCAAGAAAGAGGGAGGGACAGTTTGGAGGCAGAATGATATCTCACAGACAGACAGGCAGCACATCCTCAAACTATGACAGCAATACCCAATATGCATCAAACGTACACTGACCTTGAAAATACGCATTTATTCTTGTCATTTATTGAGTGCCAACAAATGCCATCTAAATGACAATATTCTAGACTGTAAACAGTAATCATCTGCGTACTGACAGGAATCACAGTTGCCCTTCACCGTTAAAAAGCAATATGATAGAGTACATGAATAGCAGACCACTGACCATAGAATGACTAGGCCTTCAAAGGCTAATGCAAGTCCTGATGGGCATAAATGTGATTTTAAGACAGGGAAACAACCTGTCTATAACAGTTCAGTGGCCTGTCACTAAACTGGATCTGTGACTCTTTGTTCGAGAGAGATCGAGAGAGAGAATATTATCTAACATTATATAGCATTAAATAATGACATAACTATACTGTACTGTTCACAAATGATACGATTGCCAAGAGCCCTGACTTATCATCCTTCTTCTAATGTGCATAACGATTAGTAGTCTGTAGGTCCTTGTTCTTAATATAACAATACCACATTCAGCTGTGCATATGGCTTCTGTTACAATTCTAAGGGTACGATTTTTGTGTTTGATCTCTTTGTGGGTTACGGTTCAAAGTATGGCGTGTTACTGAAATCAATCTGCAAACTTTTGTCTTCCAGCCAATTACACCTCCCTCGATACACAGGGGACAAGTGAGTCACATGTAAATGGCTTCACTTGATTGTAATAAACAGATCTCTCCCCCCACCACACACACACACACACTCTCCTCTAGCAGGTCTTACAGAGCATGATTGCTCTGCAGTCAAAGGGCCTCCATGTGATAGCACAGATCAATCTGACTCTTGATGTGTGAGCGCAAAGCGAGAAGGGGAGCGGATTAGGAATCAGCTAACTCCCCACATTTCCTTCCAAGAGACTTATTGGGAGGGTAAGAGAGAGTAGACTATTGGGCTAGGGGGAGTAGGGGGGGTGTTATTTGTTAGGGTGTGATGGTTGGGGGGGGGGGGTGTTAGTAAGTGAAACTCTAGGGGAGTAGGGGGTTGTTGTTGGGGTGGGATGGGATGGGGGTTAGGAAGTGAGACTCTAGGGGACTAGGGGGTTGTTGTTGGGGTGGGATGGGGGGGTTAATATGTGAGACTCTCACTGGAACCAATACGTCTTTTCTCCCGCTCTGTGTGTGATATTACTGTTGACAATCTATCCAACTTCCATTAGCAACATCAGGGGAAAAGATCCTATTGCTTCCTACAGGCAGACTCCTGCTCCTACACTCTTAGAAAAAATCTAGAACCTAAAAGGGTTCTTAGGCTGTCCCCATAGGTAGACCCTTTGAATAACCGTTTTTGGTTCAAGGTAGAGCCTTTTTGAGTTCCATGTAGGACCCTTTCCCCAAATACATGGAATCCAAAATAATTTTCCCCGGAACCAAAATGGGTTCTACCTGAAACCAAAAAGGGTTCTCCGATAGGGACGGCCGAATAACCCTTTTGGTACCCTTTTTTCTAAGGGTGTAGGCTCCTGTGACTGGTTCTCCTTCTGCTATATTTTACCTGACCCTCTCTATGTATCCATCCATTGGGTCTGTTTGTGTTTGTGAACAGAGTCCCAGGATCAGCTTGCTTAAAACGTCTTATGGCTGGGGGCAGTATTGAGTAGCTTGGATGAATAAGGTGCCCAAAGGTTCCCAGAGTAAACTGCCTGCTACTCAGTCCCAGTTGCTAATATATGCATATTATTAGTATATTTGGATAGAAAACACTCTGAAGTTTCTAAAACAGTTTGAATGATGTCTGTGAGTATAACATAACTCATATGGCAGGCAAAAGCCTGAGAAAAAATCCACCAGGAAGTGGGAAATCTGAGGTTGGTAGATTTTCAACTCATTCCCTGTTGAAGATACAGTGGGATATTGGTCATGTTGCACTTCCTAAGGATTCCACAAGATGTCAACAGTCTTTAGAATCTTGTTTGAGGCTTCTACTGTAAAGGAGGGGCTCATTAGGGCTCTTTGAGTCAGTGGTCTGGCAGAGTGCCACAAGCTTGTGATGCTTGTTCATGTGAGAGGTAGCTCTCGTTCCATTGCTTTTCTACAGACAAAGGAATTCTCCGGTTGGAACATTATTGAAGATTTATGTTAAAAACATCCTAAAGATTGATTCTATACATCGTTTGACATGTTTCTATGGACTATAACATAACTTTTTGACATTTCTTCTGCTCCTAGTGAACGCGCTTCTTGACTTTGGATTTGTTTCCAAAATGCACTAACAAAAGTAGCTATTTGGATAGAAATGATGGACATTATCGAACAAAACAACCATTTATTGTGGAACTGGGATTCCTGGGAGTGAATTCTGATGAAGATCATCAAAGGTAGGTGAATATTTATAATGTTATTTCTGACTTCTGTTGACTGCACAATATGGCGGATATCTTTTTGGCTTGTTGGGTCTCTGAGCGCCGTACTCAGATTATTGCATGGTTTGCTTTTTCCGTAAAGCTTTTTTGAAATCTGACACAGCAGTTGCATTAAGGAGAAGTTTATCTAAAGTTCCATGTGTAACACTTGTATTTTCATCAACATTTATTATGAGTATTTCTGTAAATTGATGTGGCTCTCTGCACAATCACAAATGTTTTTGGAACTACTGAACATAACGTGCCAATGTATACTGAGATATTTTGATATAAATATGGACTTTATCGAACAAAACATACATGTATTGTGTAACATGAAGGCCTATGAGTGTCATCTGATGAAGATCATCAAAGGTTAGTGATTAATTCTATCTCTATTTCTGATTTTTGTGACTCCACTCTTTGGCTGGAAAAATGGCTGTGGTTTTCTGTGACTTGGCTCTGACCTAACATAATCGTTTGTGGTGCTTTCGCTGTAAAGTCTATTTGAAATCGGACACTGTGGCTGGATTAACAACAAGATTATCTTTAAAATGGTATAAAATACTTGTATGTTTGAGGAATTTAAAAGATGAGATTTCTGTTGTTTGAATTTGGCGCCCTGCACTTTGACTGGCTGTTAACGGGATCTCAGCCCTAAATTAAAGGACTATCTTCTAGTTTCATCTCTCTGTGGGTGATGGCTTTGTTATGGAACGTTTGGGAATCGCTTCCTTTTAGGAGGTTGAAGGATCTAACGTCTCTTCCCTCAATTCTTATAATCAGTGGGTATCGTCCTAATTCTGCTCTGCATGCATTATTTGGTGTTTTACGTTGTACACAGAGGATGTTTTTGCAGAATTCTGCATGCAGCATCTCAATTTGGTGGTTCCAAACTTATTCCATTTAAGAATGATGGAGGCCACTGTTCTTGTGGACCTTCAATGCTGCAGAAATGTTTTGTTACCCTTCCCCAGATCTGTGCCTCAACACAATCTTGTCTCGGAGCTCTACGGACAATTTCTTCAACCTCATGGCATGGATTCTGCTCTGACATGTACTGTAAACTGTGGAACCTTATATAGACAGGTGTGTGCCTTTCCAAATCATGTCCAATCAATTCAATTTACCACAGGTGGACTCCAATCAAGTTGTAGAAACATCTCAAGGGTGATCAATGGAAATAGGATGCATGTGAGCTCAATTTCAAGTCTCATAGCAAAGAGTCTGAATACATATGTAAATGATTATTATTATTGAACCTTTATTTGACTAGGTAAGTCAGTTAAGAACAAATTCTTATTTACAATGATGGCCTTCTGGGGAATAATGGTTTAACTGCCTTGTTCAGTGGCAGAACAAAATATTTTTTACCTTGTCAGCTCAGGGATTCGATCCAGCAACCTTTTGATTACTGTCCCAACGCTCTAATGCTCTAACCGCTAGGCTACCTATCTGTTTTTTTATATATACATTTGCAAACAATTCTAAAAACCTGTTTTCGCTGCGTCGTTATGGGGTATTATGTGTAGATTGCTGAGGACAACGTTTTATTTAATCCATTTTAGAATAAGGCTGTAACGTAACAAAATGTGGAAAAAGTCAAGGGGCCTGAATACTTTCCGAAAGCATTGTATATATTGTGGCGTACAGCAGGTCAGCCACCAGGGGGAGACTCGCCGAGGCCTGGTAACAGATGGAGCATACATCACGAGGCGATGGCTCCATCTGCAGGACGGGCCAGGTCTCGACGAGCTCTCCAGCCAGTACTAATTGGGGCTGATTGGGAGCTGGTGAGTAATCAAGGGTGGCTTGCTCACCAGCTGTGCGAGGCCCGTAAAGCTGCCAGAAGGGCAGCACACAGAGAGGGTGGGGGAAGAAAGGACCCATGCTATTGTTGACGGTTGCAGAGGTAACAAGAGAAAGTTCAGTTTTATACCCGACAGGATACAGCCAGACCCGGAACCCCGAAGACGGTATCCCGGAGAGGGTCTCATGGGGGAGACCTATCCTTTTCTTTTTGATCTATTATTTAAATAAAAGCCCTTGAAACTGAGCTAATCCTTCTCTGTACATATCTGATCTGGGTAAACGTCTCGACCAAACCCCCTGGTCTGCCACAAGTAGTGGAGAATGCGGGCGATCTGATAACGTGGTCAGATCAGTGTTGACGTTTACGCAGAGTCAGCATGGACGACTTGATAGCTCAGTTCGTCCGCGCCCAACAAGCACAACAGGCGGTTCAGGAACGAACATTGGAGGAACAGTGATTACAAAACATCCACCTCGTTGAGGAAATCAGGATGCTGCAAGGAGGAGCGTCTCCTGAATTACATCCCAACCAGTTTTTACTCAAACTAACTGAAGACGATGACGTCGAAACATACCTCTGTACGTTTGAACAGACAGCTCTACGGGAAGGATGGCCAAGGCCGAAGTGGTCCAGTCTGTTGGCCCCATTCCTCTCGGGGAATGCCCAAAAGGTGTATTGGGACCTGAACGAGGCGGCTAATTACGACGGACTCAAACGGGAGATACTCAGCCGCTACGGGTACAGCCTGGCCAATCGGGCTCAACGGTTCCACGACTGGAGGTTCGTAGCCGATGCATCCTCCCGAGCACAGATGAGCGACCTACTGCGCATCACCAGGGCATGGCTCCTAACCGACGTATCCACCCTCTCCATCCTCAACAAAGTGGTCCTGGATCACTTCTCACGGGCGCTACCCTACGACATGAAGAGGGCAGCGAGTCTATGTGCGCCCCAGGCCTTGGAGGGCCTCCTGCGCATCATAACATGCAGGCCCTGTTGAGTGGGAGCCGGGACAAATCGGCGACCCATCCAAGGGGACGGAAGGACAGCCCCACCGCGGGGTACCCCAAACCGACAGTCGGCAGGGCCAAAGGACCGCAAAGCCGGGGAGAAACGGCTGGGGTAGGGCAGACCCGTCCCAGATGACCCCAGGTAGATGGAGACCAAAGGAGGTGTTTTCAGTGTGGCTCCCGGGGACACATTGCCTGGAATTTCCCGGCTGGAGAGGAGTCGATGCCATCAGCTAGCTCGGCAGCGAGGCGGGTCATACCGTGAACTATGTTACCTCCTGTTGGGTGCACCCCGAATCACCTGCACCCATGGTCCCGGTGAAGGTGGATGGACACGACACAGAAGCGCTATTGGACTCCGGAAGTATGGTTATGCTCGTAACATGAGCCTGCTGAACCAGGAGACCGAAAGGGGTAGGGAGATGTCCATTTCTTGTGTTCACGGTGACACAAAGCAGTATCCCACCATATGGACCAACATCATGAAGCCACAAGGGAGCTGCCAGATGACGGTGGGTGCAGTGCCAGAGTTGCCAGTACCTCTTCTAGTAGGACGGGATTGTCCTCTGTTCGCAGCCTTATGGGGGCACGAGTTGAGGAAGAAGGTACAAGCCAGCCGAAGAAGAGAGCGGGGACGACCAATAGCCTGTGCAGTCCGGAAGCAACCGGTTAACCTCTCTTGGATATGTGGGACGTTAGCGTCCCACCTCGCCAACAGCCAGTGAAAGTGCAGGGCGCCAAATTCAAACAACAGAAATCTCATAATTTAAATTCCTCAAACATACAAGTATTTTACACCATTTTAAAGGTAATCTTGTTGTTAATCTAGCCACAGTGTCCGATTTCAAATAGACTTTACAGCGAAAGCACCACAAACGATTATGTTAGGTCAGAGCCAAGTCACAGAAAACCACAGCCATTTTTCCAGCCAAAGAGTGGAGTCACAAAAATCAGAAATAGAGATAGAATTAATCACTAACCTTTGATGATCTTCATCAGATGACACTCATAGGACTTCATGTTACACAATACATGTATGTTTTGTTTGATAAAGTGCATATTTATATAAACAAATCTCATTTTACATTGGCGTTCTACGTTCAGTAGTTCTAAAACATCCGGTGATTGTGCAGAGAGCCACATCTATTTACAGAAATACTCATAATAAATGTTGATGAAAATACAAGTGTTATACATGGAATTAGAGATAAACTTCTCCTTAATGCAACCACTCTGTCATATTTTTAATAAAAAACTTTACGGAAAAAGCAAACCATGCAATAATCTGAGTACAGTGTTCAGACAACAAATCAGCCAAAAAGATATCCGCCATATTGGGTGGTCAACATTAGTCAGAAATACCATTATAAATATTCACTTACCTTTGATGATCTTCATCAGAATGCACTCCCAGGAATCGCAGTTCCACAATAAATGTTTGTTTTGTTCGATAATGTCCATCATTTATGTCCAAATAGCTTATTTTATTGGGACGTTTGGTAAACAAATCCAAAAGCACGTTCAGGTCCAGCCGAACGTCGGACGAAAAGTTTAAAAAGTTTCGTTACAGCCCGTAGAAACTTGTCAAACTAAGTATAGAATCAATCTTTAGGATGTTTTTATCATAAATCTTCAATAATGTTCCAACCAAAGAATTCTTTCGTATGTAGAAAAGCAATGGAAAAAAAGCTAACTCTCTCGTGACCGCGCCTCAGAGCCTGTGGCACTCTGCCAGACACCTGGCTCATTCCTCTCTCATTCGGTCCCATTTCACAGTAGAAGCCTCAAACAAAGTTCTAAAGACTGTTGGCAGCTAGTGGAAGCCTTAGGAAGTGCAACATAACCAATATCCCACTGTATCTACAATAGGCTGAGTTAAAAAACTACAAGCCTCAGATTTCCCACTTCCTAGTTGGATTTTTCTCAGGTTTTCGCCTGCCATATGAGTTCTGTTATACTCACAGACATCATTCAAATGATTTTAGAAACTTCAGAGTGTTTTCTATCCAATACTACTAATACTATGCATATATTAGCATCTGGGACAGGGTAGCAGGCAGTTTACTCTGGGCACCTTATTCATCCAAGCTACTCAATACTGCCCCCTGCCACCATGTGTTAACCAGCAGGTGTCTACGGCTCCGGAGTCGGAGTCAGAGGGGGCGCCGGGAACCTGACCCCCTAGGGAACCCCTGTAGGAGGACTCCAGCCTCCCCCTCCTCGATTTCGAGGGGCCAGTCGAGACCCCCGCTGGGGGCCAACTGAGGGGACAATTCGGGACGGCCCAGTGGGAGGATCCGAATTTGAAAGCTGCCGCCTCCCAAGTGATAGCGGTGGATGGACAGCTACTTCCGGGGGTGAGTGACTGGCGATACCCCCATTTCCAAATTAAGAATAGTTGGACCCCTGGTAAAGACTGCACGAGGACACAGATACATCTTGGTAATACTAGACTATGCCACCCGGTATCCCGAGGACATTCCCCTATGGGCGGCAGTATTCAAGGGAATCGCCCCGGAGCTGTTCCACCTCTTTAGCCGGGTGCGCATCCCGAACGAGATCCTGACAGACCAAGGTACAGAGTTTATGTCCCGCCTCATGAAAGAGTTGTGTGCCCTCCTGCAGATCAAGCAGATCTGGAGCTCCGTTTTCACCCGCAGATGGATGGGCTCATCGAGCGCTTTAACAAAATGCTCAAACAGATGCTGCGGAAGGTCATGGAGCAGGACGGGAAGAACTGGGACCACCTACTACCCCATCTAATGTTCTCAATCCGAGAAGTACCCCAATCCTCCACTGGGTTTTCCCCGTTCAAACTCCTCTACGGGAGGAGGCCACGTGGCCTACTGGACCTCGCCAAGGAGGTGTGGGAAGCTCAACCGACCCCCATACGCAGCGTGGTAGAGCCCGTGGAGACGATGCGGGAGTGGATGACAGCCATATGGTCAGTCGTGAGGAAACATATGGAGAAGGCCCAACGCGCCCATGCCCAGGTCTACAATCGGGGAGCCCAGCCCCGAGAATTCCAGGTGGGAGACAGGGTGTTGGTATTGATCCCCAGTGGAGGTCCCGAGCAATGAGGACCTCGACCTGGCCCAGAAGCAAGAGCTCAGGGAGCTCGTTGATCAGAACAGGGCGGTCTTCTCCGAGAAGCCGGGCCACACGGCCCTTATTGAACACCACATCCGTACCCGGCCCGGGGAAACGGTATGAAAGAGACCATATCAGAAGTGGAGGCTATGCTGAGGATGGGGGTTGTGGAAGAGTCCCACAGCGCATGGTGAAGCCCCATCGTGTTGGTGCCCAAACCGGATGGTAGCCTCCGCTTCTGTAACGATTTCCAGTTGGTGAATGACATCAGCTTGTTCGACGCATATGGACGAGCTCATCGACCGATTGGGAAAGGCCCGGTACATCAGCACCCTTGACCTGACCAAAGGTTATTGGCAGGTACCGTTGGCAGCCTCCTCCCGGGAGAACACGGCGTTTTCGACAGCAGACGGGTTGTATCAGTACTGGGTGCTCCCGTTCGGTCTCCAAGGAGCCCCACCCACATTCTAACGGCTGATGAACAGAGTGCTTCGACTTCACCAACAGTACGCAGCGGCATATCTGAATGATATCATCCACAGCCAAGGTTGGGAAGAGCACCTGATGCGCCTCCGGGCGGTGCTGGATGCGCTCAGACAAGCCAGGTTGACCGCAAACCCCAAGAAATGCAAGTTAGGGTTCGAGGAGGTGGAGTACCTGGGGTATTTGATCGGACGGGGGAACGTCAAGCCCCAGGAGAGGAAGGTTCTGGCCTGTTCCACGCACCAAGACACAGGTCAAGTCCTTCCTGTGACTGGCAGGATACTATAGCCGATTTCTCCCCAACTTTGTGGCTATAGTTTTCCCCCTCACCGATCTAACCAGGGCCCGCCGAAAACAGTGAAATGGACGGACGAGACAGAAGCGGCGTTCAACAGTCTGAAGGAAGCGCTGTGCTCCCATCCGATTCTCTTAACGCTCGATTTACAGGTGCCGATGGGGGTCCAGACGGACGCATGTGATATGGGACCAGGGGCCGTTCTGTCCCAGGTACACGAGGGGGAGGAGCACCCCATCATGTACATCAGCCGAAAGCTGATGCCTAGGGAAAATAAATACTCTATCGTTGAGAAAGAGTGTCTAGCGGTGAAGTGGGCGCTAGACACTCTCAAGTATTACCTGTAAGGTACCCACTTCACCCTGGTCACAGACCATGCTTCCCTGGTCTGGATGGCCAGGGGAAAGGACACAAACGATTGGGTCACCAGGTGGTTCTTGTCCCTTCAACACTTCTCTTTTTCTGTTGTGCACAGGTCAGGGGCGAAGCATGGAAACGCAGATGCCCTATCGAGAAGGGAGACCTACGTTGCACTGATGACAGTCCCCTCCCCGACAGCGCTAAGGGGGGTACAGCAGGTCAGCCACCAGGGGGAGACTCGTCGAGGCCTGGTAACAGATGGAGTATACATCACGAGGCGATGGGTGGCTTTCCATCTGCTGGACGTGTCAGGTCTCGACGGGCTCTCCAGACAGGACTAATTGGGGCTGATTGGGAGCTGGTGAGTAATCAAAGGCGGATTGCTCACCAGCTGTGCGAGGCCCGTAAAGCTGCCAGAAGGGCAGCACACAGAGAGGGTTGGGGAAGAAAGGACTTCCGTGTTATTGTTGACGGTAGCAGAGGTATCAAGAGGGAGTTCAGTTTTGTGCCCGACAGGATACAGCCAGACACGGAACCCCGAAGAGATCTCATGGGGGAACCTATCCTTTTCTTTTTGATCTATTATTTATATAAACACCCTTGAAACTGAGCTAATCCTTCTCTGTCCGTGTCTGATCTGGGTAAACGTCTTGACCAATATATATCCTTTCTCGTTACACAACAAGAAGAAGAGTTAATACAACAAGAAGATACAAAACTTCAAATATGTTTTCAAATAATATAATTGCATATTGTATAAGCCATTTCAGGTTAGCATTTATTATTTATTATTAACAGGTAATGCCAATATCTGCAAAGTTGGTTTACTAGCAGTGACTGTACGTACGTACATCATTATTTACAGTAGATACGGTGTAGGAATCTGCCTCCAGTAATTCACCTTAATGTGCTTCGATGTTTACTTTTCGTTTACAGTTTTTCTCAATCGCTTTGGCTCAATGGGGCGGTAGATAGCCTAGTGGTTAGGGCTTTGAGCCAGTGACCGAAAGGCTGCCAGATTGAATCTCTGAGCTGACAAGGTAAAAATCTGCTGTTCTTGCCCTGAACAAGGCAGTTAACCCACTGTTCCTAGGTTGTCATTGTAAATAAGAATTTGTTCTTAACTGACTTGCCTAGTTAAATAAAATAAAGGTTTAAAAAAAAAATCTTGAATGAGAATAATTGTTTTCGAAACAATAAATTCAAATCTCTGAACAATAAGTTTCTTGTTCACACCAGATTAGAATTTCTTATTAATTTAAGCAAATTGCATGTGTTTTGGCACATGTGCAAAAGAGGAAGTACAATTGTCTACAATTTGCACAATAACTACACGCACATGGCTTGCTGATCAAACTGATGAGTTGATTCTCAGTGAAATTAGCATACTCTTCACAACTTCTAAACGTTCTTTCATCGTGTGAGCCATCACATGCAAAATGATCCTTTTAATTATCAAAATCAGTCAGACATGCATGTATATACCATAAATATCTATGACATGGAATGTTTGTGATGTCTGCTAAATTGGCAAATTACCTGCCAGGTGACATAGTAATGAAATAGGAATCACAATCAACCAATCAAGTTTGGAAGTATATATATATATGGAGCTTGCCCACAGCACATTTTTGAACATGGAGGAACATCACAACGCTGAACAGCAGCTACATGCTGGTGGAAGAGAAATAAGAAGATGTGTAAGAATGCGTGGTGGTGGTGTCAGGGGAAGACATAATAGAGGAAGAGGTAGAAGGCAAAGAATAAGAGTCCCTGATGAAATCAGAGCCACAATTGTGGACCATGTCATAAACCTTGGTCTTACAATGGAAGAGGCTGGTCAGAGAGTACAGCCTAATGTAAACATGTCCAGTGTCATCAATTGTGCAAACATTCCGTAGGGAAAACACATGGATATGTATTCGTTCTTTACTTTTGTTACAGCATCTCATTCACAACAATACAGCAACTATTGTAAAGGTAAATGCAAGTCTGAAAATCACAGATAAGATATGTATGAGGAATATACAGTAATACAGCACAATTTGAATACAATATACTGTCGGTAACATGATCTATTTGTGAATTCTACATGTCATATATAGGACTGCACAACGACCTCATGCTGGTGGCAGAGCAGCTCTACATGTCATATATAGGACTACATAATGACCTCATGCTGATGGCAGAGCAACTCTACATGTCATATATAGGACTACATAACGACCTCATGCTGATGGCAGAGCAGCTCTACATGTCATATATAGGACTACATAACGACCTCATGCTGATGGCAGAGCAACTCTACATGTCATATATAGGACTACATAACGACCTCATGCTGATGGCAGAGCAGCTCTACACATGTCATATATAGGACTACATAACGACCTCATGCTGGTGGCAGAGCAGCATGTCTACATGTCATGACCTCATGCTGATGGCAGAGCACACATGTCATATATAGGACTAACGACCTCATGCTGGTGGCAGAGCAGCTCTACATGTCATATATAGACTGCACAATGACCTCATGCTGGTGGCAGAGCAGCTCTACATGTCATATATAGGACTGCACAACGACCTCATGCTGGTGGCAGAGCAGCTCTACATGTCATATATAGGACTGCACAACGACCTCATGCTGGTGGCAGAGCAGCTCTACATGTCATATAAATCAAATCAAATCTAATTTTATTTGTCACATACACATGGTTAGCAGATGTTAATGCGAGTGTAGCGAAATGCTTGTGCTTCTAGTTCCGACAATGCAGTAATAACGAACAAGTAATCTAACTAACAATTCCAAAAAAACTACTGTCTTATAACACAGTGTAAGGGGATAAAGAATATGTACATAAGGATATATGAATGAGTGATGGTACAGAGCAGCATAGGCAAGATACAGTAGATGATATCGAGTACAGTATATACATATGAGATAAGTATGTAAACCAAGTGGCATAGTTAAAGTGGCTAGTGATACATGTATTACATAAGGATGCAGTCGATGATATAGAGTACAGTATCAACGTATGCATATGAGATGAATAATGTAGGGTAAGTAACATCATATAAGGTAGCATTGTTTAAAGTGGCTAGTGATATATTTACATCATTTCCCATCAATTCCCATGATTAAAGTGGCTGGAGTAGAGTCAGTGTCATTGACAGTGTGTTGGCAGTAGCCACTCAATGTTAGTGGTGGCTGTTTAACAGTCTGATGGCCTTGAGATAGAAGCTGTTTTTCAGTCTCTCGGTCCCAGCTTTGATGCACCTGTACTGACCTCGCCTTCTGGATGACAACGGGGTGAACAGGCAGTGGCTCGGGTGGTTGATGTCCTTGATGATCTTTATGGCCTTCCTGTAGCATCGGGTGGTGTAGGTGTCCTGGAGGGCAGGTAGTTTGCCCCCGGTGATGCGTTGTGCAGACCTCACTACCCTCTGGAGAGCCTTACGGTTGAGGGCGGTGCAGTTGCCATACCAGGCGGTGATACAGCCCGCCAGGATGCTCTCGATTGTGCATCTGTAGAAGTTTGTGAGTGCTTTTGGTGACAAGCCGAATTTCTTCAGCCTCCTGAGGTTGAAGAGGCGCTGCTGCGCCTTCCTCACGATGCTGTCTGTGTGAGTGGACCAATTCAGTTTGTCTGTGATGTGTATGCCGAGGAACTTAAAACTTGCTACCCTCTCCACTACTGTTCCATCGATGTGGATGGGTAAGAAATAACACGTAAAAAAAACAAAAACTGCATAGTTTCCTGTATGTTTCTCTGCTGAAGTCCACAATCATCTCCTTAGTTTTGTTGACGTTGACGTATATAGGACTACATAACGACCTCATGCTGATGGCAGAGCAGCTCCACATGTCATATATAGGACTGCACAACGACCTCATGCTGGTGGCAGAGCAGCTCTACATGTCATATATAGGACTGCACAACGACCTCATGCTGGTGGCAGAGCAGCAGTATTCAGCCATCAGCAAGAACAAGACATTTGCAACATGGTCATAGCCAATAATTCCATCAGGCTAAAAGAGATCCAAAGTGCAATCATAAATGACAACAATATCTTCAAAAATATAAATTCTGTCAGCATTAACACTGTACCGAAAAAATCAAATGACTACGAAACCACTCTACAAGGTGCCATTTGAGAGGAATAGTGACAGGGTGAAGGAGCTGTTGTACCAATATCTCTAGGTAAACCATTGGTGTGCGCATGGTATATTGTACAGGGAGTATTACTGTACTTTAAAAAAAATGTTTTACCTTTATTTAACTAGGTAGGCTAGTTGAGAAGTTCTCATTTACAACTGCGACCTAGCCAAGATAAAGCAAAGCAGTGCGACACAAACAACAACACAGAGTTACACATGGAATGTTACTTCAATGATGCCTGTATATACTTCTTGAAGTTGTAGATACCCATAAGAACATAACATTTCTACTTTACTAAGCTTTGTGATTCTAGATTAGGCTAACTTTATATTTTGTTTCTGTGTTACTATATAGAGAATAATGGAGCTGGAAGGACATGAAATGACCTATATTCTTGTTTTTGTGGACGAGGCTGGGTTCAATCTGGCCAAATGCAGGAGACGTGGCCGTAATCTCATTGGACACCGAGCCACAATTGGCACACCAGGCCAACGTGGGAGCAATATTACAATGTGTGCTGCCATTTCTGAGAATGGTGTGAGCACACATATTCCACACAACACCAAACTTCTCCTGGCCTTCCTAAATACACTTTACAGAGACCTAATACCAGAACACGAAAGAGCTTTAGTTAGACCAGATTTGCTAAATTATGTAATTGTGTGGGATAATGTCAACTTCCACCGAACCAACATTGTTAGGGAATGGTTTGCTGCGCATGAAAGGATAACAATGGAGTTCATTACACCATCCTCCCCATTCCTGAATCCGATACAATAGTTCTTCAGCATGGAGGTGGAAAGTATATGACTATCAGGCACCAGATCAGATGTCTCTGTTAGATGCCATGAATGCTGCTTGTGAGGACATCACAGGCGATCATTGCAGGGGATGGTTGCTCCACGCAAGGAGATTTCCCCCTGGTGCATCACAAGGGAAAACATCAGATGTGATTGTTGATAAATCTCTGGCCAGACCAACAAGAGCGACAGGATGTCCACCAAGAAGGGAACTTGTAGTGTTACGTACTGTGAGGAGGTACAATTTATTGCTTTTTTTACAGAACTACCGCAGGTTTTCATTGTTGCAGCTTTTTTTGGTTGTTGTATGGATGTAATTTTGAAGCAAACGTTCTGTTCGCTATATGACTTTACATGTAAGAAATATTAAAAAATGTAACACATTGCTACAAAAATAAATTGACTATATACATACAAATGCACATATCATTTTTCTGTGTACTACAGTGTTGACTTTTCTCGGTAAACTTTTACCTACTGTTGAAATCGGTTTCTAAAAGCTCAGTGTGATACACAATAGCATTCAGCTAGACAAAAGTGACATTCTGGTATGGTACAGTAAGCTGTCAGTGTCAGCAAAAAAGTAGAACAAAACTGACATTTGTGTAACAAACATTTCCAGGTTTGACTGCCATGGTGAAAAAACATCTAAACATTTTGACCAGTACGGCTCACATGATGACAAAACATTTCATTTTGGTATTGGCCAACTTACTGACACAACTAGGTTTTGAAGCATGAATTAAATGTTTTGGGTGAGTTACTACATTTTGCAGACATGCAATAGAGTTGTGATGTCCCATAAAACAGTTGTGACAATTGTACTTACAGCTTAGTGAATGTTAAAACTGTTTCAAAAAATGAGCCAAAGTGATTGAGGAAAAACTGTAAAGACTGGACATCGGTTGAGCTATTATTTGTTATGTGACACGATAAAAGGAACAGGAGAATTAAGAGGATTTCATAGTCTCGGAGGGCCCAGAGACTGCTGTAACTGTTTGTACCTGCCCCGAGTTATTCTCGGCAGAGTCTTAGCACAAAAAATGCGATTTCCCAAGAGGGTCTGTCAGCAGTTCCATGTGTTTACATTCAAATAGGGGGATGGGGGTGTTTGAAACAGTGTGCTATTCAAACAAACCATGAATCCGGTAAACAGCAACACCCCCCCGAACCTGGGTTTGTTTGAATAGCATTCTAGCAGTGATACAATTTCCTTTCCTCTCCATTAACATACATCTCAGTGTAATTTAAACTCCAAGTCCAAGTCCTGCTGAGACAAGTTAGCTGATAATTTGCAAATTACACTGCACAATTAATCCACCATCAGAGACCCGGAAGGCAATTACAGGGGATTGGTCATTAACAGTACATTAGACCAGAGCCGGAGGAGAAGGTCTCTCCATTACAGAGTAAACAACTTTCTCTTCAGGAGCCCTGTGCAATGTGCAATTCCAATCATGTTAAATGGAGGCTGGTAGAAACCCCATAATGGGTTTCTGTGACTGGCATAATAGATTGTGTTATCAGAGACAAAAGGGCCTAATGCTTCTAGAATACATCAAGAGGACATCAGCGAAGGCACAGATCAAGGGGATGGCCACTGAGTGACCCTCACGAAAAACAAAGAAATCGAATCCTTGATTACAGTCACAAGTAAATGGGAGCTCTATAAGCCCAGAATGAGCGCTTTTACTCTCTCACTGTTATAGGAAAGACACATAAATGCACATAACAGAACTTACGACAGAGAATAGTGGATGTAAAATGTGGGTATTCAACAGCGCTTGCAAACCATTCCTACAAAAAGACTACTGTACTGTACCTGTCAGTCTAACTTACATGTAGACTTGGTGAATGCTCTATACAGGCGTTATACGTTGTGGCTCATTGAAGTGGGACCAAAATAACTCATATTCTGTAATTATTTAGGTTGACATTCTGTAGGAAATACAGTGAATTCGGAAAGTATTCAGACCCCTTCACCTTTTCCACTTTTTAAAACTTTACAGCCTTATTCTAAAATGGATGAAATAGTTTTTTATGTCATCAATCTACACACAATTCCCCACAATGACTAAGCAAAATAGGTTTTTAGAAAATGTTGTAAATGTATTAAAAATACAAAACTGAAACACCTCATTTACATAAGTATTCAGACCCTATACTCAGTACTTTGTTGAAATGCCTTTGTCAGTGATTACAACCTTGTGTCTTCTTGGGTATGACGCTACAAGCTTGGCACACTTATACTTGGGGAGTTTCTCCCATAGTTCTTTGCAAATCCTCTCAAGCTCTGTCAGGTTGGATGGGAAGCGTCGCAGCACAGCTATTTTCAGGTCTCTTCAGAGATGTTCGATCAGGTTCAAGTCCAGGCTCTGGCTGAGCCACTCAAGCACATTCAGAGACTTGTCCCGAAGCCACTCCTGCGTAGTCTTGGCTGTGTGCTTAGGGTTGTTGTCCTGTTGGAAGGTGAATCTTCGCCCCCAGTCTGTCCTGAGCGCTCTGGAGCAGGTTTTCATCAAGGATCTCTCTGTACTTTGCTCCATTCATTTTCCCCTCGATCCTGACTAGTCTCCCAGAATAACATCCCCACAGCATGATGCTGCCACCACCATGCTTCACCGTAGGGATGGTGCAAGGTTTCCTCCAGACTTGACACTTGGTTCAGGCCAAAGAGTTCAATCTTGGTTTCATCAGACCAGAGAATCTTGTTTCTCATAGTCTGAAAGTCCTTAGGTGCCTTTTGGCAAACTCCACTCGGCTGTCTTGTGTCTTTTACTGAGAAGTGGCTTCTGTCTGATTGGTGGAGTGCTACAGAGACAGTTGTCCTTCTGGAAGTTTCTCCCATCTCCACAGATGAACTCTGGATCTCTGTCAGAGTGACCATCTTGTTCTTGGTCACCTCCCTGATCAAGGCCCTTCTACACCGATTGCTCAGTTTGGCCAGGCACCCAGCTCTAGGAAGAGTCTTGGTCCTTCCAAACTTCTTCCATTCAAGAATGATGGAGACCACTTTGTTCTTGGGGACCTTCAATGCTAAATAAAAAATTTTGGTACCCTTCCCCAGATCTGTGCCTCGACACAATCCTCTCTCTGAGCTCTATGGACAATTCCTTCGACCTCATGGCTTGGTTTTTGCTCTGAGATACATTGTCAGCTGTGGGCCTTATATAGACGTGTGTTTTCAAAATCATGTCCAATCAATTGAATTTACTACTACTGAATCTGGAGGACTCGTCATTTCCGTTCACAACTTGCAGACTTGTTTACGTGTTGTTGTGCCTTTTGTTACCAATCTTACTTTGCTACCTGACAACTTTACTTTTTTTACATTTATATTTTTAGTTTTTCCCTCACTCAACTTTTTTTCATTCAACTTTTTCACTCCGGACGCCAAAGCTAAGTAGTAACATTAACATGATGCCTTCTAATTGCAGCCGCTGTATTCATAATATACAGGAGAACGATCGCTTTACGGCGAGGATAGCTGTGCTGCAAGCCCAGCTTCAGACGCAATCGTTAGGCAAGGGTAATTTCAGTGTAGGAAAGGATGAAACAGCGTCTGTGCCACCAGTAAGTACACATAGTAACGTTAGTATAAATCCCCTCGCACGGTCCCCGCAACCGGACAACTTTCTCATGGATTCTGGAGGGAAATGCTGTAGGAATGCTCAACCGGTGTCGCTCATTCAGACGAAAGAAACTTTCAACCGGTTTTCCCCATTAAGCAGCGAGTCGGAGTCTGAGGCCAAGCCTTCTCTTGTCTCTACTCCTCCCGTTACAGGGTCTGAGACGTCGAAGCTTCCCACCATTCGCACTGACAAATTGAAAACCCTAGTCATTGGCGACTCCATTACCTGCAGTATTAGACTTAAAACAAAACATCCAGCGATCATACACTGTTTACCAGGGGGCAGGGCTACTGACGTTAAGGCTAATCTGAAGATGGTGCTGGCTTGTAGAGAGTATAGAGATATTGTTATCCACGTCAGCACCAATGATGATAGGATGAAACAGTCAGAGGTCACCAAGGGCAACATAGCTTCAGCGTGTAAATCAGCTAGAAAGATGTGTCCCATCGAGTAATTGTCTCTGACCCCCTCCCAGTTAGGGGGAGTGATGAGCTCTACAGCAGAGTCTCACAACTCAATCGCTGGTTGAAAACTGTTTTCTGCCCCTCCCAAAAGATAGAATTTGTAGATAATTTGGCCCTCTTTCTGGGACTCACCCACAAACAGGACCAAGCCTGGCCTGCTGAGGAGTGACGGACTCCATCCTAGCTGGAGGGGTGCTCTCATCTTAACTACCAACATAGACAAGGCTCTAACTCCTCTAGCTCCACAATGAAATAGGGTGCAGGCCAGGCAGCAAGCTGTTAGCCAGCCTGCCAGCTTAGTGGAGTCTGCCACTAGCACAGTCAGTGTAGTCAGCTCAGCTATCCCCATTGAGGCCGTGTCTGTGCCTCGATCTAGGTTGGGCAAAACTAAACATGGCGGTGTTCGCCTTAGCAATCTCACTAGGATAAAGACCTCCTCCATTCCTGCCATTATTGAAACAGATCGTGATACCTCACATCTCAAAATAGAGCTACTTAATGTTAGATCCCTCACTTCAAAGGCAGTTAGGGTCAATGAACTAATCACTGATCATAATCTTGATGTGATTGGCCTGACTGAAACATGGCTTAAGCCTGATGAATTTACTGTTAAATGAGGCCTCACCTCCTGGTTACACTGGTGACCATATCCCCTGTGCATCCCGCAAAAGGCGGAGGTGTTGCTAACATTTACGATAGCAAATTTCAATTTACAAAACCAAAAATGACGTTTTCGTCTTTTGAGCTTCTAGTCATGAAATCTATGCAGCCTACTCAATCACTTTTTATAGCTGCGGTGTACAGGCCTCCTGGGCCATATACAGCGTTCCTCACTGAGTTCCCTGAATTCCTATCGGACCTTGTAGTCATAGCAGATAATATTCTAATTTTTTGTGATTTTAATATTCACATGGAAAAGTCCACAGACCCACTCCAAAAGGCTTTCGGAGCCATCCTCGACTCAGTGGGTTTTGTCCAACATGTCTCTGGACCCACTCACTGTCACAGTCATACTCTGGACCTAGTTTTGTCCCATGGAATAAATGTTGTGGATCTTAATGTCTTTCCTCATAATCCTGGACTATCGGACCACCATTTTATTACGTTTGCAATCGCAACAAATAATCTGCTCAGACCCCAACCAAGGAGCATCAAATGTGTCATAAGAAACTAGCTCCCTGGTATACAGAAAATACCCAAGCTCTGAAGCAAGCTTCCAGAAAATTGGAACGGAAATGGCGCCACACTAAACTGGAAGTCTTTCGACTAGCTTGGAAAGATAGTACCGTGCAATATCGAAGAGCCCTCACTGCTGCTCGATCATCCTATTTTTCCAACTTAATTGGGGAAAATAAGAACAATCCCAAATAGATTTTTGATACTGTCGCAAAGCTAACTAAAAAGCAACATTCCCCAAGTGAGGATGGCTTTCACTTCAGCAGTAATAAATTCATGAACTTCTTTGAGGAAAAGATCATTATTATTAGAAAACAAATTACGGATTCCTCTTTAAATCTGTGTATTCCTCCAAAGCTCAGTTGTCCTGAGTCTGCACAACTCTGCCAGGACCTAGGATCAAGAGAGACACTCAAGTGTTTTAGTACTATATCTCTTGACACAATGATGAAAATAATCATGGCCTCTAAACCTTCAAGCTGCATACTGGACCCAACGACTCTCTATCCACCGGATGTGTACCAAACTCACTAAAAGTGGCAGTAATAAAGCCTCTCTTGAAAAAGCCAAACCTTCACCCAGAAAATATATAAAACTATCGGCCTATATTGAATCTTCCATTCCTCTCAACATTTTTAGAAAAAGCTGTTGCGCAGAAACTCACTGCCTTCCTGAAGACAAACAATGTATACGAAATGCTTCAGTCTGGTTTTAGACCCCATCATAGCACTGAGACTGCACTTGTGAAGGTGGTAAATGACCTTTTAATGGAGTCAGACCGAGGCTCTGCATCTGTCCTCGTGCTCCTAGACCTTAGTGCTGCTTTTGATACCATTGATCACCACATTCTTTTGGAGAGATTGGAAACCCAAATTGGTCTACATGGACATGTTCTGGCCTGGTTTAGATCTTATCTGTTGGAAAGATATCAGTTTGTCTCTGTGAATGGTTTGTCCTCTGACAAATCAATGTAAATGTCGATGTTCCTCAAGGTTCCGTTTTAGGAGCTGTATTGTTTTCACTATATATTTTACCACTTGGGGATGTCATTCGAAAAATTAATGTTAACTTTCACTGCTATGCGGATGACACACAGCTGTACATTTCAATGAAACATGGTGAAGCCCCAAAATTGCCCTCGCTAGAAGGGCAATGTTTCAGACATAAGGAAGTGGATGGCTAGGAAATTTATACTTTTGAACTCGGACAAAACAGAGATGCTTGTTCTAGGTCTCAAGAAACAAAGAGATCTTCTGTTGAATCTGACAATTCATCTTGATGGTTGCACAGTCGTCTCAAATAAAACTGTGAAGGACCTCGGTGTTACACTGGACCCTGATCTCTCTTTTGACGAAAATATCAAGACTGTTTCAACAGCTTTTTTCCATCTACGTAACATTGCAAAAATCAGAAACTTTCTGTCCAAAAATGATGCAGAAAAATTCATCCATGCGTTTGTTACTTCTAGGTTAGAGTACTGCAATGCTCTACTTTCCAGCTACCCGGATACAGGACAAAATAAACTTCAGTTAGTGCTAAATACGGCTGCTAGAATCCTGACTAGAACCAACAAATTTGATCATATTACTCCAGTGCTAGCCTCCCTACACTGGCTTCCTGTTAAGGCGAGGGCTGATTTCAAGGTTTTACCTACAAAGCATTACATGGGCTTGCTCCTACCTATCTTTCTGATTTGGTCCTGCCATACATACCTACACGTACGCTACGGTCACAAGACGCAGGCCTCCTAATTGTCCCTAGAATTTCTAAGCAAACAGCTGGAGAAAGGGCTTTCTCATATAGAGCTCCATTTTTATGGAATGGTCTGCCTAAACATGTGAGAGACGCAGACTCAACCTTTAAGTCTTTACTGAGGACTCATCTCTTCAGTGGGTCATATGATTGAGTGTAGTCAGGCCCAGTAGTGTGAAGGTGAACGGAAAGGCTCTGGAGCAACGAACCGCCCTTGCTGTCTCTGCCTGGCCAGTTCCCCTCTCTCCACTGGGATTCTCTGCCTCTAACCCTATTACAGGGGCTGAGTCACTGGCTTACTGGTGCTCTTTCATGCCGTCCCTAGAAGGGGTGCGTCACTTGAGTGGGTTGAGTCACTGACGTGATCTTCCTGTCTGGTTTGGCGCCCCCACCTTGGGTTGTGCCTTGGCGGAGATTTTTGTGGGCTATACTTGGCCTTGTCTCAGGATGGTAAGTTGGTGGTTGGAGATATCCCTCTAGTGGTGTGGAGGCTGTGCTTTGGCAAAGTGAGTGGGGTTATATCCTTCCTGTTTGGCCCTGTCCGGGGGTATCATCGGATGGGGCCACAGTGTCTCCTGACCCCTCCTGTCTCAGCCTCCAGTATAGTATTTATGCTGCAGTAGTTTATGTATCGGTGGGCTAGGTTCAGTTTGTTATATCTGGAGTACTTCTCCTGTCTTATCTGGTGTCCTGTGTGAATTTAAGTATGCTCTCTCTAATTCTCTCTTTCTCTCTTTCTTTCTCTCTCTCAGAGGACCTGAGCCCTCGGACCATGCCTCAGGACTACCTGGCATGATGACTCCTTGCTGTCCCCAGTCCACCTGGACGTGCTGCTGCTCCAGTTTCAACTGTTCTGCCTGCAGCTATGGAACCCTGACCTGTTCACCGGACGTGCAACCTGTCCCAGACCTGCTGTTTTCAACTCTGTAGAGACAGCAGGAGCGGTAGAGATACTCTATGAAATGCCAACTGACATTTACTCCTGAGGTGCTGACTTGTTGCACCCTCGACAACTACTGTGATTATTATTACTTGACCATGCTGGTCATTTATGAACATTTGAACATCTTGGCCATGTTCTGTTATAATCTGCACCCGGTACAGCTAGAAGAGGACTGGCCACCCCTCATAGCCTGGTTCCTCTCTAGGTTTCTTCCTCCGGAGTGGGGACCGTCGCTGGAGGCTCCGGACTTGGGGACCGTCGCTGGAGGCCCCGGACTGGGGACCGTCGCTGGAGGCTCCTTTCCCTGGATCATCACTGCAGGCTCTGGGCCATGGATAATCACTGGAGGTTTCGTGCCATGAATCATCCCTACAGGCTCAGGGCCATGGATCATCACTGGAGGCTTTGTGCCATGGATTATCACTGGAGGCTCCGGGCCATGGATTATCACTGGAGGCTTCGTGCCATGGATCATCACTAAAGGCTCCGGGCCATGGATTATGACTGGAGGCTTCGTGCCATGGATCATCACTGGAGGCTTCGGGCCATGGATCATCACTGGAGGCTTCGGGCCATGGATCATCACTGGAGGCTTCGTACGTGGAGCCGGAACAGGTCTCACCGGACTGAGGAGACGTACTGGAAGCCTGGTGCGTAGAGCTGCCACAGGGCTTAACAGGCTGGGGAGTCACACTGGAAGCCTGGTACGTGGAGCCGGAACAGGTCTCACTGAGGAGATGCACTGGAAGTGGAGCAGGAACTGGATACACTGGGCTGTGGAGAGGCATTGGAGGTCTCGAGCGTAGAGCTGGCACATCCCGTCCTGGCTGGATGCTTACTTTCGCCCGGCAAATGCGGGTCGCTGGCACAGGACGCTGGGCTGTGAAGGCGCACCAGAGACACAGTGCCCTGAGCCGGCGAAGGAAATCCTGGGCTGAAGAGACAAACCGGAGACCAGGAGCGCTGAGCCGGCACAATCCGTCCTGGCTGAATGCCCACTCAGCCAAAAACAAAGAAATAGAAAACATAGAATTTCCCACCCGAGTCACACCCTGACCTAAACAAACATACAGAATAATAAGGATCTCTAAGGTCAGGGCGTGACACTGAGCTCAATTTCGAGTCTCATAGTTATGGGTCTGAATACGTAAGTTATTAAGGAAATCTTTATTTTTTTTCTTTATATTTGCTAAAAAAAAATGTAATACTCGGGTATTGTGTGTACATTGATGAGGGATTTTTTCCCTATTCATTTTAAGGCTGTAAAGTAACAAAATGTGGAAAAAGGAAAGGGGTCTGAATACTTTCTGAATGCACTCTGTATATCATTCAGTGTCATATTGCTGAACTGGCAGAGGTACAGTATGTATACAGTATGTATACAATAGTATGTGGACACCATTCAAATTAGTGGATTCGACTATTTCAGCCACACCCGTTGCTGACAGCCATACCCGTTAAGACTGCACTTGAAGAAACTTTCAAAGTTCTTAAAATTCTCCGGATTGATTGACCTTCATGTCCTAAAGTAATGATGGACTCTCATTTCTCTTTGCTTATTCGAGTTGTTCTTGCCATAATATGGACTTGGTCTATTACCAAATAGGGCTATTTTCTGTATACCACTGCTACCTTGTCACAACACAACTGTTTGGCTCAAATGCATTAAGAAGGAAAGAAATTCCACAAATGAACTTTTAAGCTTTGCACACCTGTTAATTGAAATGCATTCCAGGTGACTACCTCATGAAGCTGGTTGAGAGAATGCCAAGAATGTGCAAAGCTGTCACAATGTAACTCCAAGTCAATCACACTTCTGTGAAATCAAACTGTCCACTTAGGAAGCAACACTGATTGACAATAAATTTCACATGCTGTTGTGCAAATGGAATAGACAAAAGGTGGAAATTATAGGCAATTAGCAAGACACCCCCAATAAAGGAGTGGTTCTGCAGGTGGTGACCACAGACCACTTCTCAGTTCCTATGTGTCTCCAAATCCAAACCTCCATGGGTTGATAAATTTGATTTGGGGTGGCAGGGTAGCCTAGTGGTTAGAGCATTGGACTAGTAACTGCAAGGTTGCATGTTCAAACCCCCGAGCTGACAAGGTAAAAATCTGTCGTTCTGCCCCTGAACAGGCAGTTAACCCACTGTTCCTAGGCCGTCATTGAAAATAAGAATTTGTTCTTAACTGACTTGCCTAGTTAAATAAAGGTTTAAAAAAATGATTTCCATTGATAATTTTTGTGTGATTCTGTTGTCAGCACATTCAACTATGTAAAGAAAAAAAGTATTTAATAAGAATATTTCATTCATTCAGATCTAGGATGTGTTATTGTAGTGTTCCCTTTATTTTTTTGAGCAGTGTATTTTGATTTGTTTAACGCTTTTTTGGTTACTACATGATTCCATATGTGTTTTTCCATAGATTTTATGTCTCCACTATTATTCCACAGCATAGATAATATTCAAAATAAAGAAAAACCCTTCAATGAGTAGGTGTGCAAACTTTTGTATATGTATACGTATATATTAAAAATCCTGATAAAAAAAAAGAATTAAGCAAATTAACTTCGTCCATTTCAGATTACTATCTGGGCAGAAAAGATGACATCCCTATTCCCTGTAGTATACTCTACAATCCTGACATCAGGTTTGGATGTAAATCTAATCTCAATAGGCTTACATATCTCTGCGTCTTAAATTCCAACACGGTTTGACATGCCTGTCTGGGGTAACATGAAGCCCAGTCCTCTCCTGTTACCTCCCAAGTTTAGATAATGATCATCTGTTCTCTCTTTCTCTCCCACTCGCCCCCCCCTTCCTTCCCATCTATCTATCTCCCTGTCTCTCTCTCCCTGCCTCTCTCTCCCTGTCTCTCTCCCCCTGTCTCCCCCCCCCACTCACTCACTCACTCTCTCTCTCTCACTCCCCCTCTCTCCCCCTTCTCTCTCTCTCCCCTCTCTCCCCCTCTCTCTCTCTCCTCCCTCTCTCCTCCTCTCTCCCCCTCTCCTCTCCCCCCTCTCTCTCTGAAGAGGCATGTAGATGTATTAACCCCAGAGTCTGCGTAAAGGCTCAGGAATGTGCTCCAGTTTCAGCCATTGTAGATGACTGCGACTGGCACACACGCTTAACATTCATTATATCTGTGTGCTGACGTGTCAGTGAGTCTGTGGCCCTCCTGGGCTAGGGGATAGAGGATAGATGGGGATGGGACGAGAGCCAGAGAGTGCATTGCCGGGCCCCAGGTGTGCATTTACCGCTACCTATCAATTTCAGGTTGAGAGAGGCTACAGCCAGATCAAATCATGAGTCCGAGCTTCAGGAGGCATTTCTGCCAGGCTGATTGCTTGTGCGGTCACATGGTACAAGGACAGAGTGAGATGGAATGAGTCACATGGGAGCAGCACCCACCACAACATCCAGGTCATGTGTTGGAGGGAGAGCAAAAGTTAGGGCATATCCCTCCCCAGGTGAAAATCATATTTATAATAATTAATTTGGTGGGTGCTTATATTTGTCCTATTTCAAAATGTTTTTGTTGTTGTTGCATATCCCAGCTCCCCCTGAGACACCATCGGAGAGTGGGGTCAAGGCCAGGGTCTGCCATTATTAACCGATGCGCGAGAGCACATCAACATATTTTTCAGTTTGTCAACTCGGGGATTGGAAATAGCAACCTTTCAGCTACTGGCCCAATCTTCTAAGCCAGGGTGTATTCAAGTCTTACCCTACGAGGTCCGGAGCCTGATAGTTTTCTCTTCTACCTGAATATTAATTGCACCCACCTGGTGTCCCAGGTCAAAATCTGTCCCTGGTTAGAGGGGAACAATGGAAAAAAGCAGTGGAACTGGCTTCGAGTTCCAGAGTCGAGTTTGAGTGCTCTAAGCGCTAAGTTACCTTTTTTAATTATAAAATCTGACTAGAGGCAGTATAAAACAACCTTCAAGGACAATAAATGACAATGTCTGAAGATACCTATTATGTGGCTCCCTATATCCGCCCACCTCTTGGTGAAAGGCTGGCTGTCTGTCTGTGTTGCCTGGTTTCACTAGCTATACGCTCTCACACTGTGTTTACACTGTAGGAGAGCAGAGAGCTCAGTACACTACAGACAGAATCCATGTATTCCTGGTATTCAGATCCATTGGCACCGTCTCATTTAACAGATAAGAGTTTATAATCTACAGGGGTGGGCAGAGAAAGAGAGGCCTTCAGAGACAAGGCCTCTCTTGTCGTTCCCTAGAAATTCTCAACATTCCTGGAAATGTGTACAGACATGTGCAGACAAACAAAGCCTTGGGGATATCTTTTCGTCTTCTCTCATGGCTTCATACCTCAAACAGATTAGTATTCCATTTTTCTCATATGTAAATGTGGTTATTCCATTATTCAACCTCCTCTATCGTTTGCGTTACAGAGATGCACAAGGGAATAGGCCGTGAAAGAATGATCTGGTTTTCTTAAGGGTTATTGAGTTGACTGTTTGAATCAAATCTAATCTAATTTTACTTGTCACATGCACTGAATACAACAGGTGTAGACCTGACCGTGAAATGCTTACTTGCAAGCCCTCAGCCAACAATGCAGTTTAAGAAATACTGTTGAGGAAATATTTACTAAATAAACAATAAAATAAAAAGTAGCACAATAAAATGACAATAACGAGGATATATACAGGGGTTACTGGTACTGAGTCAATGTGCGGGGCTCCAGGTTAAGAAGAGAGAATGTAGAGAGAGGTCAGTGTTTTCTACAATATACTGTAGGTATCTGATATAGTTAATACAGAACATCAATAGTCAAGAACAGTTTAAGGACTGAACTACACAAATTTAAAATAAGAACAATAAACCAAAAAAAGGTTTTACTGACAGATACACATATTACTGACAGTTACCAACATATCAGTACATATACAGTACATATGCCTACGAGTTACATTGCGAAAGTATACAAAGCGGGATTAAAATTGATTTAATTGGCTGTTTTTGTCACCAATCAACACAAAATACCCTGTAATGTCAAAGTGGAAGAAAAATTACATCACTTTTTAAAGATTCATAAAAATGTAATAAAGATGGTCGTCGCATAACTATTCAGCTACCGGAGTCAATACATGTTAGAAACACCGCTGACAGCAATCACAGCTGTGAGTCTTCTTGGGTAAGTCTATAAGAGCTTTCCACACATTGATTGTGCAATATTTGCCCATTATTATATAAAAAATTATTCAAGCTCTGTCAAGATGTTGGGGATCATGGCTAGACAGCAATCAAGTCTTATCATAGATTTTCAAGCAGATTTAAGTCAAAACTTTAACTTGGCCACTCAGGAACATTAACTGTCTTCTTGATGTGCAACTCCAGTGTAGATTTGGCCTTGTGTTGTAGGTTATTGTCCTGCTGAAAGTGAATTCCTCTCCCAGTCTCTGATGTAAAGCAGACTGAAGCAGGTTTTCTAGGATTTTGCCTGTGCTTAGCTCCATCCAGTTTCTTTTTATCCTGAAAAACTCCCCATTTTTTGCCAACTATCCATAATCATGGTAGCATCCGCATTAACGTAGAAGTGTTCAAAAACATATTCTATTCTTATGAACAATATAAGTGAGTCCAAAATGACACAATACATTATGTACCATTAATTTCTATTGGGCATAAAATAATCTGAAACACAACCAAAACAAACAGCAAATGCATCCAAGACGTTTGTAGTCACAAGCTTGATGTAGTCATTGCATGTTAGGAATATGGGACACATTTTAAACTTTTGACTACTTTAATACACCAATAAGTACATTTGTCCCAATACTTTTGGTCCCCTAAAATGGGGGGGGATTGTGTGCAAAAAGTGATATAATTTCTAAATGGTTGTCCTGATATGGATGAAAATACCCTCAAATTAAAATTGACAGTCTGCACTTTTACCTCTTAGTCATTGTATCGTTTCAAATCCAAAGTGCTGGAGTACAGAGTCAAAACAAAAAAAAAATTGTCACTGTCCCAATACTTGTGGAGCTCACTGTATCACAGCATACTACAGGCCACAGAGGGACCTAACATTTTGGGGGTGAGAATCATTGTCAGAAGGTCAGTTGTGGTGACATTTTAGAAGGATATTCTACACCAAAAAATGATATAAGAAAATTCTAAAATTTAATTTCCTCCTTGAAATCAGCCTTATAACATAGTGGTCCATAAATCATTATCAGGTAGGTGTGTTATTTAGCAATAAGTATTATCACCTGATGTAGCCCACCTAATGCAGCATGTGGCTATAAATAAATAGGCTGAGGGTTGCCCATCTGCATTTACCCCATTGGGCTAATCATTAGCTAGATCACAAACTCTACACATTATCTTGTTGCTAGTTAGCAACATATTGATTACTTGAATGTCCCCACCAAAATATGTCTGGCAGCTAAAATGGGGAGGGAACTCCTCACTTGGCGCAAAATGCGGATTTAAAATCATTCTGAATATTCTCTGTTTTTTGGAGAACCACCTGCCACTGGACATGGATATTATAATACACACTTTTCTTCCAAATCAAGAACAAAGAAAATATTGCCAAGGACAGGTTAAATAATTCCTTCCAAGGCTTTAGACTTGTCTAGCTAAGCAAGCTGTAACAGGTAATGGAGTATCACATATCCCATTACAATTCTGTAGCTAGAACACACCCTCTTCCCAAACTGTCCCCTTCATATCTGATCTCATTACTGCTTACAACCACAACAGAGCAAACCCTAGTCAAATGCTGCATTTTAGTGAACCTGTGGATGATACGGTATCCACTGGTCTGTACTAGACAGTCTGCTACAAGTAGCCTGCAGGAACACTCTCTCCCCGATCTGTCATGATGTCACGGTTGTCATAAGGAGGAGACCAAGGCCCAGCGTGATAAGCGTACATTCTAATTTATTAAACGAATGTAACACTAAAACTAACAAAAACGAACCGTGATGCAATATGACTAGTGTCGAACAGGCAACTAAACATAGAATAACAACCCAAGGAATATGGCTACCTTAATATGGTTCCCAATCAGAGACAAAGATAAACAGCTGCCTCTGATTGAGAACCAATCTAGGCACCCATAGACACATAAACACCTAGACTAGAAACCCCTAGACATACAAAAACCCCTAGACAAATGCAAAAACTAAACAAACCACCCTTGTCACACCCTGACCTAGCCAAATAATAAAGAAAACAAAAGATAACTAAGGTCAGGGCGTGACACGACCTCATTCTTTCTCTCTTATCAAAAACTGGATGACCTGCAAAGGCCTCTGCAAAGGCAGTGGTTTGAATCTTGTCAATGCTATGGAGCTGGGATTTCTGAAGAGGCTTAAATGTCACTTTAACCATTTAGGGGTGTATTTTGATTCAATGTGGTGTGATCTGTGTTGTTTGGGATATGATTGTGTAGGTGTAGGGCTATTTACTTTAGCCACAATTACAGCATTACTTTGGAGTACATTCGGAAAGTATTCAGACCTCTTGACGTTTTCCATCATTTTATTACCTCAAATCAAATCATCAAATCAAATTTTTATTTGTCACATACACATGGTTAGCAGATGTTAATGCGAGTGTAGCGAAATGCTTGTGCTTCTAGTTCCGACAATGCAGTAATAACCAACAAGTAATCTAGCTAACAATTCCAAAACTACTACCTTATAGACACAAGTGTAAGGGGATAAAGAATATGTACATAAAGATATATGAGTGAGTGATGGTACAGAGCAGCATAGGCAAGATACAGTAGATGGTATTGAGTGCAGTATATACATATGAGATGAGTATGTAAACAAAGTGGCATAGTTAAAGTGGCTAGTGATACATGTATTACATAAAGATGCAGTAGATGATATAGAGTACAGTATATACATATACATATGAGATGAATAATGTAGGGTATGTAAACATTATATTAGGTAGCATTGTTTAAAGTGGCTAGTGATATATTTTACATCATTTCCCATCAATTCCCATTATTAAAGTGGCTGGAGTTGAGTCAGTGTGTTGGCAGCAGCCACTCAATGTTAGTGGTGGCTGTTTAACAGTCTGATGGCCTTGAGATAGAAGCTGTTTTTCAGTCTCTCGGTCCCAGCTTTGATGCACCTGTACTGACCTCGCCTTCTGGATGATAGCGGGGTGAACAGGCAGTGGCTCGGGTGGTTGTTGTCCTTGATGATCTTTATGGCCTTCCTGTGACATCGGGTGGTGTAGGTGTCCTGGAGGGCAGGTAGTTTGCCCCCGGTGATGCGTTGTGCAGACCTCACTACCCTCTGGAGAGACTTACGGTTGTGGGCGGAGCATTTGCCGTACCAGGCGGTGATACAGCCCGACCGGATGCTCTCGATTTTGCATCTGTAGAAGTTTGTGAGTGCTTCTGGTGACAAGCCAAATTTCTTCAGCCTCCTGAGGTTGAAGAGGCGCTGCTGCGCCTTCTTCACGATGCTGTCTGTGTGGGTCGACCAATTCAGTTTGTCTGTGATGTGTACGCCGAGGAACTTAAAACTTACTACCCTCTCCACTACTGTTCCATCAATGTGGATAGGGGGGTGTTCCCTCTGCTGTTTCCTGAAGTCCACAATCATCTCCTTAGTTTTGTTGACGTTGAGTGTGAGGTTATTTTCCTGACACCACACTCCGAGGGCCCTCACCTCCTCCCTGTAGGCCGTCTCGTCGTTGTTGGTAATCAAGCCTACCACTGTTGTGTCGTCCACAAACTTGATGATTGAGTTAGAGGCGTGCGTGGCCACGCAGTTGTGGGTGAACAGGTAGTACAGGAGAGGGCTCAGAACGCACCCTTGTGGGGCCCCAGTTTTGAGGATCAGCGGGGTGGAAATGTTGTTGCCTACCCTCACCACCTGGGGGCGGCCCGTCAGGAAGTCCAGTACCCAGTTGCACAGGGCGGGGTCGAGACCCAGGGTCTCGAGCTTGATGACGAGCTTGGAGGGTACTATGGTGTTGAATGCCGAGCTGTAGTCGATGAACAGCATTCTCACATAGGTATTCCTCTTGTCCAGATGGGTTAGGGCAGTGTGCAGTGTGGTTGAGATTGCATTGTCTGTGGACCTATTTGGGCGGTAAGCAAATTGGAGTGGGTCTAGGGTGTCAGGTAGGGTGGAGGTGATATGGTCCTTGACTAGTCTCTCAAAGCACTTCATGATGACGGAAGTGAGTGCTACGGGGCGGTAGTCGTTTAGCTCATTTACCTTAGCTTTCTTGGGAACAGGAACAATGGTGGCCCTCTTGAAGCATGTGGGAACAACAGACTGGGATAGGGATTGATTGAATATGTCCGTAAACACACCAGCCAGCTGGTCTGCGCATGCTCTGAGGGTGCGGCTGGGGATGCCGTCTGGGCCTGCAGCCTTGCGAGGGTTGACACGTTTAAATGTTTTCCTCACGTCAACTGCAGTGAAGGAGAGTCTGCATGTTTTAGTTGCCGGCCGTGTCAGTGGCACTGTATTGTCCTCAAAGCGGGCAAAAAAGTTATTTAGTCTGCCTGGGAGCAAGACATCCTGGTCCGTGACTGGGCTGGTTTTCTTTTTGTAATCCGTGATTGACTGTAGACCCTGCCACATACCTCTTGTGTCTGAGCCGTTGAATTGAGATTCTACTTTGTCTCTATACTGATGCTTAGCTTGTTTGATTGCCTTGCGGAGGGAATAGTTACACTGTTTGTATTCGGTCATGTTTCCGGTCACCTTGCCCTGATTAAAAGCAGTGGTTCGGGCTTTCAGTTTCATGCGAATGCTGTCATCAATCCACGGTTTCTGGTTTGGGAATGTTTTAATCGTTGCTATGGGAACGAGGGTGCCTTCGCCTCATCAATCTACACATGACACCCAATAATGACAAAGCAAAAACAGGTTTTCTGGAAAAAAAATGCGACTTTATTAAAATAAAAAATATCACATTTACGTAAGTATTCATACCCTTTACTCAGTACTTTGTGAAGCACCATCGACAGCGGTTACAGCCTCGAGTCGTCTTGGGTATGACGCTACAAGATTGGCACACCTGTATTTGGGGAGTTTCTCACATTCTTCTCTGCAGATTCTCTCAAGCTCTGTCAGGTTGGATGGGGAGCGTCACAGCACAGCTATTTTTAGGTCTCTCCAGAAATGTTAAATCGGGTTTAAGTCCGGGCTCTGGCTGGGCCACTCAAGTACATTCAGAGACTTGTCCCGACGCCACACCTGCATTGTCTTGGCTGTGTGCTTAGGGTCAATGCCCTGAGGGAAGGTGAACCTTTGCCCCAATCTGAGTTTCTGAGTGCTCAGTATCAGGTTTTCATCAAGAATCTCACTGTACTTTGCTCCATCCATCTTAGCCTTGATTCTGACTAGTCTCCCAGTCCCTGCCGCTGAAAAATATCCCCACAGATGCTGCCACCACAATGCTTCACGGTAGGAATGGTGCCAGGTTTCCTCCAGACATGACACTTGGCATTCAGAGTCCTTTAGGTCCAACAGTTGTCTGTACTGTGGGGCTGCGGGATATTATATAGCCACCTGCCTGGTTAAGAGACCTATTTCTTTAGTAGGTACAAGTACTCTGGTGAGCCAGACTGGGAATCCCCACTGCTGTGGGGAGAACAGTCTATGTCTCTCCGGGTGCTCATTGACTCTGGGGTGCATGAGAGTTTTATGGACGCTACCCTAGTTTCTGAGTTAGGTATCCCCACTCAACTCCTCTCTGTTCCCATGGACGCTAGAGCACTGGACGGCCGCTCCATTGGTAGAGTTACCCACAGCACTGTTCCAGTGAGGCAATACAGCTTCTCCTCAATGAGTCCCCCCTTGTCCCTGCTTTGGGATTTTCTTGGCTCCAAAACACAACCGCGTTATTGACTGGACCACGAGATCAATCCTGGGTTGGAGTCCGTTCTGCCATTGCTTCAAAACAACGCAGCCTTCCCCGAGACGACGGCCTCCTCAGGGCTTAAGTCAAGCCTCGGATTTCTCTGCCGTCCCCGCAGAGTGCCATAACCTCCTGGAGGTCTTCTGCAAGGCACGGGCTACTTCTCTTCCCCCGCATCGTCCCTACGATCGTGCCATTGACCTTCTCCCAGGCACCACACTGCCTCGTAGTCGGCTATATTCTCTATCCGGCCCGGAGACCAAGGCCACTGAGGAGTATATTGAGGACTCTCTGGCTGCTGGAGGCATCCGTCCGTCTGCATCTCCTGCTGGCGCAGGGTTTGTCTTTGTTGAAAAGAAGGACAAGACCCTGCGTCCGTGCATTGACTACCGGGGCCTTAATGACATAACGATCAAGAATTGTTACCCCCTACCACTCCTCTCCTTGGCTTTCGAACCTATCCAGGGGGCTACCATCTTCTCCAAGCTGGACCTTTGTAATGCCTACCACCTGGTTCGGATAATCAAAGGGGTAGAGTGGATGACAGCCTTCACAACACTGCCAGTGGACATTATGAGTACTTGATCATGACATTTGGACTCACCAACGCACCAACGGTATTCCAGACCCTGGTTAACGATGTGCTCCGGGACATGTTAAATCGTTTTGTGTTCGCCTACCTCAACGACATCCTGTTTTTTCCCACCGTTCTGCCCAAGAATACGTCCTCCATGTTCAACAAGTCCTTGAGCGCCTCCTGGAGAACCAGTTATTTGTGAAAGCGGAGAAATGCGAGTTCCACCGTTCTACCCTCTCCTTTCTGGGATATCTTATCGCTGAAGGAAATGTCCAGATGGACCCAGAAAAGGTGAAAGCAGTAGTGGATTGGCCCCAACTTACGTCCAGGGTGCAGCTACAACGTTTCCTGGGGTTTGCTCATTTCTAGGCTACAGCATCCTGACGGCCCCCCTCTCGGCACTCACCTCTCCCAATGTACCGTTCACATGGTCCCCAGCGGTTGACAGAGCCTTTGTGGACCTGAAGAATCGGTTCACTACAGCCCCTTTCCTCATCCATCCGGACCCGTCCCGTCAGTGTGGTTGAGGTCGATGCTTCTGACGTTGGAGTGGATATCTCCTCATAGCCAAGTGCCTTAACTCCAGGCAGGCCCGATGGGTTCTGTTATACCCCAGGTTCAACTTCACCATTTCCTATTGCCCAGAGTCCAAGAATGTTAAACCTGACACCCTCTCTCGCCTGTACAGTCCCGCTGCCACATCCTCTGACTCCGAGACCATCCTCCCAACCTCATGCCTTGTGGCTGCTGTGGGCTGGGGTATTGAGACCCTGGTCCGCAAGGCGCAACGTTCCTAGCCTGCCCCTGGAGGGGGCCCGGCTTACCCATTGTTCGTCCCCAATTCAGTCCAGTCCCGGGTCCTGAAATGGGCTCATCCCTCCAGGCTTACCTGTCATTCGGGTTCCATTCGAACCCTGGCCTTCCTCTGACAACATTTCTGGTGGCCCACAATGGTTCCTGACGCCTCTGCCTTCATCGCCGCATGCACCGTTTGTACTCAGAATAAGACTCCACGGCAAGCCCCTTCCGGCCTCCTTCAGCCACTACCTGTCCCTCATCGTCCCTGATCCCATATATCTTAGGACTTTGTCACTGGGCTCCCTTCGTCTGATGGCAACACTCATTCTGACAGTCGTGGATCGGTTTTCCAAGGCCACCCATTTCATCCCTCTCCCCAAACTACCCTCTGCCAAAGAGACGGCCCAGCTCATGGTGCAGCACATCTACAGGATCCACAGACTCCCGGTGGACATGGTCTCCGACCCGGGTCCTCAGTTCTCGTCCCAGTTCTGGAAGGCGTTCTGCACCCTTATTGGGTCATTGGCCGGCCTGTCCTCCGGATTCCATCCCCAATCCAACGGCCAGTCAGAGCGAGCAAATCAAGACCTGGAAATAACCTTACGATGCCTTGTCTCGACCAACCCCACTACCTGGAGCCGACAACTGGTCTGGGTGGAGTTTTCCCGGAACACTCTTCATCGTCCGGCCATGGGGTCTCCCCTTTCAAATGCTTCATGGGGTATCAGCCTCCACTCTTCCCAGAACAAGAGCAGGAACTCAACATACCCTCGGCCCAGATGTTCGTCTGCTGCTGTTGGCATACCTGGAGAAGTGCCTGGGTGGCACCTCAAGACCAACTCCAGGTATCGTCGACAAGCGGACCGCCGCCAGACTCCAGCTCCTCGCTATCGCATTGGGCAGAGGGTATGGCTGGACTCCCGCAAACTTTCCCCCCATTTCATTGGGCCTTTCCCCATCTCTAGAGTCCTTAGTTCCACTGCTGTGCGTCTTTTACTAACCCGTACCCTCCGTATTCACCCTACGTTCCATGTGTCTAGGATTAAGCCCGTGTCTCACAGCCCTTTGTCTTCTGTTTCCAGGCCCACCCCTCGGCCCCTTGTCATCGATGGCCATCCGGCGTTCACGGTGAGACGTCTTCTGTGTTTAAATCCGCGGGCTGGTGTTTCCAGGACCTGGTTGACTGGGGGGGTTTTGGCCCAGAGGAGAGGTGCTGGGTCCCACTAGAGACATCCTGGACCCAGCCCCCATTGCTGACTTCCACCGCCGGCACCCCGATCAACCAGGTATGCGCCCAGGTAGGACACCAGATGGCACCCCGGGGGAGGGGGGTACTGTCACACCCTGATCTGTTTCGATTGTCTCCACCCCCTCCAGGTGTCACCTCATCTTCCCCATTATTAGTATTTATATCTGTGTTTTCTGTCTGTGCCAGCCCTGACCATTTTGTACCTCCTGGACTCTGACCTTATGGTCTTTTGCCTGTCCACAAATTTATTTATATAGCCCTTCGTACATCAGCTGATATCTCAAAGTGCTGTACAGAAACCCAGTCTAAAACCCCAAACAGCAAGCAATGCAGGTGTAGAAGCACGGTGGTTAGGAAAAACTCCCTAGAAAGGCCAAAACCAAGAAAGAAACCTAGAGAGGAACCAGGCTATGAGGGATGGCCAGTCCTCTTCTGGCTGTACCGGGTGGAGATTATAACAGAACATGGCCAAGATGTTCAAATGTTCATAAATAACCAGCATGGTCAAATAATAATAATCACAGTAGTTGTCGAGGGTGCAACAAGTCAGCACCTCAGGAGTAAATGTCAGTTGGCTTTTCATAGCCGATCATTAAGAGTATCTCTACCACTTCTGCTGTCTCTAGAGAGTTGAAAACAGCAGGTCTGGGACAGGTAGCACGTCCTGTGAACAGGTCAGGGTTCCATAGCCGCAGGCAGAACAGTTGAAACTGGAGCAGCAGCAAGGCCAGGTGGACTGGGGACAGCAAGGAGTCATCATGCCAGGTAGTCCTGAGGCATGGTCCTAGGGCTCAGGTCCTCCGAGAGAGAGAGAATTAGACAAAGCACACTTAAATTCACACAGGACACCAGATAAGACAGGAGAAGTACTCCAGATATAACAGACGGACCGTAGCCCCTCGACACATAAACTACTGCAGCATAAATACTGGAGGCTGAGACAGGAGGGGTTAGGAGACACTGTGGCCCCATCCGATGATACCCCCGGACAGGGCCAACCAGACAGGAAGATCACGTCAGTGACTCAACCCACTCAAGTGACGCACCCCTCCAAGGGACGGCATTGAAGAGCACCAGTAAGCCAGTGACTGCCCCTGTAATAGGGTTAGAGGCAGAGAATCCCAGTGGAGAGAGGGGAACCGGCCAGGCAGAGACAGCAAGGCCGGTTCATTGCTCCAGAGCCTTTCCGTTCACCTGCACACTCCTGGGCCAGACTACACTCAATCATATGACCTTCTGAAGAGATGAGTCTTCAGTAAAGACTTAAAGGTTGAGACCGAGTCTGCGTCTCTCACATGGTTAGGCAGACCATTCCATAAAAATTTAGCTCTATAGGAGAAAGCCCTGCCTCCAGCTGTTTGCTTAGAAATTCCAGGGACAATTAGGAGGCCTGCGTCTTGTGACCGTAGTGTACGTGTAGGTATGTACGGCAGGACCAAATCGGAAAGATATACAGTGCCTTGCGAAAGTATTCAGCCCCCTTGAACTTTGCGACCTTTTGCCACATTTCAGGCTTCAAATATAAAGATAGAAAACTGTATTTTTCCTATGTGTCTCCAAATCCAAACCTCCATGGGTTGATAAATTTGATTTGGGGTGGCAGGGTAGCCTAGTGGTTAGAGCATTGGAATAGTAACCGCAAGGTTGCATGTTCAAACCCCCGAGCTGACAAGGTAAAAATCTGTCGTTCTGCCCCTGAACAGGCAGTTAACCCACTGTTCCTAGGCCGTCATTGAAAATAAGAATTTGTTCTTAACTGACTTGCCTAGTTAAATAAAGGTTTAAAAAATGATTTCCATTGATAATTTTTGTGTGATTCTGTTGTCAGCACATTCAACTATGTAAAGAAAAAAAGTATTTAATAAGAATATTTCATTCATTCAGATCTAGGATGTGTTATTGTAGTGTTCCCTTTATTTTTTGAGCAGTGTATTTTGATTTGTTTAACGCTTTTTTGGTTACTACATGATTCCATATGTGTTTTTCCATAGATTTTATGTCTCCACTATTATTCCACAGCGTAGATAATATTCAAAATAAAGAAAAACCCTTCAATGAGTAGGTGTGCAAACTTTTGTATATGTATACAGTGCCTTGCGAAAGTATTCGGCCCCCTTGAATACTTTCGCAAGGCACTGTAGGTAGGAGCAAGGCCATGTAATGCTTTGTAGGTTAGCAGTAAAACCTTGAAATCAGCCCTTGCCTTAACAGGAAGCCAGTGTAGGGTGGCTAGCACTGGAGTAATATGATCAAATTTTTTGGTATATATCAGAGACTCGAACCATCTGTCTCCCGTGTCTGCATCTGGGTCTCGCCCTGTGCCCTTATACTCTTAAAACCGTGGGAGATAATACAGTCTGGTTATAGAGGAAGAGTAGAACCCTTCTTTTCCATCTCACTGTTTAAATCAAGGGGTCCTTGAGCATTATGTGGCATTTGGTATTACATTGTAAATAACCCACAATATGAAAGGGATTCATGTGTAATGTCCCTGGACAGCAAATGCCACAGGCTTTCAATCTCCGCCTTCACCATTCTTTACCATCTATTACTGCTCACAGATCCATGGAAATCACAAAATATTGTGGTCCATGAACAGTTTTGAAACCAACTGTCAATGGTTTCTCTGTCATGAGCCATCTGATAGCCTGACAATCTATTATTCAGTTTATTCATGTTTTCTTGTTGGCTAATGTGCTCAGTCCACCATTATAGAGTGGACAACATGAAAGTCACTGGGGTAGAAAATAAACAAACTCTGAGTTGTTGTTTAAAGTAGTCAGTTGCAGTTCAGGTTAGAGTTGTGTGCCTTTAATGCAAAAATGTTTTAGAAGTATTAGGCCTAATTTTATGGTTCAACTCATCAACTGTTTCAACTGGAAAATTTGATGCAATTGACAAATTAGGTTAGTGATTTGAAAGGGTATGGTAAAATTCTTTGATCGCAAGTCATGGGAATTTGACTCAGACTTAATTAAACAAGACAATACAAGTGTTCCGTTCCTTTCTCCCTATCGCTGTGACAGTTTAATTAAACTGTTTGTGTGATTGTACACTCTGTGCCCAGGCGCTTACGCACTACAGTAAATCCTGATGAAAAGATGTGACATGCAAGAAGCCTTTTTCATTTACTTAATACTAAACCGTATATGAGTATTCCGTCAACAATGGGTTCTGTCCTGACATTGTCTTGATTACTTTCAAAAGCCAGCTTCAAAGCAGGACCTTACATTATCAACTAAAAACACATACATAATCCATATTTAACCAACAATTCGGCTGAGCTGCTGCATCTAAACAATGGCTACTATATAGCATATTTTAGCTATTAACTTGAACAGAAGCAACACTTGACCCAGCAACACTCTGATTATTGTGTCTGTGTGTGTGTATGTGTGTGCTGTTGCATGCCTGTACGTGTGTGAGTTGGAATATGATGCATACAGGGCATTCGGAAAGTATTCAGACCCCTTCCCCTTTTCCAGATTTTGTTACATTACAGCCAATGTGTTGCGAATGTGCCTACAGTGGGTCACACAAAAATGTTTGTTAGAAGATTAGAATACTGAGAGGGAATTGAATAATGGGAGACTGTTTACACATAATGCTGCAATCAAGAGTGTTATGATAAATGTAATTTCTTAAATGATGATAAGTTATGTAAATGAGTACGGGAGGGAAAACAGCCTCCCTTTCATGTTCGTCTCATGGTTGAGCTGCGAACATCAAAGCAGCATGCCAACATTTTTCCACTTCCTTCTTCCTAAAAAGATGAGAGATTCACCACAGGCTAACCTCTACAAAAATAACAAGTGAGAAAAACAGAAACCACGAGGGATCAGGCAAGTGAAGACAGACAATACCACGTTGGTTCTGAGGTGTAAACGTTTGTCAGGGCCGTGTTGAGAAACTCCAGGAAATTCAATGCTGGGAATGTTAAATCATGTTTGTGCTTGTTTGTCTGTGAGAGTATTGGAAAGAAAAAGGAGAGACGTTCCAAGGCTGAGTAATCCCCGCCCTAGTGCCATCTCTTGATGTTTAAGTGCCATTTAGTGTGAGATGCATTTATGTAGGCCAAAGTAAGTTGGGGTTGTCATTATAACAGGGCTGATTTTTTCCTAATGCTAAAGGGAACAACCCATCACAGATAAAGTCATCTAAGGTGGATGAGAATGTGGATGAAATGTGGCACTTTCAAAACACTAAGGTACTTCTGGAAGTCATACATGAAATCATATACTGTGGTAATTCTCATACTATGACTATATTCAGCACAACTTCACTATGAACACCACCATCTTCAATAAATAGGCCTTTTCCAGGAGTGAAATCAGTGAATGGAGAACCCTGGAAAACAGGCCTGGATCTGCGATCCATCATTGAACTTTATAATCAAATAAATGTAAAACTCAACCTATTACAACAAGGGTTCAAAATTAAAGACCATTCATACCAAGAACTACGACAACCAAATCCCTACACACACACACACACACACACACACACACACACACACACACACACACACACACACACACACACACACACACACACACACACACACACACACACACACACACACACACACACACACAGCTAACCAGGGGGCAAATTTGATGAAGTGCTCTGTCATGATCCCACGCAGAGCCCTGCAATGTCATCTTAGTCAAATGTCATATTTAAGTGCAGGTGTGTATGTCTGTGTGCGTGTGTGTCTCTCTCTCAGCCTAACCAGCAGTCATGTTTCAGTACAGCTACAATTCCTCATACTTATTGATGACTGTCTCATTCCCATCTCCAAACTTGAGTTGTTGTCCAACCACCATCTGTTTGAGTGATATATATACACAGCAGCTATCCAGCAATCTAAGCACCATTGCTCCAGCAATGGTAGCAACAGCGCCCACTGTTTTTACATAGAAGAAGACCATCACTTTCTATCTTTCTGCAAGAGAGATTAGAAATCACACAGCACCTCCTGCTGCTAGAAAGAAATACCATTAATTCGCTCTCTCCGAGAGAGGTGTTGAGCTTAGCAAGCTATTCAGAGCAGTGTGAGACTACTTGTGTTTTAATGCCAGGGTCCTTGACTTACTATGACCCATAAAATATGATCTGAATAGTCAAGACAAACAGCCTACATGGAGTTGTGTATCTTCTAGAAGCCTGCATTGATGTGAAAGTACAGAGCTCACAGTGGACCTCAGATTTATAAAACAAAACTCAAGGGTTGCAATAAGCTACTTTTGACATTACCGAAGATAATGTGTAGGTCCATTCTGCATTATATTTCAAAGTATTTTACTTTGGAATCTTGTTCAAAAGAAGAAGAAAGCGTTTGAGATCTATCAGTAGTCTGCAACGGAATACAGTACATGAAATAGAGTATATAAGCGGTAGCATGCTGTTTCCTACAGTTCTGAGTTAATGTCATTGTATGCAGAGAGACGGACATCTTCCAATTCCTTGGATGCCAGTGAATACAGAGGGGTGAAACAAGTCAAAATTCCAATGGACACCACTGACAGTCCAATTTAAAACAATGTGTTGTGGACTTTTGATAAGTTGTTACAAAAGTATTACACTGTAAAATCAGCGACAGAGTTGCTACCTGTTTTGATAAAACTTATTTTGTGTAGTCAAAATTCCACAAACTGTTGACATTGACTAATTTGAATATACACTCAACAACCATTTCTTAGTCACAAAGTGAGCACTGAAGTTCCACATCTGAAGCAGAGTGTGTCGGTGTGTAATCAGTTAAATAAATGAAGCTGTCATCTTCCAATTACCCAGGTATTCCACTGACTGAGGGAGACCGACAGGGACAGACAGAGGCTGCTATGTCATGCGTCACAGTCAAGATATTACTAAGCCATTACAGAGAAGACTGCGAATTTATGACTGCCCTATGTGCATTTTGGCGAAATGGAAACAACTGAGATTTTAGTTTAGCTGCTGACCTGTCACCAGGAAGGCCAAGAAGATCATCAAGGAACCACGACCATCTAGAAGGCGGTGAAAGTACAGGTACATCAAAGCTGGGACCGAGAGATGGAAAAAAGCTTATATCTCAAGGCCATCAGACTGTTAAAAATTCACCATAGCTGGCCTCCGCCCAGTTCCCTGCCCTAAACTTAGTCACTCTTACTAGACAACTACCAACCGGTACTCTACTCTGATTCTTAGAGACTGCTGCCCTTTGTACATAGTCATTGTACACTGGTTACTTGAATAATGTTTACATAGTGTTTTACCCACTTCATATACTGAACAATAATACCTAAGCAACATGTAAAGTGTTCGTCCCATGTTTCATGATCTGAAATAAATGATCCCAGAAATTTTCTATAAGCACAAAAAGCATATTTACCTCAAATTTTGCACACAAATTTGGTTAGATCCCTGTTAGTGAGCACTTCTCCTTTGCCAAGATAATCCATCCATAATCCATCTGACAGGTGTGGCATACCAAGAAGTTGATTAAACAGCATGATCATCAAACAGGTGCATCTTGTGCTCGGCACAATAAAAGGCCACTCTAAAATGTGCAGTTTCGTCACACAACACAATGCCACAGATGTCTCAAGTTTTGAGGGAGTGTGCAATGGGCATGCTGACTGTAGGAATGTCCACCAGAGCTTTTGACAAAGATGCAATGTTCATTTCTCTATCATAAGCCGCCACCCATGTCATTTTAGAGAATTTGGCAGTATGTCCAACTGGCCTTACAACCTCAGACCACGTGTAACCACGCCGGCCCAGAACCTCCACATCTGGCTTCTTCACTTGCAGAATCATCTGAGACCAGCCACCCGGAGAGCTGACAAATCTGTGGATTTGCACAATCAAAGAATTTCTTCACAAACTCTCAGAAACTGTCTCAGAGAAGCTCATCTGCGTGCTCGTCGTCCTCACCAAGGTCTTGACCTGACTGCAGTTCGGCGTCGTAACCGACTTCAGTGGGCAAATGCTCACCTTCGATGGCCACTGGCACACTGGAGAAGTGTACTCTTTACGGATGAATCCCGGTTTCAACTGTACAGGGCAGATGGCAGCTGAATGGCGACATGTAGGTGAGTGGTTTGTGAACAGAGTGCTCCTTGGTGGCGGTGGGCAGGCATAAGCTATGGACAACGAACACAATAGCATTTTATTGATGGAAATTTGTGTACACAGAGTTACCATGACGAGATATACTGTATTCTAGTAATGGGTCATCATATATAACTACTGCTCTACACACCTTTCCTAGTCATATACTATGCATACTGTCTACACACCATTATATACATCCATACACACACACACACACACAAATTCCAAAATAAATGATCAGAACGAGTAATGTCATAGTCTGGTGTGTATATACAGTACCAGTCATAAGTTTGGACATTCAATTTCTACATTTAACACCAAAAAAGTGTTAAACAAATCAAAATACATTTTAAATTATTGAAAGTAGCCACCCTTTGCATTGATGACATCTTTGCACACTCTTGGCATTCTCTCAACCAGCTTCATGAGATAGTCATCTGGAATGCATTTCAATTAACAGGTGTACCTTGTTAAAAGTTAATTTGTGGAATTTCTTTCCTTCTAAATGCGCTTGAACCAATCAGTTGTGTTGTGACAAGGTAGGGGTGGTATACAGAAGATAGCCCTATTTAATAAAAGACCAAGTCCATTTTATTGCACGAACAGATCAAATAAGCAAAGAGAAACGACAGTTAGTTAAGTTAATAGTTTTAAGACATGAAGGTCAATCAATCCGGATAATTTCAAGAACTTTGAAAGTTTCTTCAAGGGCAGTCGCAAAAACCCTCAAGCACTATGATGAAACTGGCTCTCATGAGGACCGCCACAGGAAAGGAAGACCCGCCATCGATAAGAGACAATACTGTGCAGCTGTATTCATCAATTTGGCCAAGTCTTTCGACTCTGTCAATCACCACATTCTTATCGGCAGACTCAACAGCCTTGGTTTCTCAAATGACTGCCTCGCCCAGTTCTCCAACTACTTCTCAGACAGAGTTCAGTGTGTCAAGTCGGAGGGCCTGTTGTCCGGACCCCTGGCAGTCTCTGTGGGGGTGCAACAAGATTCAATCCTCGGGCCGACTCTTTTCTCTGTATACATCAATGATGTCACTCTTGCTGCTGGTGATTCTCTGATCCACCTCTACACAGACGACACCATTCTGTATACTTCTGGACCTTCTTTGGATACTTTGTTAACTAACCTCAAGACGAGCTTCAATGCCATACAACTCTCCTTCCGTGGGCTACAACTGCTCTTAAATGCAAGTAAAAAATAAATGCATGCTCTTCAACCAATCGCTGCCCACACCTGCCCGCCCATCCAGCATCACTACTCTGGACAGTTCTGACTTAGAATATGTGGACAATTACAAATACCTAGGTTCTCTGGTTAGACTGTAAGCTCTCCTTCTAGACTCACATTAAGCATCTCCAATCCAAAATTCAATCTAGAATCGGCTTCCTATTTCGCAACAAAGCATCCTTCACTCATGCTGCCTAACATACCCTCGTAAAACTGACTATCCTACCAATCCTTGATTTCGGCGATGTCATTTTAAAAATAGCCTCCAACACTCTACTCAGCAAATTGGATGCAGTCGATCACAGTGCCATCCATTTTGTCACCAAAGCCCCATATACTACCCACCACTGCGACCTGTATGCTCTCGTTGGCTGGCCCTCGCTTCATATTCGTTGCCAAACCCACTGGCTCCAGGCCATCTATAAGTCTTTGCTAGGTAAAGCCCCGCCTTATCTCAGCTCACTGGTCACCATAGGAGCACCGACCGGTAGCACGCGCTCCAGCAGGTATATTTCACTGGTCACCCCCAAAGCCAATTCCTCTTTCAGCCACCTTTCCTTCCAGTTCTCTGCTGCCAATGACTGGAACGAACTGCAAAAATCACTGACGCTGGAGACTAATATCTCCCTCACTAGCTTTAAGCACCAGCTGTCAGAGCAGCTCACAGATCACTGCACCTGTACATAGCCCATCTGTAAATAGCCCATCCAACTCCCTCATCCCCATACTGTTATTTATTTTGCTCCTTTGCACCCCAGTATCTCTACTTGCACACTCATCTTCTGCACATCTATCACCCCAGTGTTTAATTGCTATACTGTAATTATTTTGCCACGATGGCCTATTTATTGCCTTACCTCCCTTATCCTACCTCATTTGCACACACTGTATATAGTATTTTTCTATTGTATTATTGACTATACGTTTGTTTATTCCATGTGCAACTCTGTGCTGTTGTTTGTGTCTCACTGCTTCGCTTTATCTTGGCCAGGTCGCAGTTGTAAATGAGTACTTGCTCTCAACAAGCCTACCTGGTTAAATAAAGGTGAAATAAAAAATAAAAAAGAGTTACGTCTGCTGCAGAGGACAAGTTCATTAGAGTTACCAGCCTCAGAAATTGCAGCCCAAATTAATGTTTTACAGAGTTCAAGTAGAGACACATCTAAACATCAACTGTACAGAGGTGACTGCTTGAATCAGGCCTTTGTGGTTGAATTGCTGCAAAGAAACCACTACTAAAGGACACCAATAAGAAGAAAAGACTTGCTTGGGCCAAGAAACACGAGCAACGGACTTTAGACTGGTGGAAATCTGTCCTTTTTTCTGATGAGTCCAAATGTGAGATTTTTGATGGTGCTTTGCTGGTGACACTGTCTGTGATTTATTTAGAATTCAAGGCACACTTAACCAGCATGGCTACCACAGCATTCTGCAATGATACGCCATCCCACCTGGTTTATGCTTAGTGGGACTATCATTTGTTTTTCAACAAGACAATGACCAACACACCTCCAGGCTGTGTTAGGGCTATTTGACGAACAAGGAGAGTGCTGGCATCAAGGCAAAGGGTGGCTACTTTGAAGAATCTCAGATATTGTCAGCGTATGCGCTACTGGTGTTGAAGTCAGGTGCAGGAGAGCAGAGAGTTGTGATCAGGCGCACACTTTATTCGGCAGAAGCAAACAGACAGACGCAACAGTGTCCAAAAAAACTCCAGCCAAAGCCAAAAGTGCAAAGCGCGACAAAGTCATCAATAAGCAAGAAATGTTTAACAATTAAACATACTTTGAAACATAGTACCCAGGGCAAAACCAGCTAGGTGCGTCAATACAAAACACGTAACAAAACAATGCCACACAAAGACATGGGGGGAACAGAGGAATATATATACAGTATATATATATGCAGTTGATATGGGAATGTACACCAGGTGTGCGGGGAACAAGACAAAACAAATGGAACAATGAAAAATGGAGCGGCGATGGCTAGAAGGCCGGTGACTTCGACCACTGAACGACGCACGAACAAGGAGGGGGGGCGACTTCGGCGGAAGTCGTGACAGATATGAAATATATTTTGATTTTTTAAACACTTTTTTGGTTACTACATGATTCCATTTGTGTTATTTCATAGTTTTGATTTATTCACTATTATACTACAATGTAGAAAATGGTTGAAAAATTAAAACCCTTGAATATATATTTATGTATTTATTTATTTTGGACTCTGATGTTGCTTGTTCTGATATTTCTTAATTTCTTAATTTTATTTTGGGGATTTGTGTGTATTGCTTCGTATTGCTAACGTTACGTGCTAGGTATGTTTCACTGTTGGAGCAAGAAACATAAGCATTTAGCTGGACCTGCGATAGATAACATCTGCAAAATATATGTACACGACCAATACAATTTTATTTGATATGAAATCACATTCCACAGAGTTAAACATCATTAACCAACATCATTTAAGTCCATATCTTATAGTAACTCTCTAACTTGATCCATAGCAAATTAAGAATGTGCAATGAAATGTTATTGTTCTAGCAGAATAAAAAGTTACAGTGCAATTTGCGTAGACATTTTTCAAAACAATAGCTAAGACATTCACTAGATGGCAGTATATGAGGGCAAATAGTATGATAGCACAGCCATAATTCTGGACCGCACACAACAAACCTCCACAACCCTTTTACTATTTTTAACTTCGCCAAAGCTTTTTTACATCAACAGAATGCAAGCCATCAAGTAAGCCTTGTGAACTGATGGGCACTGGTCCCAATTTCCATACAGTATGAATCATTACTTCCCAGAAGCTATATGAAGCTATTCAAAGGTGACAGTTATTGTCATTTATGACGAAGTACATTTTAAAAGCCATCCTATTCAACATGCGAGACTATTGGGGTCCCATCAATCGAAAAGCCTGATTGGTCAAGCGACGCACAGCGGGAAGCGTGAGATGTCCCCGAATTTATGCAGGGGTCCCATGGGATAGCCATCACACAGGCTCGGGGGAACAGATCACCAGCGGAGTCAGGAGTGGTTAGATAGTTGGGCAGAGTCTTTTACCCAGAGTGCACTGTAGAGTACTCACTGAAACCTTCACCTTGGTAAGCATAGCGGTCCGGAAGGGTAGTCTGTCATTCGTTTTGAGCCGCATGCATCACGCACCATCGAGCCGTCCCACTCTCCACGCACAGGCGCCTTGTACTCAGTCCTGTTTTATTCTTTCAGCGTGATACAGGGAGGAGAATCCGTATCAGCACACTGTGGAATCTAATGTGGATGCAAAACTCGGTTTTTAAAGATTCATGGGGATACTTTAGAGGAAATCTTGACGACCCTGCATGTTATCAGGTAAGATACGACTTTTGTATTATTGATTCAAGCGGTCACTTGTTATTTTTCTGGTGAATGTGCAGTGATTTGTTCAACTTCAAACACCTCTCATGTAATGTATTGCTGTGTCTTCTTTCTATTCTCAAATGCTGAACCATTTCAATTAGTGATAGAAAACTCCATTGAGTTGTATATTGGACCATTCATGTAGCCTATGCCTATGTTTACCACATAATATATTAAATAAATGACAGACCACCTTTCTTTGTCTGACTATCATGGTATTTATTATTACATTTTTATAGTCTAGCATAAATGTGGTCGAGGCATTTTTAGACATTACAATTACACCTTTTTTGAATTGTTTCTACGATAAAAATGTGTTGCATACACACAGTATTCAAAGAAACCTGAAATGGTTGTTGCTATGTAAAGACACTGCTTTTGGCCTGAACTCCACGACATATGCTGCAATCCCGACAGATGCGTTCAATGAACAACAGTAGGCTAGTTTATTGGGATTGAGGAGACAATTGGCCCCTTGTTAATAGACGTCTTTATGATAATGAAAGATGACCCAGCTGCCTAGGCCAGTTCTAGCTACACAAAGATAGATCTCTGGCTGGACTGAAAGAATAATGAGTTGACCCAAATGTATAGTGAAGTGCGCCAAGAAAAACTCTACTTCAGATTCCACCATCAGAATTTGATTTTGTCACATATGTATTTCTATACTGAACAAAAAGATAAACGCAACATGTAAAGTGTTCATCCTATGTTTCATGAGGTGAAATGAAAGATGCCATAAATTCTCCATATGCACAAAAATATTATTTCTCTCAAATTTAGTGGACAAATTTTTTTACATCCCTGTTAGTGAGCATTTCTCCTTTGCCAAGATAATCCATCCACCTGACATGTGTGGCATATCAAGAAGCTGATTAAACAGCATGATCATTACACAGGTGCATCTTGTGCTGCGGACAATAAAAGGCCAATCTAAAATGTGCAGTTTTGTCACACAATAAAATGCCACAAGTTTTGAGGAAGCTTGCAATTGGCCTGCTGACTGCTGGAATGTCCACCAGAGCTGGTGCCAGAGAATTGAATGTTAATTGATCTACTATAAGCCGCCTCCAACGTTGTTTTAGAGAATTTGTCAGTATGTCCAACCGGCCTCACAACAGTAGACCACGTATAAACACACCAGCTCAGAACCTCCACATCTGGCTTCTTCACCTGCGGGATCGTCTGAGACCAACCAGCTGGACAGCTGATGGAACTGAGGAGTATTTCTGTCTGTAATAAAAAACTAAATTCTGATTGGCTGGGCCTGGCTCCCCAGTGGGTGGGCCTTGTTTCCAAGTGGGTGGGCCTAAGCCTTTCCAGGCCACTCATAGCTGTGCCCGTTCCCACTCATGTAAAATCCATAGATTAGGGCCTAATTAATTTATTTAAATTGACTGATTTCCTTACATGAACTGTAACTCAGTAAAATCATTGATATGTTTGCATGTTACGTTTATACAGTACCTGTCAAATGTTTGGACTCACCTACTCATTCTATGGGTTTTCTTTAGTTTGACTATTTTCTACATTGTAGAATAAATGTGAATAACAGTGAAGTGTGAAGAAATCAAATAATAGTGAATAATAGTGAAGACATCAAAACTATGAAATTACATGGAATCATGTAGTAACCAAAAAAGTGTTAAACAAATCAAAATATATTTTATATTTGAGATTCTTCAAAGTCGCCACCCTTTGCCTTGATGACAGCTTTGCACACTCTTGGCATTCTCCTAAGCAGAGAGAGAATTGCAAGAGTTTTTTGTATAGCCTAACTAGGTACAACTAGGGGTAACAAACAGGGTTATTGTGTACAGAACAAGCTACCAAAAACACTTATCATTTGACTCATGCAATTGTTTTATACCAAGTATTTATTTTAATCAGCAAATCTGATGTAGTGGATTCTCTGAAATACACAGGACAGTATTGTTACAATGTGGGTGTGTGTGTGTGTGTCAACCATCATTTGTTTCATTGCGCTGTAGGCTCACTATTTCTCAACCTTCTTCAACCTTTTTCCATTTAGGAGAATTGTAATCCAGCAGAAGCATTACAGTGAACAGTCACAGTCAGGCGTGTACAAAATCCCTAGTTAGATTTGAAAATGTTTTAGTGATATTTGAGCATTCACTTACATTTATAATCTGGCAAATGTGGCAATGCTGCTACCAATATCAACAATCAGCTTGACGTTGGCATTAGAGGTCTGGATCTCATACTGAAGCCTTCGCACAAACAGGATATTTAATACTGTTCAAAGTCCTCTAAAATGTTGATGATTTATTTTTCTATGACATTCTGTGTGGGTTTACCAGATGTATCAAGGACGTCCACACCTAGTAAGTTAGGCCAATCATAGCACAAAAGGCACCATTGGATTTCAGTGGGTCAATCACCATGGACTTTCCAGGACAATAAGGTCAATGAAATAACATCCACATGTGGATCGTCTGATTAGAGAAAGCTTGGTACAAACCAACACTCCCTGGTGCAATTGGAGATGAACAGAGCTTCCTGTATTCTGTTTTTGTGTCTGTTGTCAGCTTGGTAAATCCTACACTGCTGGAAACCTGTATGACGAGAGACATAAATCATGCATATCAATGATCCTATATCAGTAATCTGGATTACCTTTCTCTATCTATTTTATCTCATCTTTCTGCAAGCTGAGTTTTTAACATGATCTAATTGTACCAGGAGATCTCTTGAGGTTTAGATCCTAATTTTTGAGAGTGACCTGGTATTAATGCATGCTTATATAGTGTGCCAACATAGAAAACACAGTATTAGCTCCTTATTTAAATCATTCTCTGCCAGGGATGTTTGTTCATTGAGGGAATATGAGGATAGGATAGAATACCCCCATAGAGATACGTGAGCCAGACTCTCCCTGGCAGATCGTGAGGATCAATAAAGGACAGAACTGTGTGTGTGTGTGTCTGTGTATGTGCATGCGTGTGTGTTTGTTTGTGAGTGGGAGGGAGAGAGAGAGAAAGACAGAGAGAAGGATAATGTTTTCCGTGCCTGTATGTCTGTCTGTCTGTTTCTGAAAGAGAGAGAGACGGGAGAGAGAGGGGGAGGGAGAGAGACCATCAGGCATGGCTGACGCTCTCAGTCTGAATGTAATTCCTTAATGCACTCCAAAAATCAAAGATCTAATAAGGAGTGGAAGGACCTCTTCAATAATGAATCCCAAGCAGCATCTCTGCAGCAGCAGCAGAGGAAGGGCTGAGGGCTGAGAGGACTCATAAATAACAGACTCTAGGCCTGACACATGCTTCTCCAAAGGCTGGGAATTGCTAATACCTTTCCTCATTTACAACCAGGCCCTGCCTGCACCGTCAGGGAGAAAAAGTACTGTCCCAGTAAATGGGAATGAAGTCATCAAGATCTCTGTAATGCTATACAGTACAGTAGACAGTAACTCTGCTTAATTATCGTAAGCTGCAGACCATGGCCATCTGTATGGTGACTGCTTAAAGACATGCTCCGGTGCTTTGGTGACTAAGAAAGTACTTTTTAAACCTCCCGCTTTGGGCTGGATGTGTCAATGTGTAGTTCATACATGGATAATCTTTGTGAAGAATTACTGTTTTACCTCAACAAGACACGAAATCCTTAGTTTGAAAGAGACTGTTTTCTTCCAGAGAATCTCTTTAACAGTGTTTCAGAAAAGGAGGAGAAGGGATGTGTAGGTCTTGAGGGGATTTGTTTTTAAGGATGCAGGCTCATTAGCTGAAAGGGATACAAGCTAAACTGAGTCATACAGATTTTATTCAAAGATTCAATTTAAGCAATAAGACACGAAGGGGTGTGGTATATGCCAATATACCACGGCTAAGGACTGTTCTTTTTGCATGACACAATGCGGACTGCCTGGATACAGCCCTTAGCCATGGTATATTGGCCATATACCATAAACCCCTGAGGTGCCTTATTGCTATTATAAACTGGTTACCAACATAATTAGAGCAGTAAAAATACATGTTTTGTCATACCCGTGGTAAACGGTCTGATATACCACAGCTGTCAGCCAATCAGCATTCAGGGCTCG